>NW_006436811.1:5860832-5883907 GCF_000325575.1 Pteropus alecto | reverse complement strand
ACATGACTGTGTTTTTGTTTTAGTTCTTTTCCCCTTGGTTGTAAATAAATCCTTATTGCCCCAGAAAACAGATTTTGTTTTTGCTTGGTCTGGTTTGACTTAGCTTGGTCAGGTAAAGAGATATTTTTATTATAGATGATTCTTTGCAGTTCTTAATATGCAATGTAAAAATTAGCCAGAAAAGGATGTTTAAAGAAACCTTTGACACTGACAAATAATTATGGTATATCCCAATTTTGCATGGTAACCTTGAGCTCACATCCTTCTAATAGAATGATCACTTTAAGAAGAACTGAGGACCTCAGGATAGAGCCGACTGAGGCATCAGCATGCTGAGTAAAATATATGGCCGTGTCGCCATTCTCCCTCATCCACAATCAATTGGATTCTTTTAGTTTAATATTTACTTGCTAAGATGAGATGCTAGTCTGCATGGTGATAAACAGTCTGCTCCTGGCATCTGAAGGTGACCTGTCAGTTCATATGGACAAATCTCCTGCTTACTGAAATGTACAAAATAAATCATTAAAGCAGGCAGGTGCTCATTCCCAGATTTAAATCACCATAGATTTATGATTTGAATTAATGCTTCATTTGGCCATAGAAATAGATGCTGAGACAAATGATATGCACTGGTTGGGGTTTCCATACTGTAGCCATCCTGATATTGATTACTGAGATGTCTTTGCAATCTCTTGTTTATATCAAGTACTATCTTGTGACAGGTTGGCTGATATGAGCTACACTGCAGATAAGAAGGAAAAATGTCCTGGATTCTTTTTAGTGGCAACACTATCCACAACATCCAGGGCCAGATAAATTGCTATTTTTTTGCTTTAAGACCTGATCTACATAACCAGCTTAAAAAACGTTTCTTGGAAATTGGGACTGCGATAATGAAAAGGCAGAATTTAAAACCGGTGAACCCAGGGTCAATTCCATAGAATCTATAGCTGCGTTTTTATCTGCTTATCTTTTTGTGTTTTTTGGCATCATGCACATTTTTGAGGATACTAAATTAATCACAATCGATTTAATCTAAATAAAGGAAACATAATTTTACTTCTGGTTTTGAAATGATATATAAATATTGACATAGTAAGCATCTCTTAATAGTTTCTGTGTATTTAAATACTTGCTAAACTTAATATCTTACTCCCTTAACGAATGACAACACAGGAAATGACTCTTTAAAGATAAATACATTAAATACTATTCCCAAGTGCAAGACTTTGTGGACTATAATTTACCAAGAGGCAGGAAAAGACTGCATTTTTACTTCTCTTAACATTTTATTTAAGGAAAACACTATGTACACAGTTTAAAAAATACTCGGAGGACTTAAGAGGGACCTTTGCCACTAGCTAATATCTGACTCACAGAACTGGTAAACAGCTATCAACAATAGTAGATTGGTTGCTTAGTAGGAAATGAGTTCATATCTATTCAAAATGTGATCTCAAAACAGATGTCCCAAGAAAATCTTATTGTTTAAACTGTAGTCGTAACCCCCAACTGCTGTTGTTTCTTTAAGGAAGTGAAGTAATCTTGAGACTTCAGTCTTTTCTGGTTCTGAACACCAAGGAACATAAGTGGGAGACCGCTCACTGATGTGGGGATCCACAAACCCGAACACATTTCATACGCCTCTGATGAAGGGTTCTTTATCATTTTTTCAAACTTGTAATAGTCACAAAGACTTAGGAGTTTCAAGTAAAAACAAGAACTTGAGATTGGGATTAACAGCTGTGTTCTTCAACTGTGTTCCTTACTCTTTACTTCTGTCCATCAACCAACAAAACAACATAGATGAAAAGAAAAATGCCAGACAAACAGGGAGATAAAATTATCTTCCCTGGCTGACCATCCCCTTATCCTTTCTTTCTTTCTTTCTTTTTTTTTCTTTTAACCATTCCTGCAGAAATAGAATAGTTTATACTGTAGTCATTTCCTTTCCTCTAACCCACGTGTCTATTTGGAAGGAAAAAATTAATTTTATGATTTTAGAAAAAAAGTCTTGGAGACCTTGAGAAAGCAAATAAAAGGAAACTGAGAACACAGGCCACCAAGCAGAGCTCTGCAGTTGCACACTGGATTCTCTGCCTTGGCGATGTTAATGAACTTCAAATCCTTCCTATAATTAGATGAGGGAATTGCTTATATTTTCAAACAGATGATGCTGCTATAATGAAACGATTGACAGGGAATTTAAGAGTGTCTACAGTAGTCATTTGGTTTCTGTTATAAAAAAAAAAGTTTAAAAAGAAGATTGGCTTTAGACATAGGTCCTGAGAGAGGTAGTAATTTACATAGCATGCTATGACAGGTGTCTTTGTATAGTAAGGAAATAAAATGGAAGACTAGAGAAATGATGGGCAGGTATAGCAATTTTTTGGGGAGGGGGTGTCCTATGCTTATTCTGCTTAGGTTCTTTAAAAGGGGCCGAGACTCAAGAGATGGATCCGGATTGAGTGCACAGCTGTAACTGCTGATGAGCTAATTGCTCCTTATCTCTCAGCCCCATTCATCTTCATTTTTTACCAATTACTGAGAATTATCTGTGTTCTCAGTTGGATATGAGAGTTAATCCTTTTTGGTTAAGCTGGCAGTACTGTGAGCAGATTCCAAATCAGAGGGTGAAAAAGCCAAAGCAAGCTTGCTCTAAAAATGTCTCCAGTTCAATTACAGTATCACTGATTCATAAGAAATTTGCCATTGTTTAACAGATTAAATATGGAAAGTTTTTTTTTTAAACTTTCTTAATGTTTCTCTGCCTAACAATGATTTTTAAGATCCTTCTTCCTGTCCGATGAGTAAAACTTAACGATATCAACAGCCAGGCTCTTGTAAACATTACTCAAGACTACCCTAAAAGGCCAGAAAAATTCTGACACATGCAATGAGAAATATTTGAGAACTGATAGCTGTCAGTTTATATATAAACACTTTTAATGGATGCTTTTGCTCTCTGTAACTTCATATATGGTAAGGAAAGTATGTCCAAACATAAACCTTTTCACAAATGACACATTGGTGGAATTTTAATGGAAAGACCACATAAGCATCACTCAAAAATGTAGGAACTGCCATGGTTTGTTATTCAATTGATTGTGAATAAGCCATATGGCTCACATCATTCCCTATGCAAAAGATGTCTTCATATCTTGACATTTCAAACAAAATTGCTTGTCCCAACATTAAAAAACTAAAAAGTAGTAAGCTACTCTTTTAGAAATTCTAATGCTTTTGTAAATGTTTAATATTCCTGGTACTTTTTCTTCATTAAATATTTTAAATAAGTAACCTAATGTGAACATATAAAGAATAAATAGCTAATTTAAAAGAAAATTATCAAAATAATTGTTATGTTAAAGTTGAAACATCTTATTACACGACCAAGATAAGTCCTAGATGCATCTACCAGCTTGGATAGGGATGCAGAGAACAAAATATGTCAGAAGATTTAGTTCTAGTCATCATGTAGCTAATAAATAACTTAGCTACTGAGATAAGTCTCTTAATTGTTCAGCTTTCTTATTTAATAAATAGGAAGCTTGATAGCCAATTACCCTCTAAAATTCTTTGATTTTGAAACCTCAAAAGAAGATGAAAAGCAAGAAGGTATTTTTTACCATAATTTCTAAGATAAAATACAAACCAGAAACAACCTAAATGCCCCAAACAAAGCATTATTAAGTATACTGTAATACATCATTTCATATGTTTTATAACCATTACATATAATGAATAAGGTTAGAAAATATTTATTCTGAATATAAAGAAAAAGAAGATATAAAATTATACACCATTGTGCTATACATTCTTTTCATCGGAGTTTGACAGAAATTGGTTAAGAGTTAACATTCTTATGTTTATTGTTGGAGAATTATGAATATTTTTTCAAAAAAAGTAATATTGCTTAAAATTAGAATATTTAAAAGTGACAGGTGAGTGTGTTAATAACTGGTCATTTTATTAAGTCTTTTATCATGATTTCTTATAAAGTGGAAAGCATTATTTTCTATTTTCTTTCATAATATATTTTTGATTTTTATTGGTTATAAAAAGAATAGAAATACTAATGATCATAACAGGAGACTATTTATGGAAAATATATTTCTATATTAAAAAGAACACTTTTCTCATTTTAAAATATTTGAACATATATGTCTAAATCTATTTCTATATGTTGATAAAATCATTAGAGTATGACCACGAACATGTACTAGTTTTCTGTATAAATTATTAAATGTATTGTATGGTATAAACAGAAAGCAGAGAATATTTCCATTTTTTATGTAGTGTCTGTTTCATTTTTATGAAGATTTTTTTTTTAATTTATATAGATAGTTAGAGAAGAACATAATTAGAAAATAGTAACCTGGAGTTTTTGTTTTGTTTTAATATTGCTTATTCCAATTAATGATGGGATTATGAAGTAAACCTGGTAATTCAAGCATTTCATACTTAGAAATCTAAATTAAATGATTTTATTTGATGTATTCTTGTCTAATTATAAAACATAAGGAAATGTAAGATATATCTCATTGTTATATGGATGTATAGTAGATTCTATCACAATCTAGGAGGTCGAGTGTATTTGTGACAACCTTGGAAATAATAGTTTTCTTCAAAGAAAGCACTAAAAATGATCTTTGTCAACCTACATCAACTCGCTGTGTTGTTTATATAAACTTCAAAAATAAAGCATAGTGGGAGCAAATATTTCAGTTTAAAATAACCCCAGGCCTTATTCCATTCTTTTAGTATCAGATAACTCTTATTTCATTCATTAATATGATCCTCCATTCTTTCATTTGTTTTATATGTTAATTCCATGTGATTGTGATATATGATTAAAATAAATCTTCAACTTTTGATTCTATAAATTACAGTACTTGGTGATTAAATTTCCAAATATCTCACGATGACCTGCTATTAGGAAATGTTTTCTTTGAGATCTAACTAGTGTGTTCATGGGCCAACATTACTGTGAATGTGAACCCACGAGTTTATAACTCTGAGCCCAATGGCCCTGTCACCAACCTAGTGTTTCACATTTGTGTGACTGTGATTCTTCTCTAAATTATCCAAATATCCAAAATTGTGCAAAGCCATTTGTATGAATCTTGGCATGTCAAATTGAATACATAATAGAATAACAATGATAATAAGTAAGTAATATAGCAGTTGACATAAATATGTGAACATGTCAATTCACTTACGATGAAATAATGCGGCATACGTAATCTTGCAAACACTCGATGCCCCTTTCTGCAAGGAACCTGGATTATTTGGAAGATAGGAAAGAATGGAGGATTTAAATATGGTTTTCTTTAACAGCAGGTCATAATGGAAACACAGACTCTTACATTCAGTGCTGAGAGAATTACCAGTTTGATAATGATTAGGAATGTTGTTATTAAAACAGTATGTGCAGTTCATTTTCAACAGTTTTGAATTAGAGTCTGCACTAATGAAACGGATACGGTTTCCTTCACAAAGGGCAGATCTGTTAGTTAATATCGCTGCAGCAGTGCCTCGCAGACCATGCCTTTAGCTCTATTTGTATTTCACAGCATGATAAGCAAAGAGTGTTGATTTTCAAGGATCCTGCTGATGAAAGGTAATGGCATTATTACATCTTTATCTCAAAAGCAGAACTGAGTGGTAAATGATTTTTTTTTCTCTGTTGCACAAAAGATTTCTTGGTTAGAAAGCCTTTTTTATTTCTTTACATCATTTTAGTCTTGGAAATGATATGTTATTATTTAATGTCTGCACAGCAAGCTTGAAAGCACCTAATAGCGAATGGATTGGAAGTGAAGTACCTCCTGCTCACAGATATGGATCTTCTCAGTCACACGCTGTACCAGCTGTCATCCCAGCCATACTGCTGTGATTTAATTAGTCTGTTTATGTCCTTTCTAATAATATTTCCATCTCTATGAAAGGGCAAATGCGACAGGGACTTTTTTGCTTTCTGGTTCTGCAGACTGAAGAATGTGGCCTACATCTGATATGTGGGGACACAGGATTGAATCACCATTCCTGTCACTTCAAGCTGTTGATAAATTGTTCAGCCAAGATGTGTACTTACTTCCTTGGGGTCATTTGTAGTCTGGGAGTAATAATCTGCATAGGGACAAAGAAGAGAGGATGTGTGTGTGTGGGTGTGTGTGTGTGTGTCTGTGTGTGTGTGTCTGTGTGTCCGTGTGTGTGTACACATGCACGCTTAACCAGTCATATATTTATATGTATTTTAAAGTTAAATCAATTTAGAGAAAATGTGAACTCTGCTTTTTTATCGATGCTCAGCATGTCTTTATGACATATATTTAAGTCTCTTCATCAGTTGAGTTCATATAAAATTACATTTCAAGAATTCCCAGAAAAGTTTTTTGTTTTCTAAATGAAAATTCACAAAACAAGTTATTAATCAGGAATTTTACCTGTGCAACTTTATATATTGGCATCTTTGGGGAAAATCTCTGTTTTAAAGAAGATATCACATTTTAGAGTATCCAGGGAAAGAAGATTTCATCATCTTCAGAAAACATTTAATAATTATATTTTAACTTAAAGTTTTCCCCAGAAAGTGTATTTAACTTAAAAGAATGCCTTATGTTCGAAACAAACTAACTACACACACAATTATATAAGAATACATAGATTAATAAACAAATATAAAAGTGTTATGACTTTATTAAGTATAAAGTGGTGATTAATAGTTTATGCTCGGGCACTGTGCCATTTGAGTGATTTGAAGCTGCTTCAACACCCAATGGCCTTGTGAACATGCTGTATTCTGCCTTAGGATTCTGTGACCCTCTGTTTCATAAGACAGATCTATACAACAGAGATGGGCAGAAAAAAAAAAAAAACAGTTCCAATTTATTTTAATTTGATTCATCTTTGTCTTAGGATAAAAGTCTATACCATTTAGAAATAATCTCTTAATTGGTTCTATGTGTTTTAGTATGCTTTTTTAGAAATAGATTGCTTTTTCTTTATTTCTCTATAATTTTATAAGGGCTGATAAGTATTACAAGGTCTTCTAAGCTATCTTCTGTTTGGATTATCTTGCTTTTGCTTGTATTTCCCTGATTTTCTTCTCTCATCTTTTAATTTGGATAATTCAACTACGTTTTATGGAGCGGGACTCGCTAAAACAATGGGCATATTGACAATATAATTCCAATATTCATTTTATGTAAAAATAGCATGCTAAAAAATTTGCTAATCCTATCAAGGTGGTCAGATTATCTTAAAATTATTTCCTCTAGCAACCTAAATGTCAGTCTCCTAGAGTTGTCAGTTTATTTATTTTTTATTTCTTTACATTTTTACGGTGACCTTGGTTAATGAAATCCAGTAAGTTTCAACTGTATATTTTAACAGTAAGGCATATATATATATATTTACATTGTGTGTTCACCTCCCATAGTTAGATTTCTTTCTATCACCACACATTTGACCTTTTTTACCCCATCTATCCCTTCACTCTCTGTAGAGTTGTCAGTTTTAATGCACACAGGTGTGTATTTATTTTTTCTTATTTTTTCATATACCTCCCACTATTCAAACCTGTGCCTACACCGAGAGAAATGTTCATATTCTAGAATCTTTCAAAATAAATATATATCAAAATGAGCATTGAGATTATGTTTTTTTTTCCTATTATTAAACGATGGCACTATTTTCAACTTTTTTAGATTCCTCTTTTTGATAATATATGATTTTAGCAATTAATGAGGTAGACAACAAACACACACACAGAGACAAGCACACACACATACATCTCTGTATTGCAGCTTCCAAGAACCTTTCATTAACTTATTACAAGTCTAAACTGAATTTACTAAATATATTTATTTTCTTAATTATTTTATTTTGGAAAAACGTAGAAATACTTATTTGGCTGTCTTTCCATTGAGGTATAATTTCATAATTTACATTTGCTATACTGTCTAAACTAAATGTTAATGATTAAGTTATCTTGACAGGAACCACTTTAATGCTTTGAAAAAACTCATCATGAAGCATTTGATGGTATTTTTTATTAATTGGATAAATGAATTGTGAGATGTGTGATTGCATGATGATGTACTCATTTAGTTGTTGCTTTTTGCTTTTACTAATCTCTGTCATATTGGATTTATAAATGGAATGGAGTGACCTTTGAAACTGTGATGGAAATGAAGAGATAAACACAACTTGAAAGGACAAACCAATTAATATCAATGTGTTTGTTACACATACATGAGGAATTTTAATCCTTTGCTCTCTACAGTAAATGTGACTCATTTGTTGAGTAAAGGAGCACACTTTTTGATAGTTACTGATTTTAATCTTATTTTTTCCTAAAATATATAAATTTATATGGTATCGTTGTATATATAACATACAATTAGGTTGTTTTTAGTGCTTGAAAAATTGGTACTACTTTAAAAAGTTTTGACAATATCCCCTTTTAATAAGAAAACGGCTATGTTACATATATTCAAGCATATATATATACATATAAGATGTTCATCTGCATTCAGATATATATTTAAATGTTATCATTTTGATTATATTAAATATGATCAATATCGATATATATTAAATTTGATATATGTTAAATTCTTGAATGGACATCTCTTTTCTAAATTTACATTCCTAACTGATCCTCTGCCATTTTCCATAGAATACTTTCTAAAAGTCCTGATTCAGGAATCATAAATAAAGCATTTATTATTTTATCCTGTTGACCTGTAATGTTAGAAATATTTTTCAAAATCAATAAATATACCTGAGCATATTTTAAAAAAATAAAACCTAAGTAGCATTTTATACTGTCTTCTTACCTAGTGCTTTCTCCCTTTGCTTTTCCCATTTTTTACCTAATTGGGCTTATTTTTATAAAACAAACAAACAATAACCTCCCCAACCAAAAAAAAAAAAAAAGCCAGTTCTGCTATGGTGTATATTTTAGAACACTTGTACATTTCACCCCTTTTAATAGCTTAATTGTAGAATATAATCAATTTAATATACAAGTTTTAAAATATTACCATTGATGCACAACAAGAAAAAAAGTAATACAAACTTGGCATTTTAAAACACTAACATTGAAAGACTTTAACTTCTAATTGATTTTTTAAAAGAGTTCCCTGGAAACATGAAATGTTTATAACAGTTCTGGCAACATTCCAAAATGTTTACCACAAAGTGTAACTCAGCAGTTTCTGAGTTCTTCCATCAACTAAGAAAAAGATGTATCCCATAATTGGCTTAATCCATGTTGATGATATTGAACCACCCACATAGACATCATTTTTTAAAAAGACATAATTTCTCAAAATGATTACTTCAAAATAAAAAGTGTTTTTATTTTTACTAGAGAGAAATTCTTAACACAAAAGTTTTGGATGACCAAAGGGTAGATGTCTTTTACATTTTTCTGAAAAGATATATTTTCTCACCCCTTCATCCTTTTTTTAAAAAAAAAATCTATTGACCTTTAAAACTTGTTTGGTAAAACAGACAGAAAGATGATTTTTTAAGATATGTTAATATCAGAACCCTCCTCCTGGTTGATTGTAGGTGTGAAAAACTTCCTCAGACAGCTAAAAAAAAATAATGGATATGCCATCCATTCTATTTCAACAAGCAGACCAAAATACAAGTAACATTGACCACAAGCAATTACTTTAAAAGGCTACTGCTGAGTATTTCAGGAAAAATGATTCCGTTGACTAGTTGTTTGTCAGTTCCTGTACGTTTTATTATTATTATTATTGATTACTTTTGAATATATAGCTCCATGAGTGAAAATATTGCTGGTAATATCTTCTCTTAATAGTGCCGAACCTATTTCCTATGATTGATAAGAGATGAATATACACAGAAATGTATATATAAGTTCATTTAGATATCTATTTTCTCATGATATTAATTTTATAGTGTGATATTTCTTTGAAACTAACTCATATAGTAGTTGGCAATTTTGTATCTATTTTATTCTTCCTAGTCTATTTCAGATATTATTCAGCACAATAATGTGATACATCTAAGTATGAACAGCCAGAATGAATCATTTGTTTATAAGCATTACTTGTTAAGATGAAGACTGTAGCATAATTGTATAACATCTACTTATTCCCTCAGGAATATGGAGTGGTTTATGGTTTGAAATATTCATATAATAAAGTTCAGGTAGTATTACATTTGGTCAATAACCATTCATGCAGTTCAGGTAGTATTACATTTGGTCAATAACCAAGAATTCTGATTAGTTGGATATAAATTACTAATGTTGAGAAATAAAGGTGACAAAACAATGAATAAAAAAATGACTTATAAAAACAGGTAAGAAAGTCATTCAGTAGAAAATATTGTCTAATTTGTCAAAACGATTTATTATCTAATATTAGTTGCATCTGAGAAATAGATTTTCATGAAAATATTGTCCCTCGATATCAAATTAGTGTCTATTTTTCTACAAATTTGAACTTTCAAACATATTAGAAACATTTAAATGTCATACTAATTGTATTACATACATATATGTTTGTTAGCTTTAAAATATTCAGAACCTATGCCCTATTCATCCCTAAACTTACATTAAAACAAAACGAAACAAAACCCTGAACATAGTACAGTTGGACATCATTTTTCATTTTCTTCTACCACAGGTAGTCTTTCAGTACTATCATATTTGACCCCAAATTATAAGATCACATATACCTAATTTTCATATCTCCGTCTTTCATTGATATGCCAATGTCCTTTTCTGTTAATCCTCCAATTCTTTCAAACTTTGTGAGTACTCTATATTTATTGCTATTCCCCAAAGAAGTCTCTGGCAAGGGGTGGTGGGAAGAATATAGGAGAGGAGAGGGCCAGGGAGGGGAAGGAGAATAAATAAGAATATGTAAGTGAAAACAGAGACAACTTGAGCAACACAAATCTGTGGTTCACTGTTAAGAGCACCAAATCTTGGGTAAATCATCTGTCTGTTCTTTACTATTCTTCTTATGATTTTTTTGGCACTACTTAGATTTTCTGTCTCAGATTCCTCATCTGTATCATGGATATAATAATTGTAAACATTTCATGGGGCTCTTTGGAGGTTATTTGAGTTAAATTAGTCCTCAGAACACAACTTGTCACACTGTATGCGCTATACTAAAGTTTATTAAACAGAAAAATAAAAATAAAATAATACAGTGTACACATGTACATATACATACATACTTATAAATATCTTTTTAAAAGTTGGAAGTTTCTAGTATCCCTCAATCTCTCAACATTATTTGAAACCATATATAATATTTCCTTCTTTACATGCTCTCAACATTCTTTACTTATCCAGAATCTTTACTAGGTGATCCTGATTGATTATTTATTGAAAGGGTGTTTTATTGGTTATTTGCTATAGCCTGAGCTTAGTATCATGCTCAGGAAATATGCTTTTAGATTTAGATTGTTACTCTTTTAAAAACCACATACATGCAGGAAGAGTAAAGAAGTTGTCAGTTATTTCATTGGCACATTTTTTTTTAGAAATTTACAATCAGCTCGTAAACTTTTAATTGAAAAGTTTAGTCTCATTTTATGTTATCAGACAAAATATGTACTCCAATTCTAAAAACAGACATTACTTTATTCAGTGCACATAAGACTTCCTTTAATTAGCCCTTAATAAGCCTGGTTTAACTGGGATTTACGGAAGAACAGTGGTCATTAACATTAGCCAGATTAAGACTGTGTTAATTACTATTGATAGATAAAATAACGTGCAAAAATGCTTTAAATTATTTCTGTACTTATGGATTGAAAAGAAGTTTGAAGCTTTTAAATAGAAGCTGTATTTATTTGTACTTTAAAATTGAAAATTGACTTCTATGCGTGTAGGTATAACAACAAGACCCATGATTTCACGGTTTAAATCTTATAGCCTCTTTAGATTTACCATGAATAAGGTATACTCTTAAAATATAATTTTGGATAATTTCCTATGATTTATGTGTGGAAAATTTTACATTTACTTTTATAATTTATGGTATGTGATTTTAGTTAGAAATGAATAGATATCTTAATTATACAGTATCTTCAAAAGCCTTAGTTACTTCCTTTTTAGTAACAGATCCAAATGATTTTTTTGAAAGGATTTTTATAATTGTGGCATTTTTATATTAATGCTGTCCTTTACTGTTTATAGTTACCCTTTGTATCTATTTTCCTTTTAATATTTGGAGTTGATAATAGTTAAAGTTTAGCTAGTTGTTTTTTCCCCTCCATGCATCGGTTCTTGGGAATTGTATTAAGTAAAGATATTTCTCAGGATACTTCAAATAGTTTCTGTGCCACCCCTTGTCACATCCATTTTCTTGTAACTGCTCATGTAGAGTACACACACACATACACACACACACACACACACACAAACACACATACATTTAATGTTATTCAAAGTAGGTTAGCCACCCATGAGCTGTAGATTGACAAAACCAATGGACATTCCACAGAAAATTATACAATTCAATAATTAAACTTTATATATATAGTGTTAACATTATATCCTCTACTCTAAATGACTTAGATTACCCTCTTCCATTTAAAGTCCCATAACAAAAATTTTAATATGGTCCCAGGCAAAATGAATTGTAAATAAATATAATTTTATACCCCAGCATGGACTCAGATTTTGATAAATCTTTCCCAAATTCAGTAAAGAGCAACATTTTCTTTTTTTTTTTTAAGTTTACATGCTCAATCTAGAAAATTTGGTATCATCCTTACGTTTCTCTTGCCCCATCTTGCACTTTCACATATACTACAACGCAATGACTGTTTATTCTTTTTCCAACCCAAACCTCAGATTCATATTCCTCTCTCCAATGCATCCACTGCCAAAGTGATATGACTCAGGGTAGCACCTCCCACATAGGCCACTGCAGAAACCTCTGTTTCAGCTGTCTGATTTCACCCTTTGTCTTATATAATCGTCTCTCCTGATAACAGCTACTGTGATGTTTGGAAACTAAATCAAATCATAAAATTTACCTTTTTAAAAGTCTTCAATTGCTTTATAATATGCTTGGGGGAAAAAAAAAAAGAGCTCAACTTTTTAGCATGGTCTTAAAGACCCTGCATAATAGGGAATGTGCTGTACCTTTTCTCACAACTCTTCTTGGTTAGTCTTCCCCTTTCCTTCTTTCCACACTGGCCTCTCTTCAGTTCCTCAGACAAACTACACACGTACTCTCCCTCCCTACATCTTCTTAAATCCGGCCAGTAGAAATCCCTTCTTTTTGTTCTTGACTTCCCTACTTCCAATTCATTATTCAGTCAAAGCTTAAATGTCCTTCCCTGAACGCTAAATTTGTTAGTTTTTTAACTCTGTCCTCAACCTCTTTTGTTCCATACCATTCTGTTCTGTCTGTAGCACTCTGGAGAATTTATAGATAAAATGATAACTTTATTTGCAAGTCTCTTTTCTTCAAGATTATCTTCCTCCGTGAGATCACCAGCTTGCTGAGAGCAGGCTGGCTAGGCTACGTTGGCTGGCATGTACTGTTAATATATGATTTTTCAACAAATACTCTTGGAGGAAAATGGTGGGATTTTGGAAGACTTGAGCTAGAATTTGATATGCACACCTCTGAGTTTGGGCAGCAGGCAGTGGTGTGCTGGAGCTATTTCACAAGAGTCAGTTGTCAAAAGTTCTGTAAGTTGATTGTTAAAAAAAAATCATTATTGAAATTAAATTTTGTTAATTTAGAAATAAATAAAAACAATGGTAAGAAATACTCAAAACGTAAAAAATGTAATAATCCTGAATGAATGTTTAATGAAATGAATGCTCGTTTAGGCAGGAATACCTTTTTATACATATGTTTATTATGTACTAAGCTCTCTCTTTACTCCTGGAATTCCTCTATATTCTTACCAATTAGAATATCTCCTTCATTTCAGAGGTAGGTTTAAGCTGCATTTTGTTCAATGTCAGCATCCCAGGGTTTTAATATGTAACGTTTTTATTCTCATTTTCACATCTACTTTTTCTTTTCATTTAATCTGAGTCATAAAATGTTAATATTGTTGGCATTTCCATTTTACAGATGAGTAAATTGAATTTCAGAGGAGATAATTTCTTGCCTGACATTTTGTGACTTTTAAGGTAGTGTAACTAACAGGGTCAGTCCCCTGTTCGGACTCCTACTTTAGTGTTTAGTTCAGATTATTAAAATAGGGAAAAGATGGTTCATTCTTTTAAAAAATATTAAATTAGAAATTCAGGAACTTGATTTCCAGTGTAGTTTTGACAATACCTATCTCAGGTAACCTTGAAAACATAAGTAACATTTATGTATTTTACTTTACTATGTATGTTTAATTGCAGGGCTCAGAATTAAAAGCTCTATAATTCTACAATAACATAATGTTATATAACATAAGTACATTGTATCTTTAAGTCACTCTAATCAACTTCCTTATTCTGGAGAGGAGGAAGTAGGATGTTACTATTGCAATTCAGGAGCTATATTATTTATACTTTTGTAGACATAATTCATATACCATGGAGAATTTTGATACCCTATCAACTTTACTTTTCATTATTTTCCATTTTTTTACCCTTGCCCAGCAAATTGCCCTGAAAAATATAACAATGAAAACATCTTTATTCTTGTTACTCTATATTCTTGTTTAATAACTACTTTTTAATTCAATCTTCTACAGTTATCTCTCAAATAATACATTTTCTCTCTATCTGAGTTGTTTTACATGATATTTTCCTTGGATTATACTATAAACTCTTTGTGTCAGGGACCTTGTCTTTTTATATGCTCTATAAAGTACCATGCATACCTAGGGAATTTTATGAATAATAATAAAAAAGGAGGCAAAAAAAAAAAGCTTTCATCAGCAATGTTTTATTTTGCTGTGAATTTAGAGATGAATTCATGCTATTGTCCATATTTCTGGAGAAACAGCTGCTTATATTACAAAAGTTGACTATGAAGAAAGCCTATAATATTAAATCTGAAAATTTACATTGCTGGTATAGGAAAAATAAATGAAGCAATACAATTTGCTTTTTCCTGTCCATTATAAAAAATATTGCCAAGTCTGGCATGTGGTTCATAAAATCAAACATTTTCTAACACAGCTGTGCATAAGGAAATGAAATACTGCAGGTATAAGAAACCACCTGTTTGCCAGAACAAGAGTTTCAAAAAAGATAAACAGCAGAATTTTATACGGGTCCCTGTTGAAGGTCTGTTCTACTATTAATACGAAAACCTTAACATTTGTTCTTCAAACAGGTGTTTTGCATGTGAATTGAAGGCTGAATAAGCCCGTGGATGATTCACTAGTAAACACCATTGGTTTTTCTATTCAGTACACACAATGATATTGAATACAACTGTCAAAGATCATTTCGCAACCGATTCAGTTTTAAACACTAAAATTATAACAAACCACAAATTCCTGTTTACTCAAAGTGCTCTCCTTTCCCTCCTTTATCTTAGTTGCAAAACTATCATGAACTTGACAGTGTTCTCCCTTGATGAAGAGAAAGTCTGAAATATGCCATAAATCATACTGAGCTACCAGAGAAATTCAAATTGCAATAAGCACAAGTGCCAAGGGATCTCTTAGGCACTGCCTCAGCCATAATGCAACGATCACAATGAGATCATTGCATCATAATCTCATTCTGACCGTGATTTGCTTTGTATGTAGGGAACTCAAATGTCATGGAGAGACAGACAGACAGACAGACAGACAGACACACACACAAGAGTGATTGTCAAGCTAGATTTCTCTCCTATTTTACATTAAAGAAATGATCAGAAAAACACATTGACCCATATCAGATATTTCAAAAATTAAACACTTCTTCAAAGTTTTTTTCTGCATAAGACATTTCTCGATGTTTTAGCACCAGAATTTCTAGGGACAATTGAGAGAGCTTTTAATGTATTTTTGCTTCTTGTTTACTAAGTGTTATTAAATAAATACATTATTCATACCATGAACACCAAACTTAATGAAAGTGTCTATCAAACAAATAGACCCAAGAATATTTCTAATCAATATAAAATATCCGTATTTGAAAATATATTGCAAAATTGCAATTATACCCAAACTTTATCCTTTATGTTATAGTAATATATTAAATTTTCACCAGTGCGTGTATATGCAGAAATGCATATTTTATGTATGTTTCTGTAACTTACATGAATAAGTTCTCTTTAAGATTCATGTCTGGCAACTATGAGATGGTTTTTCTTTGTTCTTATATACAATAACCTCTAATTCCTAAAAACAAAACCACTTTTGCCATATTGTTAAATACTGAATAAAGGGTTATAAGCATACCTTGAGTGATATAGTGGTACATGACTGTCATCATTTTCACATTGAGGAAAGTAGAATGTCATCTCGTAAAGTAAAACAAAACAGTTTAATTTTTATAAGCCTCTATAATACATACAAATATTCTTGTTTTGTTGTCTACTCATTTAATATCAGAGTAGATAGGTATTGCCTTCTAATTTGACTTAGTAGTTAAAAGACTTCACAGATTACTATTATGCTGTCCAAACGTCATCTTTTCAACTTGGAAATTCTAGGAGGACAATTATATCAAGTGCAAATAAGAGTACTTTTTTTCTCTTCTATTAAGGTAGTTTTACATCTTTTTTTAATTTTATATTTTGGTATTTTATATTTTGAATGAATTGCCCAGACTTTGAAAATAAGTTGAATATTGGTTTCCTGCCTTTGGATTCCTGGAGAATCTGTCTCTTATATCTTCCTTATAGATGGTATTCTCTGAGGATATCTAGGAGTATGTTTATCAAGATGAGACTATTTCATTTTTTTACTTAATATCAAGAAGTGTTTTTAATATAATGTTTTTGCATTTATTAAGATAAAAGTCAATTTCTAAAGACTTCAATTTACTAGTTGTATTTATTAAAACAAATAGCTAATATATATAAGTATATCAATCTTCAAACTAGACCAAAGGAGCATGGTTAGTTATTTACAATATGTACACAGCACTAGGAAAACCTTGACATATGTTCATATCTATTTATCATTGTGATACTCACATATGTGCACATGTATGCATGTATGTCTTTAAATTACAATAAATGCAGTGATGACCTGCTGTGGTGACAAAAAGGGAAAGATCAGTCTTCTGTACTAGGAATATGGGTGGTATGGACTTTTCCTATATTTCTATTTTTTAGTTTCCATAGTTCCCATCAAAGACTGGTCCTATAATTCATATCACTTTATGATATTTATTAATGGTTTAGAATACACTTCATTATATTATTGATGTTCCTTTTAACATCTCTGTTATAAAGATGCTTAAGGAAAGGGTTATTACTTTCCTTTCAAGGTTTAAAATAAAGCAAAAGAAAAGAACAAAAAAATCATACATGTTTTGTTTAAATTTACATGCGGATTAGAGTTCCTGTCATATCTTTCTCAATTACACAATGTCTCCTTAAGGGCAGATACAGTTTGATCCCCAAACCTTTATACCTTTAAATTCCCAAACTAAGCCCACATATTCCATGGTGCGTACTCAATGAATTCACTGTGGACGGTACATATAAAGTCTGCAAAGGCTTCCATTCTCTCATTGACACAGATTACTAAATGATTATTATAGAAAAATAATAGGATGAATTTGGCATACTCAAGCCTATGTATTTTCCTTATGAAGTAACAGTATACTTAAGTTCTTATTGATTCTAGAATAATTTAGTTTGAAGTAAAATTAAGTAAATAATATTCCATAGTCCTCATTTGGAATATTAGTCACTGTTGAACTATTCTGAAATATTTTTTAAAAATGAATATTTTAATGAATTTATTTATCTTTGAGGACTCGAGAATGAAGTTATTTTTAAGAACCTTACAGTATCCATGGGGCAATAAATGCCATTTGCAAGTCTAAGTTGGTGTGAAAGTCACCTGGGAAGCATTATCATCTATGAAATCTGAAGTTCCAAGTTTGCATTTCAGTTCTAATGCATTATTATTCAAGCCTACATGTCCATTTTCTCTTTTGTAAGATGGACATAATAATAGCTTGTTAAAAGCTTTGATGGGCAAAAGAAATTTTATTTAATGTGCATGAAAGTCTTAAAAATGATTTGTTTTACATAAATCCTAGATGTTATTATTATTCCCGTGATGTAAATATACATCCATGATATCAACTAGTCATATTATTCAAAATATTTTTTGTGTATAAATAAAACTTGTTTGCAAATGAATGAGTTCTTGATTCAGTATTCTCTTTCTTAATGATAAATTCATGATATATTTTACCCATATAAAACTCTTAGTGCTATTACAAACATATTAGTTATTTATAGTTCATAATCTAAATCTTGCTCACAAATCTGGAAATTATGATAGAGTGCCACGTGATGGGTTAACACTCATCATGTGATAGTTCTTAGTATCAGCATCTTTATTTGTAAAAAGAGAGAACTAATGCAATAATTTTCAAAGTTTCTCATTTAAAATTATTTTATTTTATTTTATATTATCCTTGTTTCTTTGTAAACGGCATACCTGACATGAACTCTGAATTTTGTTGTCTGGCAATTGATGTTTTAACATGGCACCATCCTGAGCTAGGAATATATATGCTATTGCTGATGAAAATCTTTGTTTATACTTAGTGAAATAAGTTTATTATGATCCAGCAGTCACTTTTATCAAGAGTATTTTTTCCTCTGGTGGAATTAAAACGCCAATAACCAAACTTCTAAGAGACGAATCCTATTCATATTTTATGATAATTGAAGTTATATCTGGCTTTTAAAGTTAAGCCTACTTTAGTGCAATACTTTTTACAGGCTTTCTGTTTTTCAAATGACACTAATATCAGAAATGCATTTATTTGAGGCACTTAGTAAAACAATTTTAGAATTACATGGGTTAGTAACTGAACAACCTAACTCTCTTATATGAAGATCATAGCATATACGGTATAATGTTTCATACAAAATAATAATGAGGCTGTATGCTTAAATTTAAAATGGGATTTTTTAATTTCTAAAAGAAGACATGGAAAGTAAGGATTAAATTATTACATTGTGAAAAAGTTATGCAGGTGAACACTTTGTTTTTACAAGTAAAAAGTATGGTCTGAATAAATCTATGAAAAGCTCTTTTATTACAAGCAATCATTTGCTGTAATGTGTAATTTTTCCTGCCCCTTATGTTTATTTAAATTTTATTATGAAAGAAATGAGCATCCCATTTTCTTTGAAAGTGGCATAAAGGTAAAACCGCAAACCTCTTGAAAGAATTTCTTTGTTCCCAATCACATGAACATTGTTGGAACAAAATTTTGCCACCTGCCAGAGGCTTTAAAAACTAAATCAAAAGTCTCACTGCTTCCAAATACTCAAACTAAAGGTAGGCTTCTGGATGAAAATGTAATGACTAGATCATTCTCATCATGCATTTACTATTGTGCAACAGAATTGATGGATCTTTTGCTACCTTTCAGTAGAGAATAATTCATAAGAGAAAATGAAAATATTTAAATCATGAATAGTTATATTATTCACTTATTCTGTCTGAAAAATAGAATTGAGGTTCTGAAATTTAAGGCATTGCCTTATGCCGTAAGAAAAAAAAAAAGAGAGGAGGGGGGAAAGGTAAAGTATTTCTAACACTAGTTAAAACAATTCAGTGTTGGCATGCTTCATTAACTGTTTGCATACAGACAAAAGTGCTTTCTGATGAAGTGGAAAACCAACTTGGGACCAATTTTCCACAACATAAATTCAACACTCATTCTACCTCTTGATACCTTTGTATTCAAACTACCAAGAAGGTTTTTCATATCTGTCACATCAGTAATCATTTTAATACTCTTATTTCAGGTTCTCCAATTCTTGAAAATATTTCTATTTTAGATTCTTTAGTGTCTGAGAATAAGTTTAAGATTAACACTTACTAATATTTTATACATGTGAATTAAATGCATTGACAGTTATCAAACTGATTTAGTAGGAATCGATTTTTACCATGTGAGAATGATAAGAGTATTAAAATGAGCAGCTTAAACAAAATCTTGGTTACATTCAATTATATTCTCTCTGTCTCTCTGTCTCTGTCTGCCTGCGTACGTGCATACATACACATATATGTGTCATAATGCTGATAGTGTACTAAGCATTGCTGCACATTTAGTCATCCTAGAGGATATCATTTATTTCAATATCAACAGAGAAAAAGTTAACTCCCCTGTAAACTAGCAAAGAAAGTGAGTGCTAAGTTGGAGAAACGCCATCATTGATCATTATGTCACAATAATGGGGCTTCAATGGTAGGTGTGTCACTTCTGCCAGACCTACACGGAATAACTACAAGCTGTTACCAGACACAATGAAGTCATCTACAGTCTCTATAGAGTATAAGGTATTATTCAGTTTAGTACATCGTATTTTGTCTTTATCAGCAATCTTCAAAAAATCATTTTCGATTACACAGAGGCATATCTGAGAGACAGCATCTGTGCTCACTTCTTCCTTTCTCTGTGCTCTTCTCTAGACTCAGTATAACTTCAAATTGGTGAACAGGGAGAATCAAATTTTCATTTTTCATATCATACAACATCTGTCCCTTGATGTAGTATAAGCCAGCTTTTTCGTGGGAAAAATTTCTTTGAAAGCAGCTTAAGAATGTTATATGAATACATGTTTTTATTATATAGAAAGGAATTAATTTATAAATATTCATAGTATGAAGCATTTTGGCACATTTAATGTATTCAATAGTTATGTTATTTAAAATTTATTTCATTAATTAGTGTCTTGTTCACACTAAACTCAATGTTTCTATCCTTTGAATTTAAAAAAAAAATTCCAATTACCTATCTTGCTGTGATTTCAGAAGAGAGACAGTTATATTCAAATATTTTCTTTGGTATTAAAAATCATATCCTGTTATTTTATTTCTTTAAAAAGGAAAATCATGTAGTGTTAAAATATAGTGTGGTATCCCTGATGTAAAGACTGTGTTGAAATAACCGTTTCGTATTTTTTAAATTCTGATTATTGATTCAGTGAACTAAATGTAATAAATACATAAAGCATTAGATTCTTTTAATATAGAGACACACTCATTTATGGATTTTTTTTCTGAAATGTTTCAAGTAAATCAGGAGTTTTATCTAATCAAGTTTTAAATCAATCCACTACTTAGGAAACATTTTAAAATAAAACATTTGGTTAAGGCGAGCTATATCTATAGTGGTTCTGGAATCCAAGCCATTTTGCATAAATATTGCTTCATGCATATATATTTTTATAGACCACTTTGCCAATGGGGTAAAAAAAGAAACTAAGATCAAAGGAAGTACTTCTGTTTACTGTTTTGATTAAATACTAGTAGACAAAGTAGCTTTCTTGAAAGTCCTTTTGTTTTGACTTATTAGCAAGATTCGATGATAAAGGTAATACCATAGTCCCTTTGATGTAGGAGTTGCTAAATGAGTGAATAACTCCATTGCCATTTGACACCTGGGTCCTCTAAAGTATGGTGTTTACTCTGATAATCTACTTATTGAGACAATTTCTATTTAGATACCAAAAATGAAGCTGAGACAAAATATGTTTTATTTTTTCTGTTTCAGTTACATCACCTCGATTAGTCTTAATTTCTAAAAAGGCCCAAATTATTGGAAACTACAAAATCAGAGTCCCTACACTTGGATATTGTACTTTTCCAAAGTAGTGTTTGCTAGGTAGGTCTCAGGAGACCTTTTCCGTTCTTCTGAGTGTGTGGATGACAAAGTTGGCAAAGTTACAGTCAGTATTCAGTCTGCAATGGTTTTTTTGGCCTGGTGAATATCAAAATAGTTAAATTCTGTAGAAAGTGGAAGAATTTACCTAGCTCGTTTATATTTGTCTTTTAGAATAGTTAGCTCATTTTTAACTTTATAATCATTTGGCGTTTCTTAATTTAATAAGCATTTTTATGTGCATTTAGGTTTTTAGTACTTTTTGAAATTTAAGATAAATGGAAAATTAACCAATTGGAAAATAAGATTTGAAAACATCAGTAATCACTGAAGATTCTTAAATTACATGACATGGTTTTCTATTGCATTTTACTATTCACTGAATATGGTAACATTAGTCTGTAAGTGAAATTTTAAAAAACATATCCATTATTCAGACAAATATTATGAACATACCGTATCAATTCCCTCATAATCTGCTATAATGGTATAAACTGCAAAAGACTTACTAGAAATATCTCTACACCTATATTCAGTATTGCTGTAAAAATTAGCATTTTTGAAGTTACTCTCACATTCTTCTAAATATACAAGTAGGCCTCCATTCTCCTTTGTAATAAAGAAACAATCACTTGTAATGTTCTTAATTTTATTTACATTGGGCATAATATATATGTCACATATCTGTATATACCACACATATAATTCAGTTTGTTTGAAACATAAATTCTGGACTAATATAATGTTTCCAACATATAAATATATATTTTTTTCTCAATAGGTAATTTGTATAAAATCTTAGCTGTTAGAACATTTATTCCCTTTATAACTGGCCAACATATAATATTTTAAAATTGGTTATTTGTGTAAACAAGACATTGTTTTATGTTAGACTTTACATATAATACAGAAAAGAGTACAAATTATACATTGCTTAATACGATGAAATTCTTTAACTTGACTCACAGCTTTGCAGAGAGGTGCTTTATTTTCCTAAAACAAGCATGGAAAGTGATGTCCAAACCAGGCGCTCAACGAACACATTTAACACCCACCAGGAGGGAGGTTTGGTGTGCTGAGCCCACTGAGTTTTACTTCTCAGGAGGGACTTTACACCCTGTGGTGTAGGCACACTTCTTTCAGTGGAAAGTATGTCATTAAAATACTGCCCTCTTATAGTGACTTCAAACTAGTGAGCCTGGAATTGTTTTTAGCCACTACACAGCATGACAAGCATTTTGGTATTTTCCTGGAGTAATTTACCATTTGTATACAGGTCACAATG
>NW_006436811.1:5821337-5860811 GCF_000325575.1 Pteropus alecto | reverse complement strand
ATATTGATTTAAATCCAATATGTCAAAAATCATTTTCAATTTTTGCAAAGAAAACAAGGCAACCATTGTGCCATGATAGTTACTCTCAGATATTTATGTACCCACATATTTACAAAAGAAAAACAACAGCGGGTAGTAAATAAAAATACAGTAGTGAGTAAAGCAAAGAGGAACCGATCTTAAATTTATCAATTCAATACACAATTAGATAATTTAAATGATTCATTGTGAATAAAAAAAGAATAAAACATATTTACTGGTTAACTTAAAAAATATTCAAACCACTTATTTTGGCATCATGAAACACATTCTCAATGAAAACATTGTGTGTTTTATTATTAACTCACAGCATATGATCTCCATTTCTGCCTCCCTAGATTTCTACCCCCTGGGATAGAAACAATGTGGACTCACACATTTATTATATTAATTAGAAATCACTACCTAATATAATTATTCTGGCAAGCACATGGTGAGTACTGAAAATATTATTGACAGAATTTCTCCGTTTAACTCTGGTGTTAAAAAGATTTGCATGTCTAAAACTGCCTTGATTAGATATTGTTTTTGACGACTCTGCTTGGTGTTTTACTATATGCACATTAAGCATGAGGACTTTTAGCACGTCTGAAGTAACATCTGCTCTGTCTTTTTGTTGCTGGGTTCATGGTATAATTAGCTCTATATTTCACCAAATACAATTTTGCTCCCATGGCGGACAAAGCAGCATGAAGAAAACATAAATAATTGCAGATTAGAGAAACAGAAGGCAAAGTGGGTGTAGATGGCTTTGATAAAAAAGGGTTAAGGAGAATAGAAGGTCAGCTCATTATTAAGAAAAAAAAGGAGGCAGTTAAAATTAGATATGGTCTTTGTAATTAAAGAAAAAACACACAGATTTTTTCTTTTAACAATGTTTCCTATTTGACCAAATAGTTTAATGACTTGCAATGATGTAGTTTGTTTTGTATTTATTTAGAAAATCCTTTAAGAAATATGTATGCTTGGATACACAAAGTAAAATGTCATTATTAAAGGAAATGTTGAAAAGATCTAGGAGGTTTCATGTTAAGTTTGCCAGAATGTAAAACACTCTTTTTTTTTTGGTAGTACTACTTTTACAGAATCAAGTTAGCTCGAAGAAATCAACGAGTCAGATTTCTGTAGCCTGATATTCTGATTTCACTGTGCCTCCAAATAACCATTAGTCAATGTATTTTCATAAGCTAGTAGTATTTCTTTCATAATAGATTCTTATTAAATTTGGGACTATTAATTATTGTATTAAATTTTAGGCTAATTGTGCCTTATTATTTAACATTATATAGATTATGTAAAAGAATGTTATGTAATATACAGAAAATATGTAAAAGAGCCAAATGTTGAAATAGTATGTTTTGACAAGTGACAACATTAATTTGTTGTACATTGTTGAAAAATATGCTATATGATCAGTGATTACATTAGCTTCATAGGTATGAAATGTAATTTTTCTTATCTTTTACTTTTCAACTATAAACCATAAAATATTTTGAAATGATAATAGAGTAACAATTTGGCACTGAATTTATTTGTATCAGGAAAAGTCCTCAGAAGTCTTTAAAGCAAAGTAATATTCTGTTTTTATTTCTGATTTTAGAAAAAAGGTGAAGGAAATTCTGTCTTACAGGCATTCGTCCAATTGCAAAATGGCTAAAAGCATCAAAACATATTTTCTGTTCCATTCTATATCTGAAGATAAAACTCATATGTCACTTGAACAATTACAAGACAAATAAAATAATAAATTCCAGAAAGCAAGACAAAGTTAGCAATAAATGACTATTAGTACTGTGTTAAAGGACAGTGTAAAGGATAACTGCAATGCAACATAAATAATTTTAAAGATTGTATATTCATCCTACTATGTGTCTTCCTGTTGAAGAAAGTGAGGCAAACTATTTCTGTTCTCAGGACATATTTTTCACACAGATAGCAGACTTAAAGATATTAATCACTTCGATTTTGCTTGGGAGATTTTACCATCTCCCTGAAGGCTCAGGAAGTTTTTATCTAGCTTCCTTCAGCCTGGCAGAAAAGTTGTAAAGGGGTAGGGACATATGTAAATAAACCATTTCCACAAGAAAAGTGCCAATAAACAACACGTTATCTGCCTACTAATTCTTTGAACTTTGTTGGTTTAATAAAGAGTATAAGGTACCTCCTACTCTGGCACATATATGATTATTTCAATTGAACTTTTCTTGGAATCATGAAATCTGAGCTGAAAAGGGTCATATAGCTCGGCTAGTTCAGGGCTTTTTAATCCTAATTGCACGTTAGAATCTTCTGGAGAGCTTAAAAAAAAATACCTGCATTTACTTCTACCCAACAAAATTATCATCTCTAGGAGTAGGATCTATGTATTGGTATTTTTAAAAGGTTCCAGGTGTTTTCAATAAAAAGTTAGTTTTGAGAACCAGAGAATTCTAGTCTAATTAACTTTTCATGATTTGAGGTCTCTTTACATGTTTTTGTCAATATAAACTTGAAAGCCACTAGTTATCTCATACCCAGTACAAAATTCCATCTGTGGAAAACTTTTACTGTTAGAAAGTATTTATGTGAATTATATACAGCGATCATTCAGAACATGAGAATCCTTCAAAAACTATAGTGAATCCTTGATTTTTATGCTCTCGCTACCTGGCTTTTTTCTATATAACAAACATGGTTTCCTTATTCTCATTTTACAGCTTCATAATTGTAAGTGCAGACAAATCAAAATCATATGGAGAAGCTTTATTAAACTAAATATATCCACCTATAGCGCAAGATTTGGGTGTGTATAGTTTGAAAAACTGGAAAATTTTGCCAGTTGAATTAGTTTATATGGCCATTATCTCTGCATAAAGGTCTTATATAAATGCTTTGTAGTATTTTGAAGAAACAAACTGAAGCTCTGAAAAATGTTTTGACTTAAGCTAATTTTTATTTCAAAATATATCTTCTTTCTACAACATCACTGTCCTCATTGGTCATGGAAATCAAGCATATCTGAATCTTTTAGTTACATTATGTTTGGTGACAAATACACAAACAACAATAATTTCTCTTTCTGTGAGTTTCAAATAACTGATTAACATATTGAGCTATTGCCGTATGAGATTTTTGGCCCTGCTCCTTAATGACAGTAACCATGATTTGATACTAAGAATGGAAATTATAGTAACGATTTTTATTCTGCTTTCTCAGCTCAGATATTTTGTATCATTATTATATAAACACATTCTCTAATTAGATCTCTGTTCTCTAAATTTCCTTGTGTGTGTGTGTGTGTGTGTAAATGAGTTCGTGTGTAGAAAGAATTAATACCCCCGCCAAAAGAAAGTTGTTTTTGTTATACACACACAAACAAAATGTTTAACATTAGCATAATCAGTATGGTATTAATGAGAGTGTAAGTGACCATTCTCATGATAATTAAGTTACTGATTCAAAAAAATATAAATATAGAAAGTAAAAAGGTGTTTCATTCAGGAGAGTTGAAATCCATTTTATTTACGTGCACACCTAATAACACATGTAGAGAAATGCATCTTTATCTTTCTTGCTCTACTATTCCAATTCAAGTGCATAAAGCTTTATCAAATTTTAGATTAAACTCTGAAGATGCTGCATGAGTAGATGGGATATAAAACTTCTATTGCTTTTTGTTCACAACAGGGGAAGGGGCATCATTTTTCCACCTCTGAAAGCCCAGGAATTGTTTAACTTTTGCCAATCACGTTGTATAGTTCATCAATCTCTTTAATACCCGAATTACATTACATTTAATGAAATTTTACTCCTAATTCATTAATTCATTTGATTTAGCTACTTGCTTGCCTCTAATTTGTGGGTCAGAGAATTTTAGCAATTTTGTCTAAAGTAGTATTAGATTGTTTTAAATATGCAAATAGTGTAATTCTGTCATCCTGTTAAAACTCATTTTTGAAATGAATGCTCACATTTCTATGTATTTATATCATCATGAAGCTTAAAATTATAATAATATCACCAGATTTTGACTTATTTTGTCTTAGATTTTAATAATAGAGTTTTGTGGTTCAGGAAAGTGGTATGAGCTATATCCTAATATAAATAAGAAAATTATCCAAGTAAAAGTAAAGAGAACTCTAAAACTAAGATACTATCAAAGAATGAGTGCCAACCATGATTTGAGAATGAATAATTTATAAGAATAAAAAGAGGTAAATATGTACTAAGATTATTTTCCTTTAAAAAGGTGGAAAATTTGCAAATTTCTAGTGCTCAAGAATATAGTTTCCACATAATTTTCACTACTGCTGAGGGAGATTCTCCTTTGAGTTGGAACTAGAACTATGAACATAAGTTTTCTGTTTTAAATATATGATAAATAATAGTCCAGGTTGAAACAGTGCTTCAAATAACAATTTTTTAAGTACATAGTAGTTTAAATAGGAGGACTAGCAACTCGAGCACAGCTCAGATGAACATTATTTTAGGAGAAAACTTATGATGTAAACCACTTATAAATAAAGAGTCATTTACATACATTTCCCATAACACAGATGCAGTTTATAGAATATCCACGTAAACATTAATAAATTTTAAATAGCAAAATTTATCAAAATATTTACAGTACGTCTTCAGTTTTAGGCCTTTCCAAGTCTGCAGTGACTATGGGATAATGAAACACAATTGTAGCTAGTGCCTACTAACAGAAGGTATTTAACTAATTTCATTTCTGCCCTCTTCTTTCAACAAAACACATGTTAATAATAGCACCTACAATTTATTGAGCACTTCAGATGGAGGGATAAGCCACTGTGCTTTACATATGTTAAGCCATTCAATACAATGGAATAAAGAGACAGGGACATCTATGATCATCTCTTGATCTAGGAGAAATCTGAGGGACTGAGCAATCAAATTCCCTAACATCATGCACTTGGACATGGCTGAGCTAGGAATGGATGTCAGAGCCTGCAGACCTAACCACAGGGTGAATTGCTGAGAGCCTGGCAGTGACATCACAATAAGGAGATGAGGAAGGGATGGCACGAGCTTTTTCAATGTTTGTCTTTACTTGGGGAAAAAAAATCACGTACATTTACACCCATGAGCTAGTGTTAACACTAGTATAAAAACGAGAAGGCAGCCAGAGTGGAGAAGAACACTGGTGTAAAAACACTAGTGTGAAAACACATGCAGTATCATTTTATAATAGATAATACTACCTCAAACAAGTATCATAAGATTCTAGGTCAGAAAGGCCTTCAATTTATGCTACATCACAAAAATAATACCTTCCCATACTAATTCAAGAAGTAAACCACTAAATAAATTTGAAGTGGTTGGTTTATTTGAGTGATATTTATCATTCACACTTCCAGTTTTCTTTAAGCTTGTTTTAGACTTAATTTTACATTTTTTGTAATTGAAAATATATTCAAATGCAATGTTTTTGGACCCTCTTTTTATATCACCTTCCAGTCCCCTAACCTTCGTTCAAAGCCGTAACTATACCTATTTGGCCCTCAACGTTTTACGTGCTTCTATAAATTCGAATTTTGGTTCCCCCTCCCAAAATGGCATTTTTCTTTCATTAACCTATATTTCAGGTGTTTCTTTTTCTATGGAAACTTTTCCCTACTCAAGCGAGCATGCATCTTGCTCAAGGAATGTACCTTGCTCATTCCTGTAAAAGAGCAAATGAAGATGTATCCCTAATAAAGCTTTGAACTTTATGAAGCCATTGTCTTAATTGCATAAAACGGTAAGTAGTCTTATGCATTTCTTTGTATGCTTTCTAAAAGTTATATATATGTTTCTAGTACAGTTATTATAACCACAGTACATTAAACAATATGTATGAACACACAACAGTACTCATTTCCTCTCTCAGTGGGCTATGACTGACCACTCCGAGGGCAGAACCTTGTCCTCTCTGTATCCCCCAGTACTTAAGGCAGTGACTATCATTCAGTTGTCACTCAGTAAATAGATAAAATGAATGAGTTAATGAGTGGGAATCCCCAAAACAAAGAAATATTAAATAATTTGTATATTTAAGATATACTATTTGCAATGAAAATCTAAACAACAAGTTATGAAAGAGGCATGTAATTTGAGACCATCCACTCATCAGCCATTTGCTTACTCTGTAAATGAAAAAACAAAAACAAAAACAAAACATTTCTATACTTATGTCTCTGCCTGTGGACTTTCCCTCCCTAAATTGTTCCTTGACTACGAGCTCAGTTTGGGATATCTCAAATTTCAAATGTCTAAAATGAATTCTTGGTGGTTTTACCTCGAACCTGTTTGTTTATTCTTGATTCTTCTCATCTCTGTTATTGGTAACTCCGTTTTTCTACTTACCTGCTAAAGCCCCAAACCTCGGAGCCATCTTTGACTCTTTCTTCTCATATACTCACATCTACTGTATTCACAGGTCCACTCACCTCTTATCCCTTTATCAGCTGTTGACCATGTCATTGTGAAGGTGTCCTAACCCAAGTTCCTGCTTCCCACCTTCTCGACTTAGCCGGCAGAGTTCTCTTATAAACACCGATGTAAGATCAGGTCACTCCTCAGTGTATATACCATCAAAATTTTTTTCCTATTTCATATAGAGTACAAATTTAAAAAAGTCCTTTTGATAACTTATAATCCTATGCATGACAGACTCCCAGCTTCTCCATTCTGATTGCCTTCCTGTCCACTGCCACTTTCACCCACTTACCTTTATCCACGCTGGCCTCTGGTTGTTTCTCAAATATTCCAGAACATTCCTTCTCAGGGGCTTTTCATTGGTGTGTTCTCTTGGAGTCCTCTTGGAATAGATATTGTTCTCTCATCCTTCAAAGTTCACCTATATTTAAAGGTTTTTACCAACAAACTTATTTTAAATTGAAACCTACCTCCTCAGTATGTAAATACTGCCTATCTGCTTTTCCTGCTTTTCTTTGCTTCATGACACTTTTATCACAATCTGACGTGCCATGTAAGTGATCTAATATGTAATTATTAGAATATCAGCCCGTGGAGTGTGAGATTTTGTTGTCCAATTTGGTCATTACTAAATCCCAGTGCCTAGAACAGTGCCTGCTACTAATATTTGTTGAAAGAGTGAGTTAATAAGGGATATATGTTTTGGAGTACAAAAACATATAAAAATAAAATTGCTAAACAGATTAAGGAAAACTATGAAGATGTCAGTTTTTCTTTATCAAATATACTAACTTTTCAGGCGAGATCAAAGAGTTAAAAAAGACCTCAAAATTCTTTGCACTGAGAAATTGATGATGAAACAGTTAAAACATTTATTTTCTAAATGGGACATGCTCTAGGAGCTACACATCACTTCAGCTCATGTTTACACATTATGCTACTATCGCTGCTTAAAATGTAGGGATTTTTAATTGAATTTTATGGCTGGTCTACATTGTTGATAGTAATTTTTATGGTATAGCTTATGAGTGTAGTCATAGAAGGATACAGAAAAATTTCCATTAATGTAATAAAATATCTATAAAAGCAAAATGGTGTTTCCTTAGTAGGTAGTTATGTTATATATCTCTAAATCTCTGAGCATTCAATTATTAAAAAATGCATTTTGAGAACGAATATTTAGTAAATAAAATAGCATTCTTTGAAACAATAAGGATCAACAGTATATTCCTATATTTATTACATAAACTATATATATTTAATAAACTATTTGTCCTTTCAAAGTACTGTAGTGATATATTTATAGGTAAGAACCTAACACTTCCCCCAAATTTCCTTATTAGTAGTATCTATAATTAAACATTATCCATTTTTATACATGGTATTTTAAATATATTTAATTTTTATGCTTTATCAGTTGAATTTCATTTAATACACCAAAAGTGTTATGAAAAGCTCTACTTATGCTTTTTAATATTGTTATCGTCTTTTTAAACAATTTTATTTTAATCTGGGAAGAACACAATATCAGATCTATTCTTTAAAAATTTTAAATTTACTACACAGTGTTGTTGACTACAAGTTCAATGTGATACAGATCTCTGGCACTTATTAAACTTAAGTGAAATTTTAGCAACTCTCTATTTCTCCCTTATTACAACTGAGTGAAATAAGCCAGTCACAGAAAAACAAATACTACCTTATTCCACTTATATGAGATATCTAAAATAGACAAATTAATGTTTTGCCTTTTATTCAATGTTTCAAAAAATACCAACATAGGTTTTCAATTGAAAATTATTAGCCTGTACTTATAATAATCAAGTAATAAACTGCAGTATTCAAGATTCTATTTTTCTGAACATTTAGAATTTTAAATTTTTAAAAAGCATATGAATTAATCAAATTAATGTGAACCCAAACTGATTCTTCTTCATCGTTAGTAATGGTTATTCAAGATATTTTACACATTGCACCATGGGGAACAGTGATGAAAAATGGGAATGTTCCATTATTATTGACCTTTAAAATCTTAAGGATTATGAATACTTTTAGCTAAAGGCATACATAATCTTGCTATTTTCTTTTTCTTTCATATATTCCCACTCAACAGCACTTTCTTGAATTTTAAAATGCATAACATTCATTTGACATTTTGCAGTCTAAAAATTAAATTTTCATGCTTGCTTTGAATGCATCTGGGAACCTAGAAATGAAATTTTGATAGAAATAAAAATGCCACAGGGAATATTATTGATTACCTGGAATGCGTGGCTTTCATTTACCAATTAAAATGTGTTATCCAAGTCATCTGGAAGTGTGTTGGCATCTATTCTTTCCATCATTGATATAATAAATAATTTAGACCCCTTGTTTATAAAAGTGTTCAGATGATCTGAAAGTAGTAGAATATAAGAGATCTGTTAATTTTGTAGAATCTAGACAATGAGAAAAACATTTTCAGAGTGTCTTAATATCTCTGAATTATAAGACAACAGTCACAAAACATTAGTTTGAACATTTATACTATCTTCAATTAAAGGTATTCCTCTCCTTCTTATTTATCTGCTAACTTAAAAATAATAAAACTAAAAATAATCCCTCAAAGTCTTTTATATTCTCACAGTTTAATTCCTGGCTTTTGTTAATCTGACATTATGTTTAACCCCCACCCTGCTAATTTTTCTTCTCATTCTATAGTGATCTGCTCTTATGCTTTACTGTTTTGCACTATTCTTGTTTCTAAAAATCTGAACTCTGAGGCAGCTTCCAAGCAACTTCATTTGTTGTTAAATTCTACTGACTTTTCCCAAACTCCAAAGCAGCACATAAATGTTAATTATAATGCATCGCCTTCTTTCGGAATGCCAACTGACTGAATACCTATTCTGGAGCATGCGCCAGATAAGCCTAGGCAATGCAGAGACTAAAGATATAGACTTTATCTTTAAGGAGTTTAGGAAACTCCTTTGAAGAACATCACATTTTTTCTTGTTAAAATTGAGATAGTCAAGTTCTACTTGGACTTTTAGAACTTACCTGTTTCAGATTGTATTTCTTTTATGTTCATAACATCATAACTATTTTTCTCTTTGTTTTGAGATCTGCTTCTCTCAAGTCTAATATTTCTTAAGAATGACCACAATTTCCTTTTTATAATTTTATAAACCAAATTGACATGGTAAAATTCTCCCATTTTTATCAAGGTACTTCCTTCCCCTTCTTCTCCTTTTCCTCGTATCAGTTACATAATAGTTGCTTTGTATGCACTCATTATCTAATTTATGTGATAATTTGATACTTATCCTTGATTGTTGGCATACTACACATGAGGGACTGAGGTTCACACAGTTTCTTTAACATCTTGCCCTGTCTCATTTCTGTTCGACCTCAGCACCTGTGATCTTAACCTTGACTTTCCACTTAATATTTGCCCTCTTTATTAATTATCTAGATCATCGTGCTGTATGCTTCATGTATATTGTCTCACTTAATTCTGTGCCTAAACGTGAATAGGTATTATTCTCACTTTTCAGCTCACGTGTTTGAAGTACAGAGTGAATTTTTATGCTTAAAATTGAGGCAGCAATACTTAAAGCCACCTCTAACTTTTACCAGCTTCTATATTTTGTCACCTCAAAATCCCTAATGATTAGTAATTCCTTTTGAGGTAAAATTAAGTCTAGAGAAAAAAGTTTCCTTTTTTATTATTACCTTTCTTTAAAAATTCAATTGTTGGCATGGAAGTAATGAGTTTTCCATAAGCAAGTCTGGAGTAACTTTTCTAATCTTGTTCTTATTGTCTGAAGTCATATTAGGATAGGATTTGTCTTACTAAATTAATACCTAACCCGGATGTTCTAAAAAGTTCTAAAATGTTATCAGATATAGCAGCAGTTCTCGAAGTGTGGTCCCAGGACCCATGGAGAGGAGAGTTCCCAAGGATTCGGGGAGTCCAAGTGGTAAAACCTTTTTTATAATAATACTAAGACCTTATTTACTTTTTAAAACCTTTCATTTTTTTCATGAATATACACTGGACTTTTTTAGAGTCTATATGATTTGTGACATCACAACAAATTGAATGCAGAAGTGAATATAAAAATCCAAAAGACTTCTCCTAAGCCAGACATTAAAGAATTTTGCAAAAGTATATATTTTTTGGAAAATATATTTATTTCTTATAGAAACATGTTATATTTATGCAAATATGCAATGAATTTATAGTTATTTTAAATAAATACATATATAAATATTTTCAAAATTCCTAATTTTCTGTTCTAATATGGTAAATATTAACAGATATAATTAACGTGTGTGTGTGTGAAGAGATCTTGAAACCAAAATGTTTAAGAATCACTGATATATTGAGCTATATATTATAAACAAGACCCTTGATTTTTAGAATCTAATTAAGAAAGTTTGATCTATTTACAGTATGTGGTGGCAGTGAGGAGAATGAAGTATTCGCGTGTGAGAAAGTTGAAAATTTTAGACATGGTAAAGCAATATGAAGGTCTCAGGAAGGCTGAAGGTGAAGATGAATAAAAAGTTATTTTCATAATCTGTTCATTTAAAAATGATTATCAGTGTCTGTATAAGCCTTCCTAAGCTAGCGTGAATTCCAAAATGAATATTAAAAAATACTCATGACTTTCATTCTGAATTATATAGTAAATGGCAGAACTAAGATTCAAGCCCATTGCCAACCAATGAGGCCAGTTTTTATATTTATCCATCAAATTTTATTGCGTGGAACTGCGAAATTTAGTTCAATAAACATATATCAAACATGTAGTATGCACGAAGTTGGACTTCATCTCTCTCTAGTCAAAGCAAGGTTTTACTCTTGTCAAAGTTTTACTTTCTTTTACCTTTTCTTCTCATACATAGTATGTTAAAACACAATGTAAGTATGACTTTCATGTTAAACCAAAAGAACTGTTCTCTTGATCATCTTCACAGATACACGATATAGGGACTTAGCATTTAGTGATATTGAAGATTTGGTGTGTGTTATATAACAGGGTTTCTTTCTCTTTTTTGATCTGAAATGTTTAAAATGTGCTACTATGTGGCTTGTGAACCCAAGAATATTTTATGTTTTTTAATCTGAAGAGCAGCTATAATTTTTTTTTTAATATTAATTTGCGCCTCTTTAGATTTCCACAGAGGACATTTCTAAAATTTATGTGTAACATAAACACTTCTTTTAGTTAATTGTAGAAGTTTAACACTGACTATATTTACAGCCCCGTAGGTATAGTTGAAAATTTACATATTAAACAGATTTGCTTTCTGGCATGGTTTAAGAAAATGATCTGTGTTCTTAATTCTACCTTTTGCATAAATGTGGGAATGTCATTTATTGAAATGTAAAGAGGAAATCGATGAGAAAGATAATGATGATAATATAAAACATAATAATTATGGTAAGTTGGCAAATTTTGTTCTTTTTTTCATTATTTGATCATTTTACATTTAATGAGGCTATGAGTTGAAGTTTATTTGAATATGATGAAAATTCTTGACTTATAATTAGTTTCACAGTTATTTTATGTCTTTTTAAGTGAATCAAAATGTCAGTATCACTGAATTCAAAGCTGAATTTCCAAACTAGATTAAGAAAGTATGTAACCATGTTTACAATTTTCATAGTGATTAACTTTATTCCTAGAGTCAAATACTGATTTATAGTATACAAAATGTGTATGTAATTTGACTTAATGAAAACAAGTCAGTCGTTCACTTACCATGTATAGCATGATTAAAATTTCTTACTTTTAAAAAACAAACTGTCAAAAGCTGAGCCAAATAATCTCTAGTGATATTTAAAGCTGCAAAAATAATAATTATCAATATTTTCCAATTAATATTTGTCCTTTCCTTAAGCAGTTTTAAGGATACTTAAAACATAGTCCAAAATTAGAGTTGACAATTGCAAATACAAACCAACCAACACAGTAATAAAATCAATACTTACATTTCCCTTGAGGCCACTATTTACTGTTTGCTGCACCATTTCCTTAATGGAATGGCAGTTATGTTTGCGGAAACCTTGTAACTACCATTTTTATGTTTTAACTAAAAGCAGCTTTCTTGAAGAAGTATGATAAAGAAATTCTTCAACTACTGTTGAAAACTGTTATAACCATTTAATAGTTAATATGAGTTCAGAGAAGGCAACAGTTCTTCTTAAAATACTTTTCTAATAAACACTATAGCATTTCATGTGGAGTTATATTTTTCTAATAATGGAAATATGTCTTTCATGTCTTCGTTGTGACACACATTTGATTACTATTTAAACATCTCACTATGCCAAACAACTTTCCCAGTTTAAATGAACACATGCAATTACTAGGATACATTTCATTTTGGAGTTAATTTTGACAGTATACTCTAATAAAATAAAATAGAGGAGTGAGGGAAATTAGCAGTTTATTATACTCTACACATTAAAATTCGTTTTAAAATGTAATTGAAATAATGATTTACTAATTTTTTGGTTGATTTTTCTATTTTTGTTATAATCAGATAGTAATTTTCCTCTTTTATTCATTATTTCTTATTTCTTATAAAGAAATTACTTAAGAATTGAAATATACATACTATTTCCGTCACATTATTTATTTTTCTTTTTACAATACTTCCCATTGCATTTGAAATTATCTAATATTAATATGACATTTTCATGTCAATTTTTTAAACAGATTTCCATTTTTCTAGGATTTAAAGTTGAAAGTGAACTTATCTCATTTGCTGCTGGTTTTGTCTTAATGATAATAATATCCTAAGAGTCATTCAACATGGAAAAGTACATTTTACCTCCCAGAGGAATTTATGCATGGTCAAACATTGTTTTTATTAGTAATTGTACAAACAAAAATAGAGAAGTTGTATGAAAAGAATTTATGGCCCTTTTTAGAGGACATGTTTTGTAACAGGATATTGAAAATCAAGTCCATGGGCCAACTCAGGTCTTTTTACATGATGATGTCAGCAACTGTGTCGCGTGATAAAGCTGCAATATTTTCATGACAAAGAAAATTCATATCCACATCTTTAATAAATGAAGGAGGAGGAAAAGTGTCCTTAGTAGATTCATATATTCCCATCAGAACCTTTGTAGCTTCTCTCAAACTGTAAATATTGAGAGTAAGATCAGAATGAAAGTGGTGTTGCATCAAAATTAATCACTGAAGTTATTACTTACCGTATCGCACGCATCCCACATTCAGGCTTTTCACACAGAGCTTTGAAGAGCCCTACAGGACCAGCCAAATGTAATTGATACAGAGTCGTTGCTTCACAACAGCTGCAGTAACAAGGTGCTGCAGCTATTACTTTAATCTACCTTTCTTTCTGGGAGTTTATTATGTTTTTGAATTTATTCTTTTGTAGATCTGGGAGCTATCTTTTTTATGGAAATTAATCTTTTTAGAAGATTTGTACTCTCTTTTTCAAACACTAATACATTCATTCAAGTATCCTATTATTCAGATCCAGCTGGCTTTTATCTGGTGATATTTACTTCAAAAAGCCAAGTTAAATGGTATCATAGATTAATTCTCAGGGCACAGGAAAGCTTTTTTAGAAGAAAAACATGATTTGGTAATTACTTCAAATATCATAATAAAATCACAGAAAATGTCAAATGTATTGTATAATCCATCATAATAGGAAACTTCAAAAAGTTGTTTCATTGAAAAATGCGGTTTTCTGAGTCCATCATAACTTTCATTTCAGTCAAACATGATATAACTCGAAAGTTTGCTTTAGGTTCTGATAAACTCTGTTATGAATTTTAGGTTTATATTGTTTGTTCACACAAAGCAGTGGAACTTCAAAAGGAACATTATCCACTGCTATCTCTTACATAAATCAAACTGGAAATAAGACACATTTTACAATTCAATTTAAGATCCCACTGAGACAATAATGTTGCAAGCTGTGCATTTTGCAAAGTAATATAGTAATGTCTAGTTTGCATTTTTGAAAAACCAAATTAATCACACTTTATTGAATACGTTGGAGCAAACCTAAAATTCATCTATTATTAAAAACTTGTGCAACAAACACAAACTATATTTTATACATAAAGGACAAACTCATTTATTCATTAGGATAAAACACTTGGAGTTTGCATTTTGTAACTATGAAAGAAATGACATTTGCTATTGGGCCGTTTTGAATTTTTAAAAGCTGTCTGTGCATAGTAAGCTGCTTGAAAATTTATATTAGCACATTAAATTGGACCACATTTTAAAGTATCCAGATAAAAATTGAATTTAACTTAGAAACATTGGGGGTAAGAAAACAAAAGTTATTAAAGTAAGTGATATATTTTATAGAGACATGTCATACAAATAAGGGAAATTCATATTGTGTTTTATTTCACATGTTAGCAAATTTTAATAATATGATTATTTTATGGTTTCGATAAAAAAATAACTCCCTGGGCAAAATAAAGGCATATCATGCTCTACAATTTTATCAAGCTGAAGAAAATAAATATTTTTTGCATGTATATATATATTTGGGTATACAGTTATTATGACATTATATACAGTACTTGAAATCAAAGTTTTGTGGCGTTATTTAGAAGTTACTGCCTACATGGTATATATTATATATTCTTATTTTTGAGAGGTAAATATTGAGGAATTCTAGTGAAAATAAAAGTCATTGATAGTGAAGAAAAGTGAAGAATTGCAGGAATAGTGGTAAAGACAGGGATGTTTATTTTACTGGCGCATATTTTTCAATGTCAAGATAGTAAACACTGTTTTGGTATCTGCTGATGTGTATAATATTCTGTATGATAACAGTTATTTGAGGTGCTACAGGATAGTAATATATCTCTGTGCAGAATAGAAATATCAATATTAAAATATTTCCAGCTTTAATTTTCTAATAAACTATTAAAGCTAAACTTGTTATAATTCATAAACCACAATATTAAAGCACAGTTTGAGGGAATATTTTCTTTTACTTTCTCCAATTGTGTAAGTAAAATAGTTCTAAAAAGAGGCCATCAACTCTACATCTACTCAGCATCTTCTTGCTTTTCTATTAAGAACTCTACCTTGCTGACATATTCACTGATAAGCTGCTGTCCTCTTTCAAGAAAAAGTAAATTATATCTCCTTATGTGAAGACTTCCAAAAATGTATACATAGTTTTCTTTTTATTGGAGAAAAATCTTCAGTATATATATAAAAGGAATTATTTTATAAGCCACTTGATTCCGATATAGGGAAGAGTATTCAGTATGTCTTCACTCAAGATTATTGTTTTGTCATGTCTAGCTCTGGAAACCAATTTGTTCCTCAATCATCATTTTAAGAAATTCTAGTGATAGAGAACACAAGATTTTTTTTTTTTTTTTTTTTTAATCATCAATTTTCTGGTGGCCTGAAATATGAGAATCAGGATTCCTGCCCTGGTCATATCAGTGTCAGGGTGGTGGATGACAGAATTCGGGATGATTATTCCTGATGATGAGTTCCTTCTCCTCCTCTGACTATCTGATACATCACTTTAATCATCTCTCTCTCCTGCCTAAGATGACCAAACTCGTCATCCTGACATTTGAAAACTTTCATAAGCTGACCCTAACCTACCTAATTCTTTCTGACTTTTGATGTTTTCCTAAGATGTACTTTCCCTTCCAGTCAATTGAGCTACCCAGCTGTCACCCACATTCACCATTTGTTTATATTTGCCTCCTTGCACAGTCCAAGCAATTCTCTCAACTAGTGTGCTCTGCTGCACAGTAAAAGGGATTTAGGACAAAGGGTCATAAATGTGTTCCAAGTCTAGCTCTTTTCTTAAAGAGTTATCTGACTTCAGGCATTTTATTTTATCATTCTGAACCTTGGTTTCCTGTGCTGCAAAATGAGAGGATTGTGCTTGATGTTGTCACTCTCTCAGCAAAGTCTTTTAACTAAAGGAAGTTTTTGAGATATTTAATTTGTTTTGAGAAATCATGTTTTAGCCTCCAATCTAAAGTCTTAAAGAGTTATTTAATATAAGTTAATTTACATTAAATATAATTTAACAAGCAACATTTAACAAAGTGTATTTACCCAGGTGTCAGGCCAGGTACATGTAAATAAGAGCATCTGTGTACTATTGACCTTGGCCCTAACATTCCCTGTGGATGATGTGAGAGTGTACATGGAGGGACAGACAAGAGGTAGAAATGGTGCAATATTGTAATACTGGAGGAAATATTGAAATCGATTAAGACAAACTTTATGATCACAAGGGAAAATAACAGATCATAATAATTTCTTTTTATTACAGAGGATGTTTTTTACAATTAGATAGCTATTTATTGTTCAATAATTAAGGACCCCTTCCTAGAAGATAATTATTTTTAATAGGTAGTGTTCTCTTTACATTGGAAATATTTAAAATACAATAGCTATGTTGCAGATTAAGATAATTTGGACAGATGTTACTTTTATAAGTTTGACTTAAAATGTCCGGTTTCTCTATATGAGCACTTTAGAAAAGATGATGATTTCACCTTTCATCATTTGTTTTTATAAAAAAGAATGCTTTTTAATATTGATGTTAGAAGAAATTGTTGAAGGAAATAAAAATAATGAATATGATTGATTTATCCGAATACCATCCTGTGTGTTTTTTTAAATGAACATGAAACCTGTGTTTAGTACTTAATTCTGACACTGAATCATTGTGTGACCTTAGGTTAGTTACATTCTCCCTTATAGGCTTCTTGGTCACATTATGGTTATAATAATTACACTCAATATTTTTGAAAATAAAAAAAATAAGGTTGTTCAAATTTTGCTTTATATTGACCTAAGGGTGTTGATATTGTTAGAAAATCAATGCTCATTTCAAAACACACTTTCTAGCCATTTTTCTTATTCTAATTCACATTGTCATACCAATCTAAAAAAGTGTATTGTATCCATTTATTCTTGGGATAAAAGTGAGTGCTTATATTTAACTCCTGAACTGGAGTTAAAATGTAGAAATGAAATTATCCATATTACTTCTAATCTTCCTAAGTATTTTTTTATTGCCTGCAACTGAAATTTTAGTGGTCATTTTGACCTTGAAAATCTGCCATGTCTGCCCATGAAAAAGTGATGAAAAGTGCTTTGAATAGTATGTCTTCACCACATATAATAGAAACTATGGAAGAATGATTTGGTTTCATATAAACAGTAGCTTTCAACAGGCCTGCCATCTGCATGTAATCTACTTCTATAATATTATTTCAATGGTCCTTCAAATGTGCTGAGTTCTTTGTGATATGTAGTTCCTTGATTTAAAACTGCCTCTCTCCATAATATCCTTAAGGAGGACCTTGTAATTACTGAATACTATAAGTATTTATTATATTGCAAGTTGGACTAATAGCACCTTTCAAACAATGCTTAGTTGTATCTATTTTTTTGTCTCTGTTTATGCTATCAAAAGAGTAGTTAAGATTGTTAAAATTTTAAATCCAATCATAATGTTCTTCATTCAGCCATTCAGTATTAATTGAGGGCCCAAGATCTGTTAGGTATTCATGTTGATTATCTTATTAAAAACAATATTATAGCTTAGAAGTAAGTCAACAGACTTGAATATCTTAAAAATGCATTGATACCCTTTTGTGCTAAGTATTGTAGGAGTCATATACCAATATTTGCTTATTCCTGATCATCTTCTTAGCCTCTTTTTCTTCCTTTTTTTTAAATCACCAACCTGGTTTACTTGGTACTTACTCTGTGGCTTACAGTAGAAATACACATTTAGTAGAAATACTTTTATACTTTCTATACCCTCTTCAAGCATCATGGCTTAATCTCCACTTACATGTCAAAGACATCCAAATCTTCCTCACTGGGCACCTGCTTTTCTCCAGTATTTCTATAATTTTAACTGCTTATTGTCAATCTCTGATTATTCCTGAACTATCTCATATTTAACAAGTACAGAATTGCACTGATTTTTATTAATCATTAAACCTGATCTTCCTTACATAAGTGATTAAAAACTTGGATTGTGATTAAGAATTCCAAGATCCAAATCCTGGAGCAAGTTAAATCAAACTTTATAACTCTAATGTAGATCTACCTCAGAGTTTCTAAAGATTTATTGAGAAGATTTAATATAAAAGTTTAATGCAATGAAATTAAATAATTATGTATTACATATTATCATATTATCATCATTATGGCCACATTAATGATATTACCATACACCCAATTGTTAATCTAGCTACTCAAGTCATCTTTCAAAGTTTACTCATCTGTTGGTATTCAAGTGATCGACAAGTTCTATCAAGTTTATTTTCAAAATACAAACATATTTCCCATTTGTCATCTTCTCTATTTTTCATTCTAGCCAAAAAAATAAAATTATGTGCATCGATATATCTTTGTATCTTTCTTTCACACTGTAAGGTACTCAAAAAAAAAAAAAAAAAGCTACAGCTTATCGTTTTTGAATGTTACACTGACGTTTACCACTTGTGAATGTAAGAATTGGTCTAGGTTCATAGGTCTCAACTCAAGAATTGACTGAAAAGTAGTCCTACTTTGTTATATCCTGGGGATCCAATGATAAGCAAAAGGCACATAGGCCTGACCATGTGATGCTTACATTAAGACAAGAAATGTTGAGTCTTTCCCTTAATAGCAATGGGAAACAACTGAAGATGTCTAAGCAGGGTAATAACAGTGTAAGATTTTACTTAAAAGTAACGATAGTCTTTGAATATGATTACAGAAGCAGATTTAGAAATAGAGTACAGATAAATTATATAGATGAAATCAACAGGACATAAAAAGCAATTGGACATTGATGGCGCACAGTAAGAGAGGAAATAAAGATGTTCTCTAGGTTTCTGAGTTATATAGCTAGTAGCGATGTCATTCTTTGAGGCTAACAAGTTTTGGGGAGAAGATAATTTAACCCTAGATACATATATATGAGAAATATTGAGATAATTCTCATGCCATCAACTAGAGGGTTGTATGCTTTTTGGAAAATTCAGTAGCAATTTTGGCTCAAGTGAGAAGATTTTTCATTTCAACATAAATATTTTTAAACTGAAAACATTATATAAAACAGTAGAAATTAAAACTGATTTCAACTGACCACGAGCAACACTTACACATGAGCATAAAATTAATATTATATACAATGACATTTATTACTCTATAACAGTATAAAAAGTATATTAACTTGAAATTTTATTTGATATAATTATAAATCTATAGGGAAATTACAATATCCTTAGAGAGGAGAATTTCTAGTTCATTTGTTTGCCTAATGGAAAAATAATTTGATGAGTTAAAGTGGGAAAAGGTAGAAATTCATTGACATTGGCAATGAGAAAGGTTAAAAGACAGTTAAATTAACATGGATACATTATACCAAATAGCTTTATTTGGAAAAATTTTATGAATATATTTTAGACTAGAAAGCTTAAATATATTTCTAGTATTATTATTTTTATACTGTCCATAATAGCATTATATTCTAGCTGTGAAAATTAACTAATCTGTCGTAATATTATCATTTCCACTGAATAGAAACAGCTGGCTCTTGTTTACAAATATCTTATAGTCCATATCAACAAGACTCAAATATTTAGTCAATATAAATTAATCTGGCTACTATTACTTTCCTTATACCGAGTCCTATGTAACTATTTAGCCAGTCTTAGTCTGCATTTGTTTTGTTTTGTTTGGGGGATCTATTTTACTTGGTTAACTCTTTGGGCATGGTGCTAATGAGTCCAAAGGAAACAACAGCATCAAAAAGCAAAATGTTTTCTGACAAAATTATCTCTGTCTTCTCCACATAAAGCATTTAACCTTTTACCTTTATAGTAATGGTCTTCCTCTTTTATTTTAATTTGCATCGAAACTGTCTGAAACTTGGTGTGAAATAAGGGAAATACATAAAGCATTGCATACAATATATAACAATTCATTCTAATAATTTTCATGATTTCAAAATGGAACCATTTAAAATGGAAACCATCGTCTGTCTTGTTTCTTAATGCTGTTTTGGTTTTCCATGATTTCTCAAAGATTCTCAAGATAATTGTTTTTTAGTAATATCTACCTGTTATTTAAGGATCCTTTTATGTATTCCAACTGACATTAGTCACTTGAACTTCAGCTCTGATTTTATAACTTGTTTCTTATTCTCTCTTGTTCAGCAATCATTAGCCATGGTAGAGAATATTCAATAAAAATAAGAATAAAAATAAGTAGTTTCGATTTCTAGTATTTTGGTGTTACATTGCATAGCATGTTAGCTTATATTACTTTCAACAACATGGTGGAATGTATAAAGCAATGGAAATATCTCAATTTAGTGAACAAATTTAGCTCTTATCATAGTGCTGATGAGTCCAAGGACATTAAAGGCACAAGCATTATATTGTCACCATTACATATAAAATAAAGTGCATCAAAATATCTTTGCATTCAAAAGAAAGCATCACAGGTAAAATAGAAACCCCCCTGTATGGCAAGAATTTTAAATTCCTAATTAACAAATATTTAACACTCAGGTGACAAGGTATGGTTTAGTTAAGGGTAGATAGCTAAAGAAATTTGTCTAATTATTTCTGAGAAAGCAACGCCTAGTATTTTGGTGTTACATTGCATAGCATGTTAGCTTATATTACTTTCAACAACATGGTGGAATGTATAAAGCAATGGAAATATCTCAATTTAGTGAACAAATTTAGCTCTTATCATAGTGCTGATGAGTCCAAGGACATTAAAGGCACAAGCATTATATTGTCACCATTACATATAAAATAAAGTGCATCAAAATATCTTTGCATTCAAAAGAAAGCATCACAGGTAAAATAGAAACCCCCCTGTATGGCAAGAATTTTAAATTCCTAATTAACAAATATTTAACACTCAGGTGACAAGGTATGGTTTAGTTAAGGGTAGATAGCTAAAGAAATTTGTCTAATTATTTCTGAGAAAGCAACGCGATTTCCTACCAATATATATGGCTCATATATATTGATAGTGGGATAGTTAGAATTAATGACAATACTATTCTTTCTAAGAAAAAAATGAATTGATGTCAGAACATAAGCTAAGCAGGATTGGTTACATGGTAGCCAACCAGTTCTGTTTTTCCTCAGCATTTCCAAATCAAACATGATATGTGTGTGAAAATAAATCTTACATTCTGGAAATGGCCTAATACCAATTTAGACTCTGGTATCTCTAAAGCAATTAGAAGACATTTGTCTTGTTTTCTTTGTTAAAACACTGTACTTAAAGTGGAACATTTTAAATTGTGCCCTAATTAATTGTACCCTTAAAAGATGGCTTCTTCCTCATTTTTTAAAACAAAGCAATTTGATGAAGTTAAACTAGAAGATTTCAGTGTTTATGTATGCTAAAGTAGATCAACTGAGCTCAGATTGTTATCCAGAAACAGATTTAAAGATTATGAAGATAACTCATAAGAAGACTGTTTCTCCTATTTATGCAAAATACTAGCATTACTACTGACATTTTATTTCTCATTTTTTATTAGGGTGAAGTTAATCCTCTAAAAGATGATAAACTCGTTTATTCTCACTTACTTCTGAAATAACAGCTGAACATCTGTAGCACCTGTGACTATTATTTACTTTTACTTAGTGGACTTATTTCCATTGTTAAAATGGCATTGACATCCTTCTAAATGGTCTCCAATGGTATGGAGTAAATGCCCGCTCTTGCCATCATTTTCATTGTAAACCAATCTTGACAATGTCAGGTTCGCATCAGAGTCTATCAGTGTCACTCACTAAGCAATGGTGTGACCGTTAGTCCCTTTGAGATTTGCCTCCTTTATCAGGGTCAGCCTGTGGGAAAATCCAAACAAATAATTACATAGGAAGAAAGGATGTTACCTAGGAAGAAAGGACGATAATATTTAAATATACTTTTACCATTTTAACATATGGTAGTTTAAAAGGCATTTAATGTTTTACAGATCACTCTAATTTTGATTATTTTATATCATTTTATCCAAAATTCTTAAAAAGTACTACTGTGGCCTTCACTTTTGAAACCTAGTACTCATTAGATATATTTAGGATTCAATGATAAATATAATTATTTAGGCTTGAATTATAATTGATGCCACTCACACACATGCCCAAAGGTTATTTTTTTATTAAAGAGAAAGAGTATTAATATCTTTCCTTAAAACACCTTCCATTTTCCTTTACTACCTAAAAAATGTGTTTCAATAAACAAAATGATCTTTCTTTTAATAATGATTGCCTCCATATTTAATCATTAATTTTTTCTTTGAACTTCTGTCTCAACCAATAAAGTTTCGATTGATTTATAAAATCACCTTTCAACTATTGAGCATTCATACTTCTTTCCCTTTATTTCAGTTTATTTACAAAAAATCAGTTAATAAAGTTTTATTTATATATAGCCATATTTGTTGTTGGTTCTTTTGAATATGTAATGAGATATTAAATAGAACTTTTTTTTGTGGTCCTATTCCAGGACAAAAGGTACTAGGTACTCTTAATTTTAAAGAAACTAAATAAAAGAAATGAAATTGGTACTTCTTAATAGCAGCTGAATCAGTATTGCTTGCTATCTTAACTGTGACTACAATCTCCACAAATATCTTCCTACTCCATTTGTAAAGGTGGAGTGACTGCAGGGAGAGAGGATTTGAAGAAATCATTGTAGTGAAGAGACAAGCACCTAATGGGAAGGGCTGTGGCTTTGTGATTCCTTTTGAGAGCAAAAGGGGGAGGAGTTACAAGAGAATTACTTAAGGATTATGAATGCCTTCACCTCATTTCACAATAGAATTTCTGCTTTGGTGTGAACTGCTTATGTATTTTTGTTTTTTGGGGGGGGCGGTACATATTTCAGCAAGGGGATAAAGTGGACATTATCAGAACAATAGGACCAACACCAGGAGAAGGGCCTGAGTACCAAGAAACAATGACACTTTAGGGAGTTTACAAGAGTAGGAAGCTGAAGGGACTTGTGTAGTTAGGAAGTTCCCCTAGAAGGCCTCTCTTAAAGGATCAGACAGTATTTAGCAGGCGATATTTAGTATTTAGGCACCTCAGTGGTTAGTAGGCATAGCAGTAGAAGTAACAGTGCAGGGAGGCCTTGAATAGGAGGCAGATGGATAGGAGACCTTTATCTCACTACCCTGGAGGAGAAGAGGAGGAGAACAGATAGCTGACCAAGCCCGTCTGTCTTCCAGGTACTTAGGCTCTAGTGCTGGCCAGTGCTGATGGAGACAGAGAAGCAGGGATGAGTGTTAACTAGAATGAAATTTTTATACTCAAAATCTGATCAAGGTTAATAAGGGGAAGAAAAATGGTCTTGATAGAGTATGTTTGAAGGCAATAATTAGCAGAAAAACAAAACTATTTTATATTTGCAACCTATGAATTCTGACTATTCAATAACATGATTACCCTTAGAGTAGAGTTAACTTTCAAATCATACGAGTTTCTCTCCAAATAGTATATTTCTGTGTTTAAAACCTGGTCCATCATAAAATATGTATCATAAAAGACAATAAAATTATAAAATGGGGATGAGCCAAGAAAAATACTCCCAGCTCCTAAAAAGACTGAACTATTGCATCAAGTTTGTTTTTTTCAGATTCTATAACTATGATTTTTTTCCTAGTAATATCTTGATCTTTTTAATCAGCTATTGGTGGTATAATAAAATAAATTTGTGACAACTAATTTAAACATTTAAAATATGTCACTGAAGGATGAGCTGCAACACAATATGTTAAGCCCAATTGTTAAAATAATACCTTAATTTTTTCCCAAGAAAGAAGAAATAAAGCCATTACCAACAATTTGGGTTCATTTGAACACTTACAGATGGTTTTGTGGTAAAATATGTTTTAATGTTAGTGTGGGGAGAGTGTAAGGGGAGAGAATCTCCCATGCCTAGTCCTTACAAATTTGAATTTCAGTTAAACTAAATCTTAAGATCACTTTTCTTGTCCTTGAGAAATAAACACCTTTTACCCAAAAGAAAAACTAAGCATATACAATGACTTTTTATATGTAAGTTCCATATATTTGAATATGTTATTACTAATAAATTTTTAATATTAGTATTTGACAAGGTAAGTAAATTTTTTCAGATTATATGGATTCATAATTAATAGTTTTTCTAAAGAGACAAAATTGGCAATCTGCTAATTTCAATTTTCTCTCTTTCATTCATATACTCCCTTACATTTGGCTGCTGTAAGACTACGTTTGTTAATTTCACACCACCAAAATTATGCCATAGCATTAGTATCTGCCCTTCATGATCCCTCTGGTTACATTATTTAATTTCATCTTTTATCAGCTACCTGTGTGTTCTGCAGTAAGCTGAATGTCTAGCCTAAGATCGTTCTGGTGCTTCTCCACAATCTGCGTGTAGGACTAGGTACAAGACACCCTCTCTCCCTTTAATGCCCGCCCCCAACATTAAAATATAATTATAGATTCTAAATAATCAAAGAGCTGGATGCACTATTAGATTCCTTTTATAAACTCGACCATTTCCTTTGGCTCAAAACCGTTGTATATCTTTATCATATTTAATGAGTTTTTGTATGCATGCTTCAACACCCTATCATTATATATGCTTTCTGAAGATATTAGGGTTCTACCAACTATGTCTTTTTATTCCACCATAAAGTCAAAGCAACAGTCTGATCCTACAAGAAGTGAAGAGGAGAAATGAATCAGTCATGTTCTGTTTTTCTCTAACTCCCCTTAGCAAATATTAAAAATTTTCTTATATGTTGAATCTTCTGTTTCTTGCAAGTTTTTATGTGGTCATAATAGTGAACCTTAATTTTAAAAGTATATATGCCTGTCTGTATGTTTGTATGTAAGCATAGCACATATATACTGGTTTATATCACTAAATATATCGGTTTAAACCAAAGCACTTGAAATTAATAACTATGGGCATGTCTTGTTCTGAAGTGGCCTATTTTCAATTCTTATTTATTCATGCTAATAGAGGAGAAGGATGTGATAAATAATGCAAAAATCACTTACTGCTGACTTGGTTATATATTGTATATTTTTCATCAGACTTAGTTTCTTAATTGTTTGCTCTATTTATTACCCAAATGAGCTAACATCATGAGTATTTAACAAATGATGATTGGCGGAGATGGCTAGGAGCATTTTATGTAGTGAGAAAATTCAATCTAGTGTTATAAACTTGCTATGGATAATTCACATATGTATGATTGATATTTACCCTTATACAAGGGGCTGATATCCTATGACGCAAAAGAGATGTGAAAATAGATAGTATTTTGTCTATAATATATTTTCAGAATAAGTTCAACAGAATTTTAGCTTAATATTTTACACCTTGATGATGTGGATAAATAGAATTATAGTGCTTCTCTATTGATGAGTGAAATAGAAGTATATTTGAAAAAACAAGTGTTCTTATTTATTAACCGGCAATCAGAATTCAAATAAAAGAAGTTAATTCAAATGAACAGAAAAATAAAAGTAGTTAATAGGTATATATAGAACTCAAGCTAAATTCAGAATAATAAATATAAATATTATTCTCTACTCCATACGATAGTTCATTATCCTCAAATAGGCAAACCACTATGAAAATGTAATCCTTGCATTATTTGTATATTTTTAATGAAAAATAACATATAGAGAAAATTACCTATTAATTATAAATTTTCAATGTGGTTCCCGTAATCATATAACATTTATTCCAAGTGTTATTTCTGCATCCAAATAGTGATTATGCCTCAATTCTTGTTTTAATTGATTTCATAAAAAGTAAACATGAAATGAAAACATTTCCATATACTTGGATTAAGGCAATATAAAGTAGAGATGTTTAAAATATTTAGTCACTGAAATATCTCTTGACATGATACATTTGAAAACTTTATGTATTTATAGTTTTTGCGTGTTTGAGTAGGACCTTGGTATAAGTATCAAAAAAGTCATGATCAGGGAAATAATGTATATAAATTTGTGAATATGAAAGTGAACATTTATATCACAATAGAGGAGCAAGCTGGGGCAATATCCTTTATGTGAGTCATTTCTATATGAAGCTATAAACTTTCTTTTTTTAGCCAAAAGCTGTCATGGTTTCTTATAAAATAATAAAGATAATAAAGATATCCATTTTAATTGATTCTTTTCATTGTTTAATAAAACTGCTTTGTTTGATTGCTGAGGAATTTGAATCGAGTTTTCATTACCCACTTCTGAACAATTTACTCTAAGATCCAGACAGTATTGAGCTAATGAGTTTGAATTTATATTGAACCTTAACTGTCTTCATGAAGTAAATGGAAAAAAATCATGGCAGTAACTAAGTATTCTTCATTAAAAACTCTGTCATAGAGATTTTACAATGAGGCTTTTAATAGAGCTAAAGCATTTATATTGGAGTTTTACCAACTTTGCTGTTTCTAAGCATATGATATGAGAATCTGGTTTCTTTTAATTTTTTTAAGAAAGGAAATCTCATAAGCTGACAAGGATATTACAGAAATTTTCTTTCAAGTGGGTAGTTTAGATATTCGACAGATTCAGTTAAGCAATAAATTAGCGTTAAAATAATTTAATCTGGGGACATGTCTAAATTGAAATGATTTATAAACATCTTCAAGTAGTTTCCTGTTAAGGAATTTCAAGATCTATTTAAATCTAAGGCATTGAAAAGGTAAGTCCTCAAATGTACTGTTTTGACTTTGACTAATATTACCACAATCATAAACTTGTTTCTCTGTAGTTGAAAACAAGTAATGCATTTATTGACTCACACATGTAATTTATTGCTTTGACATTATCTTTTATAAATTGATCTTTGTGTCTCTCTACTATGTCTAACCAAGTTGGGCTTTTACTTATTCCACAGTTAGAGTTTGCGGAATTAAGTGAGGAATTTTAATTCTGAATGGTGACTATAACACTACAACAAGGATATGTTTGCATTCTAAAACTATAACTATCAGTGTACTTCAGTTCCAAGAAATAATTAATTCTCTAGGCATATGATAGAACCCATTTTACATTAAGTTGGTTAGTCAAAAGGGATTAGAGTCTGCAAATAGGCTAATTGTTGTAGGAATGTTTTTTTCCCCCTAAATTTGTTAACTTATCTAAGAAATAGAAAAACAAAAAGAAAATAAGATTTAGGGGAAATTTACTTACTTGAGCTTATTTCCCAAGAAATCACTTAGCCAGTCTCCAAATGTAATATGCTTTTTAAAACTTCATATTTAATTAGTCATTAGAATATTTGGAATAATATTGCATCCAAATAATTTATATTCATTCCCCACAGGCAGCAGTGATGGTTCTTGGGATAAGAAAACACTGTACCCTTCCCCACCCCAGGGACTGCAGGCTTCTGTTACCCACACCCGCATGCCTGGAGCACATAGCCTTCCAGTTAGAAATCCTCTCCACCATCTTCAGCAGAGCCACCTTCTGCCAAATGGTACGATGGCATTTTTTTAGCACGAAAAATGATAGGCAAAAAAAAAAAAAACCTGTCTAATTGTCAGATACTAAAATATAAGACATCATAAAGAGACATACTACATTAGATAATTAATCATGATAAGATAAAGAAAACTCTAGTATTTTAAACAAGAATTAGACTGCTCAGAAGAATAATATAGCAGAGAATTGACCATTTGCATTAAACACATGAAGAGTGGTGATGTGATAAAACCTGACACCAAGCTAGGTAGCTGTAAGCCTAATTCCCTCGAGTGGTGAGCGAGTATTGTTGCATACAAATATTTCTCCTTTGATTGTCATTATTAGGGCATCTTTGCTTCAATTTTCAATGATTTATATTCTTAACCATTTTAATAAATGAGATATACCATGTATCACAGTTTTATTTGACCACAGCAATGATGATATATGTGTATTTTTTATAGGACTGGAACTTCCTTTTATGATGATGCCCCACCCTCTAATTCCTGTCAGCCTACCTCCAGCATCTGTCACCATGGCAATGAGCCAGATGAACCATCTCAGCACCATTGCAAATATGGCGGCGGCAGCACAAGTTCAGAGTCCTCCATCTAGAGTTGAGACATCTGTTATTAAGGTAATTGTTTTCTCACATGATTGTTTTGGCTCATGCCAAACATCATCTTAGGGCACCGTCTCTCAATTCATTTTTCTTATTCCACAGGTAATTCTAGCTCCAAAAAGCTAAGTGATATGAAATATATTATGAGAAAAATTACTTGTAGTAATTAAAACCAGGAATACAATATTTAGTCAGTCTAGAGTAATTTCAAGTTCTCTATTGTATCTATTAAGAGAGAGATTAATATAGGAAATTAAATTATATATATCAAATTTCACGGATGTGTTTTTATGAATAGTTTTGTGCATGCATGTGTGCCTGCATGTATGTGTGTGTATGTGATGTTATGAATCTTAAGGTGTGGAAAATAGTTCCTGATTTGTCTTCAGAAGACCAGAGGGTTAATTTCTGGTTCTGCCACTTATTAGCTATGTTGCTTTGACATGTAACTCAATTTTTCTGATTCTAGTCTATATTTAAAAAATGGATAAAACAGTGTAGTTGTGAAAATTAAACAAAATAATAAAATTTTAAGTATCTATAAATTCAAAAATACACTATAAGTGGAAGATAACATTATTGTTATGCAAACATCAGGTGCGTATATACATATCTCTCTTTCTCTCTCTCTTTGTGTGTTTATGCCCTTAAACGTGTGTGTGTACTTTTTCATTTGTATTATTTTATAATATGTACTTAGATCAAAGTACTTTAAACATATTTCCAGAATATATATTAATTTTTAAACTAAGTAAAAGGTACTTTATGCTGCAGTATTCTATTTGATGTAGTCATTGCCTCTCTTTTTTCTGAGTATAATACACTTGAATTTAGGGGAGCTTGTCTTACATAAAAATCTCTGTTACAATTCTCATTCATTGCTGGTAGGAATACAAAGTGGTACAGCTCTTTAAGAAGACAGTTTTGTGTTTTCTTACAGAACTAAACATACTCTTACCACGTGATTACCCAGTTCCTTGTTATTTGCCCAAATGAGTTGAAAACATATGTCTACTCAGAAGCTTGTATAGAGATATTAATAGCAGTTTTTTCTTAATTGCCAAAACTTGGAAGCAACCTAGATGTCCTTTTGTAGGTGAATAGATAAAAAAAAATTGTGGTATATCCATATATTATAACTTTATTAAATTGGCATTTGTTAAGTGGAACACAGGGTACCTGATAGTGAGCCACAGTTCAACAACAGATAACTGAAATAGAAATACAGAAGTTTATTGCTCATAAGTCCTGGAGGAAGTTCTCCACATGTCTGGAAGGAACGCATGGGGAGGTGAAGGCAGAGTGCAGACAAAGAAGATGAGGCAGGATCTGGGGCAAATACTTTTATTAGGGTCATGGATGGAGTACTTCAGGGTTCCTTGGCTAAGAATGGGTTGGTCAATTTAAACCAAAAGAGCAGGATTTTGGTAAGCCCCACAAGGTCTTGCCTAAGAAGAAACTGTTGACCACAGAGGCCATTGAGAAAGTCATATCAGGGACTTACATTTGCTTGTGACTCTGTGGCTGCTATCTAGGGCATGCACTAGCATGAGCGGGTTAGTGTCAGTTTAAGGTCTCTACAGGCCACTTGGCCAAACAAAATAAATGCATAGGCAACAATACCATGGAGTAGCTTAGCTAAACTCTCAACACCATAAAATGGAATATTATTCAGAACCAAAAAGAAATGAGCTATCAAGCCACGAATAGACATGGAGGAAACACAGATGTATGCTGCTAAGTTAAAGAAGCCAGTCTGAAAAGGCTACACACTGTATGATTCCAAAAGTATGACACTCTCGAAAAGGCAAAACTATGACAACACTAAAAAGAGGTGCATATGCCAGAGGGTAGGGGTGGGAAATGAATCAGCAGAGCACAAGGGGTTTTTAGCAGAGTGAAAATGTTCTGTGTGATACTATTGATGATGGATATACATCATTACATTTTTTAAAGGTCCTATTACTACTTATATAAAATGTTGAATAATATGCAAATAACAATTTTTGATAATAATAGTGGCTCTATAAACAGAGGTATGTACTGGTCTCTCATATCATTCTCTGAAGTATCCTAACCAGAGGAAAAATAACAAAAAATATCACAGAACACCCAACTTCTTTAAAATCCTTACCTGAGAAAATGCCAATGAATGTGACATTGTCATCAGCCAAGAGGTGGGAAGAGAATCTTTAAAAATTCTACTTCATTCTGAGTGACTTTTAGAGGGTTCCTTTGTTCCAGATGATTTGTTATTCTGAGGTATCATTGTGTAATTCCACTTATGATCATTTTTGGTAATAGTTATTTCTGAGAATTCAACATTCTCATCACCTTACTCATTGGTATTATCTTAAGAAAAGATTTTGGCTGAAGAAAAAAACCTGTGTTCCCATCATGGTACTTGGTAACTACTTTTTTAAAAAATTAAAAAAAAATAAATATTAGTTATGGAATGTGAATATTCTTATTTTAAAACATTTAGTAATAATTACTATAGAGTATTATCTTCATAGTATTAATTACATAATTTCCTCTTTTAAAAATGAGAACTTTTTTGGTAATTTTTCATTTAGATGAGATTTAAATTCACAGGTAAAATAAAAATATGGTAAATGAGAAGTTTTAGTAGTTTAAAATCATAATGAGTGACAGTTATGAACTATAATTTGGACATGAGCTAGTGGCTTACATATTCTTGGATTCATAAGACTCCAATTACATTAGGAAGCTTGATTTATTTTATTTATTTTTTCAGGATACATATATTTTAAAAGTAGTTTGTGCTATACTAATGTTAATTAGAATACTTAGTAATTCTTAGAAATTTTCTTTAAAATTTTTTGGAGGAAGCAATTGGGTTTCCTCTGGAAAGTATCTTTAGAAAACAATCTGGATTATTGGAAAATCAACAACATTCCTGTGGTTTCTTAAATTAAGGTTAAGAATGTAGAGGAGGGAGATAGGGAGAAGGAAGGAAATATGCAAAAAGGGAATAGGAAGGTGTGTTTTGAAATGTGTGCCGACATCTCCTAAGTTATAGTGATAGCTCATTTCCTAGTCTCTTGGGGCAAATATTTTCAGAAATATGGCTACAAAGAGATTAAAGGTAATTTTGGACTTTTGAATGTGGTTGTGGTGTAAATGGTGATAGTATCTAAATAGGAAACAATGGTTTCAATCGAGAATGATTAGAGAAAGTAAAAGCTGATAGTTAAAATTGTCACCATCAAAGTGAAATTCAGTTGGCCATTGTGGAAACTCTAAAAACCTGTTTGCCCCTTTCTTTTGACACTGGTCATTGTCTGTATAGTTTCAAACTTGCTGCTGACAGGTAATGAGGATAGAGAGTAAACATGTTTCAAGAAATGCATGAGACAATTCTAATAATTTTTGTATATATTTCTAGTTTTTTTTAAAACCTGAGAAAAAAGAGTATTGCCTTAGAGATTAAGGTTGAGGAATAGGTTCTTTATGGAATTCCAAATATTAAGGAAAAAAGTTAATAAATCAACCTGTCTAAATTTATGTATAGTAGACTTTATAGTACTAGTAGTATTTAGTAAACTCATATGATATATATTAGTTAAAACTGAGGAAGTTGACTCTTATGTTATATCAAATAGTATGGGATCCAAATGGGTAAGTAGAATAATGCCTGCAAGTTTGTTTGCCTGAAAACATTTGAGATGCGAAGGCCAATTAAAATGAAATAGTAAATACCAAAGATTTACCCCCATCTGAAGGAATGAGAAAATAATAAGAGAAATAGCATTTGAAGGAAAAATAGAAGTTCGAGGGATCTTCCATGTGCTAGAATATACCATTTATATATTTTGAGAGTAATGACAAGAATTAAAATTAAAGCTCAACCTAAATGAGAATGGCAATAAGAATTTGTAGGATAGAAGGGAAGCAAAACCATAGCTCACAGAGTTATATATTTTAAAATAATTTTTACCTGTTTCTATGAGGTAAAGGAGCTCCAATTATTGTCTCATAAACCTGTTTATGGGATGTACACACCAGTACAAGCAGCGGAGCCGGGTCAGAAAGCTGCCCTCCATGGGCAAAATCCACCCTGCTGCCAGCTTTCATGTGGACCATGAATTAAGGATGGTTTTATGTTTTTAGATGGTTGAGGAAAAAATTAAAAGAAGAATAATCTTTCATAACACATGAAAATTCTACGAAATTTAAATTTTAGTGTCCATAAATAAAAATTTTTGGAACTCAGCCACACTCTTTAATTTACATAATTTCTATGGATTCTTTTATGTACAAAAGCAGAATTGAATAATGTATTTACTAGTTGGATCTTTACAGAAAAATTTGCTGATCCCTGCATTTGAGCTCCAATTAACTCAAACTCATGTAAATCTTTGGTTTTAGATAATATAGGCAGCTTAAACTAAACTCTCAAACACTGTAAGAGCCATAAGATTTGGTGTTAAAAAAAGAAATTAAAAGCATTGAGCAAAAAAAAATTGTAGAGGTGAAGACTGTACCCCTATGACAATGTTATTTGCTTGAAATGTAAGCCTTAATGATGGAGTTTGCCAAGTATTAAACTTAGACTTTCTCTGATTGATTTTCTTGGACTACTGGAAATATTTTAGTAAGAAAACTTTGAGAAGGAAATGGGCATATACTATTTAGACAATAATAATTCTAATTTAAATCCCTGATAGCCAGCTGTCTATAAGAATATGCTAAATTATTGTAAACTCTACATTAGTCTCTTATGTATCAGTGAGAACCATGTATGTTACTGCTTAACATTCATAAAACATAAAGAAACATAGACTTAGGTATTATATAATCCAGATTCCCTCAAGATGGAAAAATAATTCCAGCATTCTCCCTACCCATTTTTATATATTAAGCTTTTGTAGAAAGCCTATTCTATTTTCAGCAAATATAAGAGTGAGAAAGGTATTCATTAATCCAGTTAAAATTTTCATCTTTATAGTTTCTACCTTAACTTTATTATATTTTCTTGGAAGAAAAATGTTTCTTAATTCTTCTGTGTTCTAGCCATCTAAATATATGTTGTCTGTCATGTTTCTTTCTTCCAGATTAAATAGTCTCATTTCTTCTGACCATTCCTCATCCAACTTCTTGGTTGACCTCTTTTTTTTTTTAATCTCCTTCTTCCCCAGCCCTACCCATATAATATTCTAGAAGTGAATTGGCCAGTGAGGAGACACTGAAACTAACATAAACCTCAGTTCAGAGAATAACTTATTAATGTAGTCATAATACATAAAACTGTTTTGCTAGTTGAATTTCATACCTTTGCGACATGAAATTCTACTAAGCCAATTCTTTACCTTTTACTTGTATTAAGAATTTGCATTTATCCCTACTGTTTATTTTCAAGTCCATTGAATAAGACTCTTTGGATATCTTTGAATTTTAACACTCTAAACTATCATATTAGCTATTTATACCATCTTTGTATCATTTCCAAATTGTAAAAGGATGTGTTACTCTTATTGCTTTAAATCACTGAGGAAAATAAACAGAATAAATCAAGAGATCAATTCTTCTTGTCATTAGAGAATTCCTAATAGGCTAAAATGTTCTACTAATTGATTCTCTTTGGGTATCATTCATCAACTAACCCTAAATTCTCCTGAATGAATCAATAACTTTCTCACTTTTTATTTAATAAATTTACAATGATATCATAAGGACTTAAAAAAAGGTTGTTGCTGAAAAAAAGTTGAAAAGAAGAAAGGCAGTATATTTTAGGAGTTTAAAACATGGATTCTGGAGGAAGACTCCTTGGGTTTATAATCCAGCTCTCCCATCACCTAATCATGTGACCTTAAATAAGTTACTTAAGGCCTGTTTTTGTTTTCTTTTCTATACAATGTGGTTAATAACAGGACTACCTCATCAGGTTGTCATAATGCTTAAATTAGTTTTTACAAACTCATTAGAAGGCTTTGTACACTGATATTATCTTCATCTTATCACTAGTTTTTTCTCCCCAAATTAATACAAAACTTATTTAAAAATAAGTTCTAGAATCTTATAAGAAATCCATGTCAAGTTTTTAAAATATAGTCATAGTTATATAGCAAGACCTTTTTCTCCTTTTCTCACTCTCTCTCTCTCCTTCCCTCTCATTTTCTTGTTTATCCCTTTTGACCTAACAAAAATGTCATAATCTGTTGTGGGGAAGGTTTTGTAGTTCAGTAGTACACAAAGCAGATTTTTAAATGGTTTTTTTTTTTTCAGATTTCATTTTTCTTCAGAGATAATATAGAATAATTTTTTGAGAAATTTTGCAATATTCAAATTATTTTGCATTATTTAGTAAACACTTTTCCTCTCATGTCACATTATTGGATTTTCTAAGAACAGGGAATGTGACTTAAATTTACGAATTTTCTCTACTGACCTGGTGTGAGCGTGTGTGTGTGTGTGTGTGTGTGTGTGTGTGTGTATGCATGTGTGTGTGTGCATGCTTGAAAGAGAGAGAGGGAGACTTTATGATGTTTTCTTTTAAAGAATTAAATCTTTAAAAAACATTTAAAAATACAAAGAATAAATTTTTCATTCTGTAATACTTTCCTTCAAAGCAGTTTCTTAAAATACTATATTGGTAAATAGGACTTTACATGCATAAAGTTTAAAATGTTTAAAGATTAAAAAAACTAGAACGAGTGTGACCTGATTTTCAAAGTAGGTTAAAATATTAGAGCAATGTCATATGCTTCATTTTTGTTTTTAGGAACAGAATAGTTTATATTTGGGAAACCATAAATGATTCTAGATGTATGCATTACTTTTAGGCATAATTTTTTTCACAAAAAAGATTTCATATTATTTTTACTTGGATTTAGAAGGAATTTCATATTAAGAATATCGCCAAATTGTAAGTCCTAATGAAGTGATGATTCTGGCCTATGATTGTCAGTGGTGGCTGGCATCATAAAGTGCAACTAGGCAGACATTATGAGCTTCTGACAGAAGTAAGCAACACTATCTATGAAGTAGCCTTGCCCCTAAATCAACTTGAATCAAGCATTCCGTTCTAACTTTGCAGGAAATTCAAGGGGCAGAGGATTAGAGACCAATTAGACCCATCAGGGAATTGCATATGGGCAGTTCATAGAGCGGATGGCCTCTGAGAACATACACAGTGCCCTAACTAGTCAAAAAGTTGGCTTTAAACATTTGCCATGCTCAGAGCGAGTGATGCCAATTAATGGTAGCACTAGCCAAGTCAGAACTTTCTTCTTTCTCCTTGCTTTCCTTTCGGTACTCTCTCTTCCTTGAGTGTGGTAGAGGAAGATGTTGTATTTATTATTATATAAAGATGAATCATAATTTCTGAGTCAAGACTATATTTTACTGCTTAACTGTACAACTATGTATTACCAAATATTAATCTGAAAAGTTATGATGCTACCTGAATATTTATATAGATGTGGAAAAAATATAATCCCCTACCATCATTGAATAAGTTTGAAGAGATAGTAGGAGAATAAAATTAAGTTGTTTATGATTACACTTATAGGTCCTACCAGTTTCACATTTAGCAAAATTGGGTATTTCTTGAGTACCATCATCAAAACAAATAAAAAGAGCTATGTAAATACCTCTTGAAGCCTCAATTTAGAACTCTGAGTCATGGAGTTTTTATGGTGGCTTCCTGATTCTCTACCAGACACAAGTATATTAGCATCATTTTACTATGTTTTCCAAAAGTAATTTTTAATATTTTCCTGAATCCAGAATCCCAATTCTACTATTTATATTCTCTGCTTATTTTTCCAGAACAAGGGAATTTGGATGTCAAGTTTATGATATATGCTCCATGGGGGAAGGATTTCTGTCAGTTTTGTTTACTTCTATATAACCAGAGCCTAGGACACTGGCACGTATTAGGTGTTCAGTAAATATTCTTGGAGTGAATTAATTTAAGTCTGAGTCATCTTAAAGCTCAGGAGTTTAGGTTATACAAAGTGCTAGTCAGCTTCAATTTTGTAAGTTAAAAGTTATATCACGATAACAATTAACATTAGAAATATCTTCTCTGCACTTCTATAATGTATTCAGTGAGGAAATATCTATCTGATAAACAGATGAAAATGAAAATAATTAAAAGTGAGCAACATAAAGCAAAGCTAAATGAAAAAATCACTTAGAGAAATGAATCGTGATTATTTAGATTTACTTTAAGAAAATATTTTAAGTTGATAAAATATAATGCATTTTGTGGTAGAGAGGAGGCAATTGAGACAATGCAATTTTTAAATCACATATGTAATACTAAATATATTTTTTTATTTTAGAATTCATCATTTTGAATTCTACTTTTGATTCTGAATTATATTAGAGACTAAAACTTCTTGTTCTATCCAGAGGCAATAACTGCAGCTTTTCCTTTATTGTTATGCTGTTACCATTAGTTTATTAGTATGACTTTGAGTATCCTTCTTAAATTTTAATTTATTATTGTGGCTAGTTTTATAAAGATGCAACATTGCAAAAGATTGTGTTTTATTGATTGGTGGATTTATGATGCAGGACTGTAAAGCAGTGTGTTGAAGTATTAAATTAAATATTCTTCCTCTTTGTCCTACTTCAGGCCCATCTTGGAGGTTAAAGGGTATTACACAAATGAAATGAGAAATCCAGTTCACATAGTTTTCCTATAGACATCGAACTGCTTCTTTCTTATTATGTCTGAATAAAACTCATTATCTATTTTGTTTCAATAATAATTATGAGATTCTCTCCTATGCACTTCTTTACTGTCTCCATTATTCTCCATCTTATAGCAAATTCTGGAAAGGCAAGCATATAAATATGATAAAAGAATTAAGCTGTTGAAATAAATTAATTTATTGTGTAACAACATATTCAAATTTTACTTGCTCAATGGATTTTACTTTAATGAAATTCTTCAAAGAACAATAAATCATGTTCCAAAGACTGAAATTATACATTAAGTGAAATGGCTGAATATGTTGCATCTCAATTTATAGAAAGTTTCAATTGAATACTTAAGCTTTTAAATCATAAAAATTTGCATAAATTAAAATATTTTCTTTAAATAAAATTAAGTATTGTCCTTATATCCTTTGTTCTTAGACAAAAAATATAAAGTAAAAATAAGCTAAAACTAAATTAAATACTATGATTTAACCTATATTTTCTAACTCTTAAGTTATGCTTTTAAGATGTATTTTACATTAAGATTTTACACTAGTTTATTTTAGACTTATTTTATTATGTGATCTTTAGAGCATTTTGAATGTGTAAACATTTAAGTGAGCAAAACATGAATGAAAAGAACTATCGGTAATCTTTGACAATTAGATATATTGACTACTGAAACAACTTTTATACTCATGTGGAAAAAGAAACAAATAATTGTTTTTGTTTTTAGAGTTTTATGCATTAAATATTTAAGGGTTTTATGAGTTAAATACTCAGGAAAAAATCAGTTTCTGATGTTGTCCACTAGCACCACTGCAAAATCTATTATGACAGGAAACTAAGACTTGCAAAATGATTTTAGATGGATTGATTTACGTCAAGAATGTACTTTATCTCTGTTCAGCTAAACATGTGCCACAGCAAATATGATCACTTACATAATTATTAAGAAGAATATTAAAATGTATTGATGAATAACATTGATGTGAGTGGCCTTTTGAAGAAAATAGAACTATTAATTTAGAAAATATTATTTATATTAAAATATGGCAATGTTCTTTCTCAAATACATACCATGCATTTCTGTAAAATCCAAGTGTTAAGTTAGATGTGTTTAGATTTGGCTTTAAAGTTTAGACAAACTTGTGTGCCATTTTATCACAATTTCGAGAAGTCAAAGTTAGACTTTTTTATAGAGTATCTCTGGTCTTGTGCAGTTAGCTATAGCATAGCTTATTAATACACTTTTACAGACAATAAAGGAGTTCCACTATACAGTTTTATAAATCCACTCTCTACAATAAATGCACAGATACTCCAAAAGGGATAAAATCCAACTTTTGAATTCTATGCATAAACCAAGACTATTCTTTGATTTGTTATTGCAAAGACTTGGTCAGAGCCTTATTGCCATTTTTTTTTTTATTAACAAATTGTGATGTATTTACACAATTGAATATACTCAACAGTTAAAAAGATTAAACTAATGGTACATACAACAACATGGACGAGTCTCGAAAACATTTTGTTGTGTAAAAGAAGCCAGATACAAAAATTATGTACTATATGATTTCATTTTTTATGAAATTCTAGAACCAGAAAAACTACACTATGATGAAAGAATTCAGAAAGTGATTACTTATGGGATTGGGAGGAATTGACTGAAAAGGGGCATGAGAAGTCTTTCTGAGATTATGGAAATGTTCTAGATATTGACAAAACTCATTAAACTGAGCACATAGTAAATGTATAGTTTGAAGCTGCTTCATAGTTTAGAGTAAGGATTAATATTAAGAAAAAAAATTTATAATCCCAGCCATTTTTACATTATAATTACAATATAGAAAGTAACTTTTGGCATCCAGATGTAGATTCTGTGTTCTTTTTAAATCACATATGTTCATTTCTTAGAAATTTAGGTTATTATTATTATGTTTTTGCCATATGAACTAAAGAATTTAGACCATTTACAATTATAACTTGTTTGATTTATGTAGTTTGGAAAAATAACTATTAATATGTTCATTTTTTTCATGTTACTTGATACATAGGTTTCAGATATTTTAATCTGCAAATTGCATGATTGGAGACCATCTATCTTTAGTATCCTTTAGTATAACAAATGTAGGATGCCTAAAACTTCCCTGAATAAGCTATTTGTAAATGTTAATATTTAAGGTGTATGTGTATGTATTTCCTC
>NW_006436811.1:5810038-5821295 GCF_000325575.1 Pteropus alecto | reverse complement strand
TTTCCCTCTTTCCTGCCTCACCTCTCTCTCTTATTCACTCATTTGAAGTCTTTCAGATGCAACCAACATGACTTAAGTAGGAAAATATATTGTGTAATGCTTACATTTACCTACATAACAGCTAATTTTGCTATTGCAGAAAATAGAGCACTTAATTCTTCACCTCTTATCAATTAAGGTAAAGGGTTGTGTTATAGTATAATATTGATAATACATCTCTTCTTTGGGAAGTTTTAATTGTCCTTTAGAGAAACCAGTCCATACATTTTAGACCAGTCCAAAAGCTTCTAAGTTTCAAGAAGTTATCTTTACAACAGAACTCTGACAAGCATTGCAACTTTTGAGAGTAGAATTTTGTTGAATATTTTTTTATATCTTGTTTCTTGTTTTTCAGTTGCAATATTGTTTGATCTTATAAATCTTTTGTCATGAAGTTTCTTATGGGATTATTTGTTCTTCCATAGAATATATAATGAGAAATCATTTTATGCTTGAATTTTGGAAGAGGGATTGGCCATTTTTTTTTTTTTTTGGTTATTTTTATTTATTTGTCATGCTCCTCGAAAATTAAGCCTCAGCATATCTGTTTAAGAAGTTTATTGACAATTTTCAGGTCTGAAAAATTAAAAAGATATGAAACAGGTGGTGCTTAATTTTAGATGCACATTAAAATCACCTAAGGATCCTTAAGAAAATACTGATGCTTGGGCCCCACAATAGACCCAGTGTATATGGCATTGCTCTAACAAAGTACCACAAACTGGATGGTTTAAAACAACAGACATGTGCACTCTCACATTTCTAGAGTCTAGAATTTTGAAATCGAGATATCGGCAGCATCATGTTCCTTCTTAGAGTCTAAGTAGAATCCTTCCTTGCCTCTTTATAGCTTCTGGTGGTGTTCTGCAATCTTTGACATTCCTTGACTCCAATCTCTGCTTCCATCTCCATATGACTTCTTGTAAAGACACCAGTCATGTTGGATTAAGAGTCCATTCTACTTCAATATGACATAATTTTAACTAATTATATCTGCATATTTCCAAATGAAGTCACTTTCATAAGTATTGGGAGTTAGGACTCCAGTCTTTTCTGAGGACATAGTTCAATCCATAACATTCAGTAAGCCAGAATCTATGAGAGTAAAGCCCAAACAAAGACATGTTTAAAACTTTCCAGTTGATTCTAATACAAAGCATGAGTGTGAACTATCACCGGGTTAATGGAACCTCTAAGACCAAGGACATGCATTACTCTCATTCTCACGGGTAGTCTTTGTTTTTTGTATTATATTAGTCATTCACATTTTGAAAACAGCCTCCTCTAGAACAATTATATTTTATAACAATTTTCTTTTAAAATTTTAAAAGTCTTTTAAATATTTGCATCTTTGCACCCTAAGAAGTAATGACTTATTTATTGTTTCCTTTGTATCATGTAGCAGTTTACTTCTACTCTTTCAGATTTTTATTAATTATTGACAAGAGTTCTTCAATGCCTGTGTGTATTGATATCTGAAGGTATAAATATCTTTTTGCTCAAAAAATAAAATGTTAACAAATGAGTATTTTATTTCTTAATCTATAACTCCATTTGTAATAGCTCAATGGAGACATTATACAATATATTCACGTATTAGTCTAATGGAAAAGGTGCAGGGCTTGGAGGGGGAGGCATAGACTGGAATCTGAGTGTTAACATAGGACAGTATCAGGAAACATGATACCAAGTTTCCCTGGGACGCTGCTAATGCATAGTTCATGAATTTCCCTTACTATACCAGTGAATTGGAGCTACGAGTAGTAGGTAGTCTGAAAATTATTAGAATCTAAGAAAATTACTCCAATGTTAAATAATTGATTTCTATGATGCCTTAAAATGTGGCCATCCATGTGTGTCCAGAGCAGTGCCATGATGAAATAGCTGTTAACAGCTCCTCTGATATTATTATTATGGTCTGTCATGTTGATAATTTCTGTGCTAAATGATCCTTAGACATTTGCTGAAGCAATAGAATATATTTAAAGATTTCTTTAAATTGATAATTGTCTAGAATTGAAGCCTGCTTTGTTCTGTTAATTCTTTGTTGTCTAATAGGTTCTGAACTGGTCGTCTTCTTTGGCCTTTCTTTTTATCAAAAGAGGCGACTGGCATTTGCTATTACTACGGTGATGCTTACCTATAAAACCAGTTTTCTTTCTAGTTTCTCTGCTTTGTCTTTGCTCAAGATAAAAGGTGTCTTTTAATGCAGCTGAATGTTGATGAAAAAAATATGTTTATTATCTTCATACTTTTATAGTATTAAGAAAAAAACAGCATTTCTTAAATAAAGGACCAATGTATTTACTTCTTTTCTTCCCCCTCTCTTCCCATGGTGGTATAGGAGCGTGTCCCCGACAGCCCTTCGCCTGCCCCCTCTCTCGAGGAAGGCCGAAGGCCTGGCAGTCACCCATCGTCACATCGCAGCAGCAGTGTGTCCAGCTCCCCAGCACGGACCGAGAGCTCTTCTGACAGAATCCGTAGGTCTCATACTTTTACTTGTCACCATTTTCAACTTTATTAGGTGCAGCTGGCTTTTCTAATCAAAATACCCTCATTCCAAGTAGATCTCAGATGTATCATGTTCTGAAGCTCTGTAGCAATAGCCATCTCTCAAAATTATGTTTCCCAGTTTGCAATATCATGAGGTATGGTACTACATTAACAGGTTCTGATATAAGCTCCTTCGCCTTGATGCCACACATAAAGCTTTGAGCTATGAAACAGAAAGTAAGTAACCTAGATTAGTTTCTGAAGTAAACACCTCCAACTGTCAAGTATCTAGTGTCTAAGTTTGCTGCTTATGGATTATTCATCTTTATTCCTTCAATCTCACTCCTGCCTTTTTAATTGAAATTAGCTAATTTTTAATATCCTCCCTTGTATTGAGAAAGATATCTACAAAGAAGAATAAGAAAAATAAATTTCAAAACAATTAATTTTTTTAAAAATATTTCTTAAGCATTCAAATGATCAATAAATTAGAATTTGAAATTGGTTAAATTAAAGGATTTGAATTAGTAATAGTCAATAATGCATATCATTGTCATACACTATTATTATTAAATTCTAAAAAGTAAGGCTATATATTATTTCATGATCATATTTTCATATATTTAATCTTGATCCCCATGTCCAAGAAAATGAAGAGTAAAGTTAAATTGCCATTCAATTAATGGGTTATTTTTCTGCCCATACAAGAATTTGATATTGTTTTTTTCAATCAAATGAATATATTAACAATGACTCTTTTGGTTATAAAGCCAATATTTATTGTATTCTTTCCCGGATTTAGTTATTACTTTCTAAAATAATATTTATTATAAACTTCATCTAATTACACAAAATTTATTGATTTTTTTGTTTTATGAAGCAGAAATCCTCAGTATGGGTACTACTGAGGTGGATAACTTAAAAATTAAGTTGAATTATATGTAATAAAATTATCTTTAAAATTATATAGTTCGATGAAATTCCAGATATGAACACCTGATTTGGCCTGTCTACAATATATTTTCCTAATTCTGTAAGAGATGATTTTATCTGTTTATTAATAAAAATGAGTATATCACTTGATAATCATTCCCAAATCAATGCTATTTCTGGAGCTGGTAAATTCCAGCTCCCACTACTTCGAACCATTTTTCAAAGAAAATATTTTCTGTAGAATTTTGTGTTATGCTCACACTAGAATCAGAAGCTTAATGTCAAATATTTTATTTCTAATGCTTTTATAAAATATTGTCATTAGAAAGTCGCTGTCCTTCTAGAAAAATAAAAAAATATGTTTTGTACAACTTAAATAGAAATATGGGCAAATAGGAAAAGATTCGAAAGAGTTTCATTACACATTTATGTTTTTTAAATTACTCATTCTGTTCTTGTTTGTTTTTGATAAAAACAGAAGAGAAAGTTTTACATGCATGATCTACAATAATTGTTCAACTGGAAATAAATATATAGACTAGCACACATGCATACACACATCTATATATACATATATGTACATATATGCATACATGTGCATATATATATGCATTTATTTTAACATACTATAGAATAATTTTAGACAGACATAAAAATTTCAAAAATAATGTAGAGGAATCTTGCATACCTATCACCCAGATTTACACAATCAACTGGCCTCCCTGAAAGATACCCTGATTAGAAACATAGTGCACCTTTGTGTCCTTATCATAGCATCATGCTTCTTTACCTCAAATACTTCAGTGTTTATTTTCTATAAACAAGGAATTTTTCTTATATAACCACAGAACAATGACCAAAATCAGGAAATTAAGACTATTATAGTTCTAGTCTCTAAACTATAAACCCTATTTAAATCTCTAACTTTCCCACTAATAGTTTTTTTTCCCTCACTAATATTTTTAAGAACAAGAGATTCCACACCGCCCCGCTTCCAGTCCAAAAACTAATCCAAGATAACATGTTATAATTACCTGTCATATTCCCTTAGTTTCATTAGTTTGAAACAGTTTCTCAGTCTTTTTGTTTTTCAATACTTTTACATTTTTGAAGCATTCAGGCCATTAATTTTGTAGAATATCCCTCGGTTTGGAATTTTTTGATGTTTCCTCATGATTTGACTTAGGTTATGCATTTTTTGCATGAGTCATACAGATGTGATAGAGCATCCTCAGTGCATCAGTTTAGGAGACATGATATTTCTCCAGTATTTGTGATAACTATAACTTGGTTAAGGTAGTAACTACTAGATTTCTCTACTGTAAACTTTCTTTTGTTTAACCTTTAATATAATAAGTACCTTGTGAGGAGATATCTTAAGACTGTAAATATTATGTTCTTCATCAAAATATTATGTACTTCATCAAGAGTAGTGAATTCCACTACTTTTAGAATTAGCCATTGAAGATTCTTCCCTGAAACCATTATTACTATGGTGATTTCTAAATGGTAATTTCTAACATAACATTATGATATTTTAAAAATCTCTATTTTCCAGAAAAGTATGGTTTTATGGAATAATTCTTTTTCTAAATTTTTCCAAGAATTTCATGACCAATTTATTAAGGAATTTATTGACGAATTGTGAAAACCATTAGTGTATTTGATCATCTACTTTGTCATTTCAATAGTTACTCTTAATTGTTCAAGAAAGTAATTATTGTTTTTAATCACTCAGCCAGTTGATAGATATTAGTTGAGCTCTTTTGTTTTTAATTTGAGTTCAAATCCAATTTTTTAAAAAGTATTTTGATATCTATGAAACATTGTGTTTGACTAGAATATAGATATTAAAACAGTTATTTCAGTGTTGAAATCTCCATTTACTCTCTCGAGCCACCAGAATTAATTTATTATGTTTTAACTTCATAGTGTTAAAGAACATTCTAATGCTAAGACTGTAGTTCTTCAGAGTTAAGGAAGGAAGGTTATATAGTAGGAAGAGAATGTGAAGCACCAGATAAAAGCTTGACTACTTCATTGGTAGTGGTCGTAGTGGTATGGCTGTTCATTAGTATTCCAGACCTTTTTTTAAAAAATATATTTTATGTGAAATAAAAATAAGATAAAATGGTTTTATTTTGAGTATTTTTCTGTTTATCCTCAAGAATGATCATGGTTATCAATTCTTATGGAGTCCTTAGGGATAGATAATAGTTTTAAATTTAGACCATTATATTTTATTTTGTTTTGAGTCCAGAAGTCTAAATAATTTATTCAAACATTGTATGTTATGGTGTTTTTTCTTTTGTTTTGGGCTTGGCAGCTGTTCATCAGAATGGGTTGTCCATGAACCAGATGCTGATGGGTTTATCACCCAATGTACTCCCTGGGCCCAAAGAGGGAGATTTGGCTGGTCATGACATGGGACATGAGTCGAAAAGGATGCATGTTGAAAAAGGTAATATATGATTATGTGGACTTGTTTATCCTACTCAACATATGAACTAGATTTTAATCACAGAATGAGGTATATTTTTAGATCACATAAAAAGATAGCATACAAACATTTAAAAAACTTACAGTATTAAGTAAAAATTAAGCCTACTCAACAAAAAAGAAGTATGAATGAAGACCTCCCGCTTTCTCTTATACAACAGGTAGGTGATAATTTATTTTCCAGTACATTAAAGAAAGAGAATTGTTTGTTTTAATTGTTATCTTGGGGTTCCTGAAGGTCTGTTTGTCTTAATGCCTTATAGGTTAATGGTCATTTCATTTAAAATGATAGGGCAACAATAATATACACAAGATTAATGTGAATATTTTCAGATTAAAAGACACGTGGTCCAATCAGGAAACAGAATTGAATCTTATCGGTCAGTGTACTAGTACTTGTTTCAAAAGTGCATGTAATAAATGACAAAGCCCAGACTGTGCAAAGTTGTGAACGTTTCCTATGTATATTTCATTTTTTTATCAGCGTAACACTAACAGGCAAAAATTTTTATTTTCATGCTTTATTTCATGAAGTGCTTTCATGAAGAAACTGAAACATTTTAGTATGCATGTTGGAAATTTATGAGCTGTGAATGAATATAGGAGCTTCTCCACATCTTTTTCATCTTAATATATTAAAATTTTATGAATATAGACTGTGTACTTTGACCATCTTTTTTGATGCGAAGATCAAATCATCAATGTTATGAAAATGGTTATTTCTTTGGAAAACATAATAAATCAATAATTAATTTACTGTCAAAAAGGAAAATAAACACAATTGGACATTTAAATAATTAATCAGAAAACATTGATTAGAGAAAAACTAAGTTAAGTTGGGGTAACTTTTTTTTTCCCAAAAAAAGACTATTCACAAAAAGTAAAAATGCTTACAATGTGCAAACAGTTCTGCTGAGCCCTTAGGGAGAAGGAATACAAAATTTCTACAAACTCGATTATCTGCATTATGAAATATCAATGAGAAAATGATAATATTTTCAGTTGCTAATATGTCAAAATCTGGCATAATTGAGAACACTATTTTCTAAGTATTTATTTCAAAATTTGATATTAGGTATCATTACTAAGCTGGGTGACCTGTATGTAGTGAATTATTGGGCCAAATGGTCTCTAAATGTCTAGTTCTAATTTTCCCACAAGTTCTTCTTTGACAATGAATAAAAATGTTATATATATATTGTGCCTTATGTGTATTTTTACATATACATTTTATATTTAATCAAAAACCTATTTGAGGAAACATGAAAATTAACAAGTAAAAAACATAAAGTTTCATGGAAGATTTAAGTAATAATACTTAAATATAAGAATTCATTGTTTGGGTTAAGCAGCATTTCTCCACCAGAGTTCTTCAAAAAATAAAGCCCTACAGAAAATGATTTCTCAATTTTCCCATGGATACCACATAGCTAGTTTCACTTGAAATGCATAGAAGTTCATTTATAATATATAGTTACTATCAAGCTGTTAGCGCTTAATTCCCTTGCAGGACTTAATTCTCCCTGATGGAGAAGGGCTGATGAGAAATACAAAAGCCCAGAGCTCATAGTGAGGAAAACACCACTAAAGGCATGACCAATAACACAACTGAAATAATGGATCTCACTGGAAATTTTGGTAGAGAGCTTTCTACAACCTGGTGTTTCAAGTTGAGTTGACTTATAATTTTCATAACAATTTTTTATGAGTCATCAGTTGTATCCATTTTCTATTCGTTATTATATGTTATTTGTTATTATGATTTTGCCACCATGGAGCCTTTCCTGAAATACCATACTAGATTGATCTAGGCACTCCACTCCCTGTGTGCCTGCCCCCCAAAATTCATTTCAACATTTGCCTTATTATTTGGAAGTTATTTCTTCATTGCTCTGCTTCTGGTACTAGACTGTAAATTTCTTGAAATCAGCTGAGTATTACATTTGCTTTAAGCAGACTAGACAATCTAGAAAACTGGGCCAACTTACTAGAGGATTCTAAGAGACAGTGAAGGAAAGTTAGAACAATTGTAAATCTTACACTCTTTTAAGGATTAATAGAAAGGCAAAGGTGGAATTGTCTAACCCTTAGAATGTACATTTATATGAAACATTAGAATGTTCTGACCATGAATATACACAAAACCTTTCTATATCATTAACAGTACTTTTTATCACATCAAAGTTTTTAAATTGGTTTTATTGTCAGAATAAAGACCATGATCATATCCCTACAGTTTTCCAATATTTTAATGTATTTTTTATGAAGAGAAATAAGTTTTTATTTCAATATTCTCACTAGGAATATAAAACTACCACTAAACTCATCTTATGATTTCAAATGTAGTTTTGTAATCATAGAAATTATAATAGATATTGATACCATTATAGTAGGTGTTCTGTTATATGTTGCTTTTTCTCTTGCATGCACTCTCATCTATTTTTCAACATACTGAATTAATAGTAAATATTCATAGGCTTTCTAGATTGATAGTGTCTACTAAATTAAAAATTGTTTTCTTTCATAACTACATTTATCATGTGCCTTGTGCTAGCGCTGTAACTTTCTTATGACTTTTAATTTATATTAAAACAAGTGACTTCATTTAGAGACATTTGTAAAGAAATTAATTATGTGTTTGTGTCATTTTAGGCTTAGACTTCTTATATGTACTATGCTGCCTACAGCTTTAAATCTTTCAAAAGCTAATAATTTTAAAGAAAACATTGATATTAAAAATAGATACCAAAGTTAATTTGTATGTTGAGAATTACTGTGGTCTAAAATTTTAAACATCGGTAACTTTTAAACATTTGTAAATATTCTTAATATTAAAAAGCTATTGACTCGACTCTATTAGATAGAATATTTAAGTCATGATAGCTGAAGGACTAGTGGCTTTACCGGCATTAGAATTCAGAAGTACTAAGTGCTGAGAAAATTCACTCCTTACTTTTTAAAATGAAAACACTCTAATGGGTTTTAGAAACTAGAGAGAGTTTAATTAAAGTACATTCAAAATATAAATATAAAAAATCAGTTAATATATTAAGAAGTATAGACATTAATATTGTTTCAGTCATCCTCAGTGTAAAGAGAAAGGCTTTTAGTACTATGAACTTTAACTATAACTTAGAGTTTGTCAAAAATATGTGCTGGGGAAAACTGTGATACAACTCATAGCAACAAAACTTTCTGTCTTCTAACTTTTCTGAAGAAATACTAAGTTTTCTAGAGCTTTCTGGATTTAAAAAAAAAAAAAAACCCAAAGTGTCCGGTCTTTTCCCTCAGTCTAAATTTATTGGAATAGGCAGTAATAACTGACATTTGAATTATAAAAATAGGCCGCCTCTTTCTCTATGCTGCACGTCTCTAGCCCCCACTTATTTGTTCATTAATGATGATCTGTAGTGTTACTCTCTCATGCATAACTTGTTTCTCAATTTTTCTTAAATTGCTGCTATTTTTAACAGTTTTGAGCATGTTTTGTATCTTGCATGTAGTTTCATATATACATATTTGTTATTATTGAATTTATCTAATTTTTATTTACCAGAAATTAAATATATGACACAGATAAGCCTATAGTATCAGCTTTTCAATTATAGATAACTTAAGCATTTATAGTGAAACTAATCACTGAGTACCTATTTTATGTTAGTTATTTCAGTCTTGGACTAAGTTTACCAAAATGATGTAATCAATCGGTAAATATTTACTGAATGCCAGATATGTAAAATAAACTTTCTGAAATGCAAATTCGACTCCCTCTCCCCTTTGCTATGATTGTACAGATTATGTTTTCTTAATATGTACTCTAATTTTCCCTATAGTTGAGGCTTTTCTCTTTATTTTTTTCCATAAAAAATATAAAAACTTTCATTGGTGACTACTGCAGGACTCTTTCACTGATGACCCTTGCCATTTTAGAAGCAGGAATAATTTAATTGAAGAATCAGGAAATACAGGGGGTTTACTGCAAGCCATGAAGTATTTCTTTTGTTATATATTTTTTATTTTAAATATTTTTCTATTTTATAATTACAGTTGACATATAAGATTATATTAATTGCAGTAGTACAGCATAGCAATTAGACATTTATTTACTTTAGAAAGTGATCATCCTAATAATCTTTTGTGACATATTCTACTTGGTGTTCAGTGCTCAAGATTTCCAGTGATTAACATACTTGTGTAAAATGTTTTCCTTTTGGTACCTGAATTTGTAGGCAGAGCACTAAGGGCAGCAAAGCAGTTAGCAAACTGGCCTTATTGGGATTTTATCTCTTGTTGTTTTATTCTTAGCATCCAACCTGTTGACTGTTTTCTTACAAAACTCTTTTATATAAATCACTATGCTATCATTTTTCTCGAGCTTTTGGAAATAATTTTTTCAAAATATATTTCTTTTTGCACATATCTCATTGTTCAAAAATTTTAATTTTACTCAAAATTAAGATTGTGTTCAAATGGCTTTTTTTTAATTCTAGATGGACATTACACAAATCAATTAATAGTAAATATTCTATACAAAAAATATAAATCTGAATTTGATAGTATCTCATGTAGATATGCATAGAGTGAAAGCCTCTTTATACATTTTTATATTTTGATAATGTTAATACATTATGTAAGGCCATGAATCTTTTCCTTTTTTAAATTCTCCAATGTGCAACTCCTCCTTCACTTTTATTCCTTAGATGTAATTTCTCTTGGCATATCTCAAAATCTCTTATAAAATATTCTCCTTAAATACCTACTCATGTGACTTTGCTCTTCAGTTTTCAAGCCTGAGAAATAAAGGTGTCGAACTTAACGCAGATGCATTTAATTCTGAGATTCTTAACACTAGACAGTAAATTTCTCTGAATCCCAGAGCTCTTTCTTAAGTAGATGTCAGATTTCACCTGCAAAGCCACAGCTCAGGTGAAACTTTCTTAAGGCACTAGTTTAATTATTTTAGTAATTATATTTCAAGAAGCAGAGCTTGCAGTATACTTAATGGAAACTTAAGAAAATTCTTATGATTGTCTCATGATATACCTGTAATGATGATCAGTTGGTATAAAATATGGGCTTTGGGGGTTTTTTTTCCCCCATACACTTTGCTGACTGTCCTGTCACACCAAACTTTCACATTTCTCAAACATCCTCTGTCCTTTTCCAGATGATTTAGTTTTTTTCCTTACCTGAGGTATATATGCCTCCGTACCCATTAGTACTAAGCCCCAAATTCTTCTGGTCCAAAGTTTTATCTTATCATCTTTGTATATCCAGCACAGAGTTTGGTGTT
>NW_006436811.1:5800038-5805038 GCF_000325575.1 Pteropus alecto | reverse complement strand
TTGGAGAGGAAAATGCTGTAATCTAGGGCTTAGTAGAAGCCAGACTGTCATATTCTGATTCTCCATTGGATATGCTTGCTGGGGTGTTCAGTTGACTGATCCATTCAGATAACATGGACATGTCTTGAAGTCACACAGATCAGATAGCAAAGAAGAGAAGGTGGACAGTGAATCTGGAGTAGCCAGAGAGGAATCATAATTCACTACATTACATGCTCCATGAACATGAGTTTGGGTCTGACTGCAACAGTGACTGGTGCACTGTAGTTTGTTGAATAAAAAATAAATGATTTATCTGATCAATTGTCAGTTGATGTAAGGGATAGCACCAAAAAGAACATGATTCCAAGAGACATTTGTAGAAGGATATGGGATAGTTTTATAGTTGTAATCTCACATCTTGATATAAATCAATGTAAATAGTTTCTTAACAATATTCTAATGAAGTTAGAAAAAAAGCAAGCAATTTTCTCTGTTTTTGTTCATTTAGTCTTTCATTCAGCAATTTGTGGTTACCTACTATGTGGTAGGCACTGTGCTTGTTGCTAAGAATTCAGAGATGAATTTTAACTGAAGAACATAAGACATTGTAATTTTAAGATGTACTAATGAGAAGCTTTGAATAAAATTGATGGTCTGTGAGACAAACTCATATATTGGAGTTATTAAAACACACCATATTTCTTGCTTGCCTAAACTGTAAACTCTATTTATAAACAGTCGTGTGTCTCATGGCTTTGTTTTTCCCTTCCATTTTTTTAAACCACGATGAATACACAAGAAGCTTTTCATTCCACTTCCTCTATAGCCATGCAATAGATAGAGTTCTATACCTGAAGCTGGACTGAGAATTGTCATAGGCCATGATGTACATTGCTTTACTGGTAACAATGAGAAGTATTAGGGAAAAGGCATACAGTAAATCACTCTCATGTTAAAGAATGATATCATATCACCCATAGTAAAAGAGAAGATGTAGTACTTCCTGGGGACTCTTAGCAGAAATAGTCTGCTAAAATCTAGAACTGAGGATGGAATACCTTTCTAAGTTTTGCTGTCATTTACAGATAGAATAGAAGAGTGGACATGACCTATGTCATAAATTAAGTCTTGCAGTCAAGGGTGAGGTTTTTGAAGATGTATAGCACTACATTCTCTAAATCAGTATGCTACCTCTTTATTGTATTTGAAAGAAAATCCAAATCAAGGCAGGTGGGCAATTTAAGAGCAAAGTATCTCCTTACCCACAAAACTGAAACCAGGTACTCTGTTCATCACTTAGAAAAGTATTTGGCATAGAGTTGTCTGCTCAAGAATGTTGGTTCCCTTTGTCTATTGAGAAAAAAAAATGAGGAATTTATGTCCTTATACATAGAAATAGAAGCATTATGTAAATCAAGGTGTTTTGGTAGTTTTCTTCTGAATTTCAATTTATTCACTTGTTCTTGAATTTTTTGTGTTTTGTTTTAATCATTTCACTATTTTGACTTTCAGCTTATATTATCTCTACTAGGATCTAATTTAATGAAAAAAGTTGGATTATTTTTCTATGAGAAACTCTGATAAAAGGAGGTATGCCGATTCTAGTGTATCCTCCAGACATTACTCAGAAACAAAGGGCAATACAATTACAGTTTTCTTTTGTTACTTTTGAGTTTCTAATGGTGAACCTAATTCCTTCAGATCCCAACATGTTCACAGTTTATGATGTTTCCCAGCTTAAATGCAGTAGTCACGTTTAGACGTCAGGCAAAAAAGATAGAGAAGTCTATTTCACTAACATGGGAGACAGCTTCTTCTTTTACCATCGATTCCTATTCCTCAAGGGTCTACAATCTCTTATTTCATATATGTGTTCTATTCTGCTTTGATCCTTGCTATCCTGCCTTCGTATGCTTGGAATAATTGCTAATGATACAAATAGCTGAGCTTTTAGTTCCCTCAAGATGCCTACTATTGTCCAAATTGAATCTTACTTTTGATTTTAAATAGCCAAAGTTCTAGGCTTCCATATTAGCGGTATATTGGCTTATGATTGTTTCTTTCCTCTTTAGTATGCAGAAGGTGCAATGAGAAACTCTAAAGTTAGAATTTAGTTTAGAGTGTGTAGTTTCTCTTTATAGAAAAATTTGTCTTGTTACAACATTCATGTAGGAATCATTCATGATGGAACACTGCCAGTGTTCCAGGAATTATGACCATGGTTGGAGATGAAATAAACCTACTCTTATTGGTTTAGATCATCTCCCAAAGAGGTATTTATCAGGGAAGAATTTTAAGAGGAAAGTTCAGAACCATTATAATGTCATTATCAGTAGTCAATAGGAAACTATCATCATATGTATTTCTTTCTAGCAATTATTTCTGGCTAATAATTTAAAGTTTCCACAACCAAACGAAGAAATTTACAGCATGTATGAAATTTTCTCAGGTAATTAAAAATAAGCTATGTTTTTTTCATTGTCATATAACAGATTTATCTCTATACAATAACACATGTATTATACTTCATGTACAATTTTGCGATTTGAAATGTGGGAAAAAGCAAAGATCAGGTTTTGCCATAAATGTCAATAAGTTTTTAAAAGCATGTTAAGCTAAAGGATGTTAAATACTTAGAAAACTCTATAGAAAACTGCAATAATTTATTTTTAGAACCCATAGAATCAACATAATTAAAATAAATTGCAAAGTACATTTTAATTTTTTTAGATAAAAATTTAACTCAACACTATGTAAAAATGTTACTGAAATTACAAGTGAAAATTTTATGCTTTTACATTGTTTTCACTTCATTATGACAGAAGGCCTCTGTTTAATGATAGCAAATGATTTGTGTTATCAGTAATAATGTAGTATAATATAATATGCTGTATGTAATTAGCATGTATAAAATGTAATCTATAGAATAAGCTATGTGTACAAATTGCAGATCCGTATGCTTCTTGTAAAGAAAAAAATTCATATCCTAAATAATCAAGTAATATATTTTAATTGATATTTTCCAACATCTACCTTTTTATTAAAGGTATTATATAGTTAATCTGCATAATTAAATATTAAGGTAAGCCATGCTAGTTATTTTTACATAATTACTAAGAGAAATTTAGTGAGACATAAAGAAAGTTTAGGAGTCAGTAGAAAGTAATTTCAGGCAACTATAAAAATACTTCCATAAGTAATTGATATTCAATATCACCTAAGGAGGCAATATTTTTTTCCTTAAAATCATGTTAGTTAGTAAATCTCTTGCATCTCTCTGCAAAGTATTCTAAATAAAATTTCTATGGAACCATTAGATTTTAAGTTTTTTTAAATTAAAATTATTAATGAACTTCATTATCCACGAATATGTATATTACAATTTGCCCTTATTACTTGTGAAAATGTTCTAAAGAAACAATATAGTTCAGGATTACAGAGCATTGCTCCTTTCCTATTTCATGAAAATACTATGAAATATATAACTTATATTTAACAGCTTAAAATAAGAAACATGGAATTTCTTTATAATATATGTATCAGTTGGTCACATATGTGTGTAAAGAAAGTGTTTATGAATTACTAGATAAACAACCATGCAGGTTTTCATTTGTGTTCATGATCATTTGATGGCTTAAAGAATTATTTCAATTTTAGCTTAAACAATATTCTAGAAGTTGATTAGTGAATTTGCTAAATATGATGTTTTTATGGTAGATCAAATATTCAAATTTGTGTAACATAAATTTAAATCAAAAATCTACAGGTAATTAGAATGTTTATAGCTCTATTAGATTTCCAAATGATTTTTATTATGTCATAAGAGTTATGATGTTATACAGAATGAAAGGACCATTAAAAACCTGGATTTTTGATATATAGTATCAGTTTCATTTATTAATGATATATGCTTCTGTGATAATCCACATATAATATCTGTCCTAAGAATGACATGACCAAAGGCATTTGTAATTATATTTACTTCTGAAAGATTATGGTTTATAGTTAAAACAAAGGAGGCATCCTGTCATTTTCTAAACCCGTTAAATGTGACAGAATCTATTTTTCTGCCAACTTGTGAGGACCAGGCAGAGAGCAAATTTGCTGTGGTCAGCTAAGTGTAACCACTGAGCAGGAAAGTGAATTTAATAATGCATTATTGTTCTTCACTGAAGGTGAACTGTTACAGTGCCTTTGTTATAGCAGACTTTGCCTCTGCTTAGGTTTCCAGATGCTGTGTAGATTACCTGATTAAAATCTCTAATGCATGATAAAATGTACCAGGTATACTTTTATATTAACATAAATGCATCCATTTTAGGGTCATAATACTGAATCTAATTGGAACTATTTTCCAATTATATTGCCTTGTGAACTCATTATAAATAAGCATTAGCTATACGATACAGAATAAGTGACATGGAAGCAGAAATTCATAAAGCTTATCTTATACTAACGGTGAATTTTGTAGATACCAAAAAGAAATTTCTATTATTTTATGATGTAATTGAGAATATGATTTCAAATCATATTTATTTATTTTGCATATTTAAAATTAACTAAAAATAGATGAGACTCTTGAAAATAGGTTCAGTTCTTTTATAACTACAATTTTTAATGCTCTTTATTTTCCCATTCTAACATCTTTCAATGCTTTCTCTTATAAATACATTGATTAACTGTAAAACTTTCATAAAATTTTTAGCTCTCATTCAGTTAAAAAGTACACTATAAAGAAGAAGAGCTTGGTATAATTTTTCTTTTTCCATTTTGCCCAAATTTAATTCATTAAAACATTAAATATGTGTAAAATAAATTCTTAAAAAAATTGTAAATTCTTGATACCAATAGAGGTTCCTATCATTAAGATTTTCAAAAAGTTTATAAAAGTATTGCAGTTTGTAGGCTTCTGTTAGAGAAATATATTATAAATCTGGCTGAGGATCCAACAGTTAATTTTGAAGTTATATTTCAGAGATTTTCTTTCTTCAGCAAGCCTTTTGAAACAAATATTTCTT
>NW_006436811.1:5788515-5799967 GCF_000325575.1 Pteropus alecto | reverse complement strand
TTATGCTAAAGAGAAAAAGAAAAGCATTTTTCTGAATATCAGGAGCACCCATCAATGAATATCACTACGGGCCATAAAACATGCAAGTTCAAAAGACAGGAGGAAATCAGGAGTAGACCAAAAAAAAAAAAAAAAACCAGCTAAGTAATTAAATAAAAATAATAGCTAGACCAACTGTGGAAATATTTTTATAGAACAGTGAATGAGAAAATGATTTCTATAATTTCTTTTCTCTTACCAGACAGAGCTGTGTGAATATGGCAGAACCATAACAATTTCAGCTACATTTGCACTTTGCTATATAGATAGTAAACTTTTAATGCTATTCAATGATTGCAAAATAAAATATAATCAACTGTGCCATTTTGAGGAAGGAGAAATGAATTATATTCTGATGGTAAACATAAATATCAAATTACTGCCTAAAATTTTAACTCTTTAATTACTCTGTTGACAAAGTTCTTCCATTTAAAATGACAGGAAGGATTTTAAAAAATTGAAATGCAACAAAAATGCTATGTTTTACCTTCCCCTGAAATATTGATTTTAAAAAAATAAACAAAAAGTAGATTTCTATAAGTCAGATAAGTGCCAAACATTTAAAATTTCAGTCGCTCTTAAAGATTCTTTTAAAAAACTAAATATACAGTATTTCTTGCACTTCCTAAAAATCTTTAGAAACTCTTATAGATTGATGTTTAGTGCTCCCCTGGGGAAATTTATGTGAAGATTTGAATATTTCAGACTGTTTTTATTAACAGTTGAGGATCTAATTTTTCCACAGATCTAATGTTAAAGGCAGCCACCTCATGAGCCCAGTTCTTCTGGCCCCATCTTCAGGGCTGTCGCCTCTCTTGTTAGGTCCTCAGGAACCACATTCACTCTGGACACACAAGTCTGCTTTAGTTGCTGTAAGGTTTACAGGCTCCTCTTATTGACTATGGAATTATGTTATTCTTATTTAATAACATCAGAGAACTAAAGGCTACCATAGCGAGAAACATAAAAACTCTATACCATTCAAAGTAAATCACAATATTCTTTAGTTACTTCAAATAGTAAATGTATTTTAGAAATATCTGATTTACTGTAAGGATTGTGTCATTCTGCGTAAATGGAGTTTCAGTGATTTCCTCCTAGTTCACAATTTCTGTGCTCTTTATCATCCTTTTCCTTGCTCAGAATTTTTCTATAGGTAGGGATGGCCTTTCAAGGTTTTTTTTTTTTTTGTCAGTCCTGCTTTTACAAACACCACAAACAAAATCACTTTTGCATAAAGTAATTCTCCTTGAAAGAAAACAAACAAAACACAAACCAACAAACACTCATAGAACTATACTCAAGTACCACCTTCATAATAAAATGATGAAATTAAAGATGGCGTTAGACATTTTATCTTCCAAGTTCAAATAATTAGGTTTTTAACCTTAATATTTTTTTAATTCCTTCTGTTCTCTAGCCTTGAGAAACAATGTGGAATATCTAAAAGCAGTGGCATAGGGTATGGCATCTAGCTTTAAAGGTCAAGAAACAATAGTGTAATGTGAGATCTGGTTTATGGTGATAGTGTTTGCAGGTCTAGAAAAGTAGGAAGGGATTCGGTGAAAATTCAGAAGCTGGCATATCTGCTGCATAAAATGAGTTAGACTTTTTATATTTAATGTCAGTATAGCTCATGTATCTATGATTTTAATAGAAAGAATTTTATGTAAAAAGAGGATGTAAGTATAAAATAAATGTATGTCTACTGCAGTTCTAGATAACGGCAACTGTTTATTGAGCAGCTACTCTAGAACAGGCATCGTATCAGATACTGAAGATAAAAAGAGGAACAGGGCACCTCAAGGAACATGACTCCTAAAAGAAAAGCAAACATGAGACAAAATTAAAGCGTAGTGTAATAAATTTAACAACCACAATATATTTAAGATGACATCAAAGAAAGAATGATTAAGTATGAAGGAGTCATTGAAGACTTTATCCTATCTTTCTGTGGTACTGGACATTATGATAATGAAACTGGAGAGCAACCGAGTCGAGCTTGTGCTGCCTGCACCACTCAGCTAATAGACTGACACAGGAGTTGGGATACTTAGAATAAATATTTATTAGAGAACTTAAGGTCTTGGAGACATAGGCAAGCTATCGCTCAGGGGCTTGGCTCCCCAAGTATCTCTGGATACAGATCATATAAGGAAAATCAGTAGTCATGGACTAAGGGAGTTGGCATCCTAGATGGTTAAAAGGGGATGAGGTAATCGATCATTGTGACCAGTTCTGGAATCAGCCATGACGCCATCTCGTCTGGTCCCATGACCGGGTTTCTTGGTTGGTGGGGTTATAGTTCTGCCTTGATGAGGCTGAGGATGAAACACATTTAGAGCCAAGATGTTATCCTTAGTATGAAGGTCCAACCAAAACCTACTGTCCTCATGGTTATAGACCTGGGGCTCTGTTAATCTCATGTCCTAAGGCTTAATGATTCAAGGAGCAGGAATACAGAGGATAAGGGCAGGGCTGGGGTGGGGGAAAGCAAGTGACTCACAATGCCATCATTTGGGCAAAACCAGCTTGAATCAGAGGGGAAAAAAACTTTAAGTTTGTGTGTGGTTACAAGCTATAGGTTAAGAAGAGGTGAGACCAGGAACACCGCAATGCTCAAAATACAGGGGTCCTTGTATCAGATCCTTCTTCAGTAACACAGACGTTTCTGAAATTTCTTGTCTTCTTCCTTCTCCCTTTTCCCAAGGACTATTCATTGAAGTCTGAGGATCAGGCTCTGTGCTGCCTGCTGGGGGTATAGTGCTGAGAAAGATAAAACATAGTCTCTGCTCTCCTGGAACTTTATTCTTATCACAGAGTTCAATAATAAACAAATAAACAATTAATGGGGAATAACAAATAAACACATGAAGGGAGATTAAATGGTGTTTTGTGCTATGAGTGGTAAAAATGGAGTAATGGATAGGAACAGGCTCCATGAAGCCTCTCTGGAGTAGCCTTTGAACTCTCACACCTGAATGATGACAAGACAAAGGCAGTCATGGGAAGTCTAAGAGGAGTTGGGGGACATTTTAGGCAAAGGAACCTGCAAGGACGTTTTAGGCAAAAGCCCTGAAGCAAGAATGATTCTGACATGAAATTTGGTGGCTGAAGCATGAACATTAGGCAGACGAGCTGGTAAGAAGTCATGGAGGTAGGCAGGGACCAGATCATGGAGATCTTTGTACTCTATGACAAGAAGTTTGTATTTTATGAGCATCCATAGAGGATTTAAACCAGGGGAATATGATTCTAATTGCCTTTTGTGTTGCAACTATATAACATGTATAACAGGGTAGAGAGCTAAAACTGAAGAATAAACTAGTTAAGTGGATGTTAAAGAGCATAGGTGAGAAATGATGGTGGCTTCAACAAGGGTGTTGGCCATTCTTTAAAAAATTATGGTGACACTGGTTAATGAAATCCAGTGAGTTCCAGGGGTACAATATATATGGCATATATATATATATATATATATATATATGCCATATATAATATGTGCGTGTATATATACACATATATATATGTATACATATATATGTATTGCATTGTGTCTTCATCACCTATAGTTACGATTTCTTTCTATCACCACATATTTGACCCCTTTTACCCCATCTACCTCCCCCTCCCTCCCACTAGTCTATTGTCCATGACCATGAGTCTCTGCTTGTTCATCCTGTTGACGCTGGCAATTAAATAGAGAAAAATGGATTGGGTGGAGTGGTGCTGAGTGGATTTGCTAATGGAGAGAAAGGTGATAGAAAAAGAGAAATCAAGGCGTCTCCTATTGAGTTATGAGCAATTTGTGAAGTCTGTCATGGTTACCGTTTTCAGCCCGCCGTGCAGTTTAGTGCCCACATAGATAAAACATTCAAAGTGTTGGAGTTATGCGTACCATAATGCGTAAGCTTGATGTGAGGAATAAAGTTTGTTGCATCATTACAATAAGGGTAAAATACTTATATTCATAGCCACTTAACAGAAGACACAGTCAAGGCACAGCAAAAAATGTAAGTAGTTACTGAGAAGTGTCTTTTCTCTCTGCATTATGTCTTGTTTCCTAGAGCACACTGCCTCCAGATCAGTAGTACTTCTAAGTACTTACATTAAGCCTGAGGGTTTAGTAAGGAGAGGCCATCTCAAGAAACTTCACTAGGGAATTGGGGGCTATGAGGTTACAGCATTCCATGGGCTAATTCTTTAACCAAAGTAGCTCTACCTAGATCATTAGGGATAAAATTGCACTTGAAAATGTTTTTTCTGCTAAAAATATTTGAAAGCAATGAGCAAGTTCTTTATATTTATATTTATATATACATTTCTAAGTTTTAAATATTGACATTTCTGAATACATTTATTAATTTTAGAAAGTTATTTAAATTTGACTCAGTTGTACTATTTGTTTAAAGGATAAGTTTAGTAAGATCTATATTTGTTAAATTTTTACTAGAATGAAGTTTTAGGGGGATCAAATCAATACATTCCTCTTAACCATTTACTTTTGAAATGAGAGTAACTAAACTTCTTTATCAAACAAAACAAATATGGACATTAGTCATCTAAAGAAAAAATACTTTAATGACTATGTTTAACCATTTTCAACCCTAATTTTGGTGCAAAATTTTTACTCGTTATTTTTCCCAAGAAACTGTCTAACAAATTAAAATGTGTGCATTTAAATACAGGTTTTCCCTTGAGTTTAGTCAACTGGGGAGACAATGTTAAGCCATTGTTCAAAACTTTAAAAAAAATTTTTTCTGAGATAACTTATTGAATCTTCAGAACATTTATATCGATATTTTTGATCATCATAAAACTTCATTAAGAGAATTATAATATACAAAGTAAAGATTGGTGATTTTGACTTTAATAAAGTAAATAAAGTAAGTGCATGAACAAGCTAAGTAATACAAGTGTTCATTACAAATAATTCTGTGGAAAGTATACTCAGCATCAAAGCACTGACTTGGGGACAAAAACTACTCATCTGTCTTCATTTTAACCTTGTTTAATCCGTAGAATCTATGAAGAACTTTACTATGTCTGTAAAAGAAGGCAAATTTCCTGTGTCACTTTCTGTATGAAATTTGTTGTCTGTCTCATTATTTCATGATCAAAATATGAAAATCACTTTCACTCCTTTATTTCTAATTATTTAGTTTAACAAAAGCTTTCCAAGTTTTAATTGAAAATCTTAGTAATATATTATTTGGAAGTTCTTAAGCACACTACAAATCATTTGAAAGTTTTAATTTTTATAAAGAAATTTATGTGATACATGCCCATCGTTATGCCTATAATGACTAAAATATAATCGATGTCTAGAAAAAACTTATTTAAGGTTATGTTATCCCAAATTTTAATGAATATTATGCATTATATAACCATTATACAAAATATTAATATATTTATAATCATAAGCTTGATTTTCAAAGTATAAATTTTCTACATTGCATAATTAACTAAATTACATAAAATAGTTTCTAATTACTACAATAGTTTTAAGTAACATAGAGATGCTCAGATATGTTAAGTAGTGTTCTAGGAGTTAAGGAATAGATGCTCTTTATCCAAGTTATTTTTAACTTGTCACTTCTCACCTCTTTTTGATGAAAAAAAAATTATCTAGAATGCTTCTAGATAATTTATCAAGAATTTCAGCATTATTATTTGTATTGAAAACTCATTTAGCCATACCATAGACAGAAACAAAACTAAAGGCACAATTCGATTTTAGTGACTACATTTAGTAAAAATTTAAATTTTTTAAAACATTTTTAAATATTTTATATATATCATTAAAAATGAATTATAATTAATATTTTCATGATGTTATATGATAATGGAATTTATAGTTTTATCATTGTAAACACGATTTCATTTTCAGTCATCCTCTGCCTCTTTTAGAAGTTTTTTTTTTTGTAGTCTGAGATTTAGAATAGTATACATATTTTATTTTAAAATTCAGATGCTGTTTCTTTATTTTTTCTTCCACATAGCTGCAATTCCTGACTTTGGGGGCGATCAAAATACTGTTTACTTCTTAGAAGCTAAAAGATCTGCTTTTGATATTTTGGTTAATTTTAGAATTAGAACTTCAAGATTTCTTTCCTTTTCTTTATGATTTATGTAAATGATATTCAGGTAATAAATATGATCCCAAATCCTCAGCAAAGTAAACACAGTAAAATTAACAAAGATAGTTAGATCATAAAAACCATAATAACTTTTTAAAAAGGATTCTGGCCCTCTCTTTGTTGCTATCGATGTCTGTGTTTTTCCTTCAATTTATGTGCTCCTTTTTTAGTACACCTTCATTCTATCAAGAAAGTAAACAATAACGAAAATGTAAATCAACATCAAAAATGTTGCCTTGCATTGAAAGAACATTTCAAAGATTTTTTATCAGTTATTCATTTTCCCCTGTCAGATGTTGAACTTTTTTAGTACCATTCATATTGCACAGAAATGCAGGTCTGCTGATACTGTCTTCTTGTAGCTAAGCTGTGAAGAAGTCAAAATTTCATTTTGTAAAGGCAGTTATCATGAAGAGTGCAGCAGGCCTAGGTTATTGATCCTTATTTAGCAGACCCAAAGATAAGATGTCTCATTTCCTGACCAAGCTTCTGGTGTGTTTATGTGAGTCTGTCTCTCTACCACTGGGAGATGGGTGAGGATAGAGAGAAGAGGTTCTTGTTGAAATGCCAATAAAAAATATACAGGCCAATAGTCCTTTTCAGTACACTTTTATTCTGGATACCAATACATTTTTAAAAATGAATGAGAGGGAGAAGGATGGGGAGGGAGAGAGAGAACCTAATAAGTATATGGCCATGGAGAATTTCATAATACTAAAGAGAGAGGGAAGATGTCGAACTTCTTGTATAAAATGTTGACAAAGTGTTAAAAAGACCCTTAAAATAATTTTAATTACATTTTTGAAAAATGGGATATTAGAATTTAATCTAGGCTTCAGATAACTACAATCACATTTTTATAATGATTTCAATATCATAATGTTTTAAACCTAATTTAAAGCACTGGAAAACATAAGCAAATAGTAATAAGCAAACTTGGAGATGTCTCTTAATGGATATGTTTCACTATCATATTTCTTTTCCTTTTGTCTTGGTGATTTTTAGACCGAAATTAAAAAAAAAAAAGAAGAATTACATATGATGCTTTTTTTTTACTCCCTTGAAAGCTAATCTCCAAATGGACTCATAAGAGAAATAAAGGGAAAATTGCTCTAAGTGCAATTAATGGAAAATACAGAATAAAAAAAATTTTATAAAATATACTTTGAAGAGCCTTTCTGTGATTCACACTTTCCATTATATTCTCTTAACCGTTTAAAAAATGTTATTGATATCACTTCTTGTAGTCTGTATATTTTTTAAAATGTTTTAAACAACTTTTCTGACAAGTTGCTGTAAAACAGTGATTTACTGATATAAATGGGTAATTCTCAAATATGGTGTTCTAAAGGGTAAAAATACATCCCAGTGGTTTTTCAATTCACTTTTCACTAATTTTTCTAAATATATCCCCTGTGTAGGCAAATGTACTATATTATTTAAAATTTGGCATAGCTTATAGCTTAGTACATTTGTTGATCTGAAAATTCCATTTGACATACAAAAATAAAATTAACGAAGAAATATTTTCTTTTATCACTTTCTATCATCCCATGTATCCCAATTATTTTAGGATACTAAAGCAAATACAAACTTGAAGAGACAAGTAGGGCTGTTATGGATTGTTAAGAGAGAAGCATTTTTCCTTGAAACTGTTATTCTCATGATTCAGTCAATAATAGGAAGAGGAAGGAAGGTGTTTACTGAATGCCTACTGTACACCAAGAACTTTTAAGCATATGTATGCATTAGATCTTTCCTTTTCCATTCAATTCTTCTCAATATCTCATTTGTCGTCAATAGTATAAGCTTTTCATAATTAATTACTGTGAGGTATAGATTTACTAGTTTTTATTTTGGTAAAGTTTTTCCAATTACTTTTGTGTTGGAGAAGCCCTTCTAGATTGCTTTTGGTGAAACAGTATAACATGTAAATAGTGAATGTCAAAAGGCAGGGTATGAATATCTGAAAAATTTAACTGATTTACAAATCTTATAAATATTTTTCTTTACTTTTTTTTCCTCTCTCCCTAGTATATCCAAAATTAAAACAAATTCTTAAACTGAAAGGAAATGTATCTTTTTCTCAAACTCTCTGCAGGGTTAGATTTTAATAATATATTCTAATAATACAGTATGTATAAAAACTACAAAAACAGTTGCCAGCTAAATTACCTTTCTAAATGGCAAAAAGTCTAAAGACTTAAAAATTGTCAATATTTAAACCAAGGGCTTTATCATTATTTGGTTATCAGAAGTCTTATAAAAGTAATTTATTGATATGATTAGCTTATTTTCTGCTTTCCAAATGAAAGAGGGCAATAAACATTATAATTAATAAATGCAAGAATTTATCAAGTGCCTACTATGTGCCAGAGTATACATTTGTATTTACATTAATATGTTTCTTTTTCAAAACAACTATATAAAAATATGCTATGATATTCATTTTAAGAGTGAGGCCTAACAACTCAAGTTGATGTAACAGGCTTTTAAAAGAGGTCTTTGACTCATGAGCCTGTGTTTTCTGTTTTACCATCCTATTTTGAGTATAATACCTCTGAGAACAAACGAGCACACAAAATGGCAACACATAACACAATTAGTTAAAACCATTAGAAATTTAATTTATATTTTCCTATAATGTTAGCTTTGCATATTTATACATATATTTATATATGGGGCCTGACTTTTAAATCCATTCCTTTCTTTGTGTGTATTAACATTTCAAGAGTTAGCAGCCTAAGTCCTATTTCTGAGTTTATTTTTTTAAAAAAAGAACTATTGATTATATCATCATGTAAATTAAATTAACCAAGAGTTTTACTTTGTTCATCTCACTTGAGATTATAGAGTTTCTGAATTCATTCTAGAGGCCCTCATTTATATTTTTATAACTCAGTGACTTACCATTTGAGTTTTTCTTCAATTCCCATATGTTTTTACACAAATATCTCCTCTTTATTTATAAAGCTATAAACCCCTCCCTAGCCTTCTTCATAAGGATCATGTGAACATATAATATATTTGAAATTCAGTTATGTTCTGAAATAATTTAAGTAAATTCAACAATTTATATTTATACACACATAATAAATATATTAATAAGACCTAAAATCCAAAGAAAATTCATTCTTTATTAAAGTAAATAACTCTTCAACAAAGCTAGGGGAGCGTTCTTCTACTAAAGTGATATCTACATGTACATATTGACAGGAAGCCAACTATTTATTATCTACCACGAAGAAGATACCTACTTAAATGGTAAAACTATTCTAAGTGTAATTATCTTCTGTTTTTATTATATATGTATTTTTCTAACTCACTTTCTACCTTCTACTGCTTCCGTCTGTTCTCCACCCCTCATCTTGATCGTAAGGAGGGGAGAAAAAAACCTGGAAATTATCTTTAGAAATTCTTTCATTTTTTTAATGAAGATGAAATGAAAATTATTTTTACAAATGAAAGATCTGATTTGTCTTTATCTTTCTACATTTATTTAGTCAATAAATATAGGATGTCACTTATTTGACATACTGTGATGCCAAATATTAGTTCCTAATATTAAGAATTTGATTTTTTTTTTGTTTAACCACAAGATGATCAGGAAGTGTGATGTACTTGTCTCTTTTACTTCTATAAAAGAATTAGAGATCTATGTAAATTACCAGAAAAAGACATGAGACTGAGAAGTAGGTCAAGTAGGCAATCTACAGACAACTGAGTATCATAACAAGGGGCTTCAACTTTCCTTCCCCGCTAGAGTTTCTCTGCCAACATCTTTTCTTTTTCTGAAAGAAAATGTTGTAACATCTTTTAAAATGTCAAGTAGCTTTTAAAAAATCTATTATACTTTGTCCAAAGAATGTAGGGCAACTTTCAGGTTAATAAGGAAAAGATATATATTTTAAAACAAAATATGTTTTAAAACAATCATTACCAAGTAAGTTAGAAAATTATAGAATAAACAACAAAGGGTACATAGAAGCAATGATAAAAACATATTTTTCCCTTTCTCCAAGTGCAGCATGCCCTGAAGTAGGTATACCATATATCACTAAAAGAGCTTTATTTGATGTTCTATGTCCTTCTCTAAGTAGCAAAATAAATAACATTAATTATTCCTCAGTGTTCCAAGGCATATGGATCCAAAATAGCATTATATGTTTTCATCGACTGTGTTGTGTTGCTCATTTGAACTTTTACTATTTCAGTTTCCATCTGCAATATCTAGTTGTTTTGTATTTATCTCATGTAGTATACTTTAATTTTATTTAAAAGATCTTTAAAAAAATATACAACCATGAAAGAGCCAACATAATACAAATATATTTTTTTTAACCTTCTAAGCAATTTGACAGAAAAGATCTATATATGGAAGTCTTTTTCTGTGACTATTTATAAATTGAGGTATATTAATGTGGTTCATTGCTTAGTCTCTCATGGCCATTTTGCTAAAATACAGGAGCCCAAGTTTTGTTTTTCAAAATGTTTGTTTTCTATAGTACAGTTACTTTGGGTCTTATCTCTGGAAAGAATGTAAAATATTTACAAGCAGATTGCAGACTGTTTAAAACCTCATAATCCCATATAATGTGTTTAAGGAATCAAGATTGGTTGAATTTACACTTAAGTTGAATGACAATATACAACGAGATTATACGCTTTAAGAAAACAATGTAACATAGAGTTATCCAAAGTCTTTAGTAAATATTCTCTGAAGTAATTTTCCAGCAGCATAGTTTAGGAGAGAGAACAGAGACGTGGAGGCAAGTGGATCTGGCTCTGAAACCCAACTGCTGCACCTCTGGGTGGTATAATAACAGACCAATAGAAATATCCAAATCAAAATCTGTTTGAAGCACTACGCTAAATCGCTAAATAAAATTAGCACAGCTTTTGGTACGTGGTAAGTGCTTTATTTATTTCTCACTGTCAATATTTATATTCCCAATTTTACTTGTGGTAAGCATACAAATTTCTGTCATCAGTTATCTATTACAAGAAAAGGTCTCTTCTTAATTGTATGATTACCAATTAATAACATTTACTAGGCCTGAGAATATATAAGAATGTATGTACCTGTTGACCATTAATTTGACTATCTTTAAGATATTAATACTAACAGTTACCATTTGCAGAACATTTAGTGTGAGGCAGTCATTGCGTTTTGAACATCATTTCTAATCCTCACAGTGACTTGAGAAGTGAATGTTATTCTTACTCTATGGACGAAGATCTGAGTGGCCAAATTACTCATTCAGGTTGACACG
>NW_006436811.1:5786906-5788468 GCF_000325575.1 Pteropus alecto | reverse complement strand
AACAAAGTATCATGTTTCTAAAACCTGCTTTTTTCTGAAACAATTTTATTCCTTTAAGAAAGGACATACGGATGATGAAATTAACATAAGTAGGTAAAAGTATTCTATGAATTCTAAATCCCAGTCTCATCATCTCATTCTATTTTTTTTTTAATACTTGCAATGTTCCCCAGTGTAATCATTGAATTGCTTAAACAAGTTGCTCATGTTGTGATGTCTGAATGAACTTTATATCAGAACTCCTTTTTGGAAAACATGCTAACATATTTTTCTTTCTGTGCTTAATCTCCTTGAAAACCTTAATTGAAAATCTTGAGTCATTCTTTCTCATGATTTTTTTTATCAGCTTTATAATTTATAATGCCTAAACTCACAAAAAAATTAATGGTAAACCGTCCATATTTTTATACTTGAATCATCTTGACTTATTTGATCATATGCATAAGAGCTAAGGGATTCTTTTGAAAATTATTAACAAATATAGCAAAGGTTGCTCAAAGACTTTTGTCATTTTTTTCATTCGTAATTTGTTTTAGTTTTTACTACCTTCTTTGTCCAGAAAAAAAAGTAAAAGCCAATTTCGTTTTTGAAATGGAAAAATTGTTTCAAATTGTTGGCAAGACTTAATGACTTCTGACTGCTGAGATATGTTAATTTAAGCCAGACCAAATATTCCTGAGCTGCAAATATTTGGTATTGTTCATTGGGTACTGGCAAGATTTATGAGGGCCCAGTGCTCACATGCCTCGTATTGTAATTGTTTCCCATAGTCAATGATGAAGGACCTTAGGAAAGAAAATATCAACTTTTTAGGGATTAGTCACTTAGACTCAAATAAGATGCTATTTCACTCTGATTTGCTATGGCATCCCCATGCCATCTAAATTATCAAAGCCCTTTCAACTTTTCTACTCTAATGCTGAGAAGATATAATCTCTGACTTTTCAAGGTGCTCTGAAATTGCATAGCAAAAAAACGGAAATGCTTTCGTTTCAATAATTTGTAACTATAAGATATATAATGGCAGTTTAAAAGTATTATTTTATCAATTCTGTGTAAGTGTATATATCCCCTTACATTACTTTTTTTATCATTTTAACCTCTTTCTACAAATTAATTGAGTGATTCATTCAATAGTAACTAAAGATTTTAATCTTTTATATTTATGAATCTATATTAAGTAGATTTTACAAACATAATTGAAGGTAACGCAGTCTCAAAAAAGTAATAGTGATAAATACATGTGCATATTTATTTATAATTATTAAATGGTTGTTAACTAGACATATGAAGGAAAATGTTTTTAAAATCTCACAATGATATCTCATAGATGTTAACAACAGATCTAATACCTGATGACTATAATAGTCAAAATTTAAGCTTTCCATGGAAGAATGAAGTCTTAGACAGATTCTAAACCTGAAAGGAATAGCCCCCGAAGAAATCATTTTGATTCACAGGAAGTCTTAGATGTCTGACAAAAATTGACAACAAACAGCTTTATAATACTAGTACACACCACCATATTCTTACATAACAGTAAAGTTTAAATATCCATTGTA
>NW_006436811.1:5771906-5781906 GCF_000325575.1 Pteropus alecto | reverse complement strand
GGTGATTACTTAACTTTCTGGGTAAAGAAAAGGCATGAGGAGTCAACCATGAAGAGATGAAAATGATGGATTATGGCTTCAGAATGTCAAGAAATATTGTGTCTGCTTAGAAGACAGCATCTATGAACAACAGTTTCTCTGAGTTTGAAAGATTAAAAAATTATAATTTAGGTTTTTTTTCCCAAGAGGTGGCTTGAATCTGTTTTAAAAAAGGTTTAAAATTTTAATTTTTCATTCAACTTTTATTACATAGTAGTGAGATTCAGAGCTATAAAAAAACCTACCTGTATGTACCTGTTTATATCTCTGTCATCTAATCTATATCTATATATATATTCACATCCAAGTACTATTTTAAATACTAGAGATATCATAATAATTCAGTTCTCACAGCAATTTGTGGCAGTTACATCACCATTATTATCTCCATCTTACAGGAGAGGATAACAAGGCAGAGCTCAAGAATGTGGTGACTAGTAGATGTCAGGCAGGCCCAGCAGTTTGCCCCCAGAGTCCATCCTCTTAACCATGGTGCCATTCATTTAATATAATGACTAAGACACATATATTCTCTGGGCCCGTAGAACCTAAAACTTTGAAGTGACATAGCTTCTATGTATATATGCTTTAGAAAAGAAGAATATAGTATGTGAGTACATACATCTACATCTACACATAATTCTTTTTGCCTATATATCTGCCTTCCAATTTATTTCCTTACCTACCTCCCTTAATGCTATGATATTATGGGGTCAACATTATATTAATATTGATTTTGAATTTCCTTCCTTCCTTTCTCCAAATGCATGAATCTCTGTAGTTTTATTTGTTTCTTGATATCAGAGGAAAGTCTCTTATTGTTAGCTCAATTTCCTTTTAAGTCTATATCTCCCCTGGATGAACTATTATTCCCTGATATATATTCCCTGATTTTATATATAACTGTCTAACAGTTTTTCTGCATATATGGTTCAATCTTTGCTTTCTACATTTAAACTTGTTATTTTCGTAATATTCAATAATTTTGTTCCCACCATATTCTTTTTTTGTGTTCACACTAGATTTCTGGAATTCTGTTATCTTGAACTTTTTGAACTCATATGTGATTATCTCCTTTAATTTTTCCTCAGATCTCTTTTATTTCATCTTCCCTAAATTCTCATTCACAGTTTTGGAGACCAGTGTCAATTTATCTCTATGTCTTACCCCTTGGTGTTCTGAAATAATTGAAATGAACTATTTTACAAAAATTTTACGGGTTGATTTTTTTCCCTCTGTCCCCATGGGGTTGTGTTGTGGTGACAAGAGCATGTCATTATCACCTTAATTCTTATAATAATCTTCTGAAGTTGGTACTATTTTATCTTTATTCTAATGATGAAGAAATTGAGGTTTAGAGAGGATTAATAGATTGTTTGAGTCTCGGAGCTTGAGAATGACATAATCAGGAAGAAATCCAAGTTTGACCTTCTCTAGTGCCTTTGCTCTCCAAACTGCCTTCTACCATATTTAGCCTTATTTCAAGATATTGCTAATATCCTTTTCTCATATGGAAATACTAGAAAGCATAAGTAATAGTGAAGTGCTACCCATATAAATTTGCTTGTTTAGGGATATATCAATTCCTGTTCAAACATTTAATCCTATAAATACCTGTATGCTGTGTTGGCTAGGTAGGACCAAACATCTGAACAATAAATTATCTGAAACATTAGTGGTAAAGTGTTATGTAGTCCTCAGATGTATTTCTTTATTTTTAGAATAAAGAAATATTTTTAGAACAGTTTGTTAAGTAAAACATTAAAATATGAACAGAAATGATATTTCCTTAGGTGAAATTACTGTAGACAGTAAAGCATAAAGGGTAAAGCATGAGCTTTAGATTCAGGGAAGCTTAGATTCCTCTTCTGACTCACTGGAATAGTGAGTATGCTATTAAATTGTGATGGCTACTTAGCTACACTAATCCTTGTTTTCCAAAGGTGAAAAATGGGAATAATAAGAACCTGCTTCAGGGAGAAGATTGTGAGAATAACTGAATAATGTATAGACCTGGGTAACTATGGCTCCTTTCATCTGTCCTCATCTCTGAAACAGGTAGCCACACATTTACCAACAGGTTATGTTCCAAAAACACACTAGGAGTCGTTTGAAAGTTGTAACTTCCTTTTCCTCTGTAGAATAATATTATAAACATAGGTTAGAATTCATTGAAATAAATGCTATCAGCTCATTAGTGATATTCTATGACTATGGGTTAAATAGCCTCCCTAAAAAATAATAGAGGTAGACTATTTGAAACAATTATAATAAAGGATGCTACTAATTCCTACTGTATAGAATTGGAGTTAACAAACTTTCTCTGTAAAGAGCCAAGTAGTACACATTTTATGCTTTTTTGGGCCATATGGTCTCTGTCACAAATATTCAACTCTGCTATTGTAGTACAAAAGTAGTCATAGATTATATATAAATGAACAATTGTGGCTCTGTTCCAATAAAACTTTATGAACATTGAAATTTAAATTTCATGTAATTTTCAGGTGTCACATAATATTATTCAACTTTTTATTTTATTTTTTCAATCATTTCAAAATGCAAAAAACATTCCCTCCTCGCAGGCTATACAGAAACAGGTAGCAGGCCGCATTTAGCCCACAGTCCGCAGTTAGCCTACCTCTGATCTGAAATATAATTTTGTTTCTTATGAATGTTTTCCCTAAAATATTTTATTCTAATCGTCTTTGTCAGCCTCTCATCTCGCAGAGATCTAAAAGGTTCTAAAAATTGAAAATTGTTGTCATAAAAAGTTCGAAGACACATGGACTAGGACAGAATGTTGATTACTTGGAACTTGAGTTAGAAGGTCGAGTACAAGGCCAGCTTCACGATTTACCAGTGTTCTGCTTTGGTACAAGCCGGTTAAACATTATAAGCCCAGACTTCTAATTTAGAAAGCAGGGAAAATAATTTTATACCTGATAGGGTTGCCTTAAGTAACAAATAAAATATACTTTAATTGATTGTAAATTAGGGAGCACTGTAGAATTGTGAGATATGAGTACCTCACTATAAGATGGTTTTCAGTCTCTGTACTATGGCTTCCTGCGTTAGTTTGCTAGAGTAGCTGGAACAAAATACCATAGACTAGGCAGCTTAAAAAACAGAAATCATTTTCTCCTAGTTCTGGGGGCCAGAAGTCCAAAATCAAGGTGTTGGCAGATTTGATTTTTCCTGAAGCCTCTCTCCTTGGCTTGCAGATATTCTGCCTTCTCACTGTGTTCTGACATGGCCTTTTCTCTGGGCGTTGGCATCTCTGGTGTCTCTTCCTCTTTTTGTAAGGACACCAGCCCTATTGGATTAGGGCCCTATCCCTATAACCTTACTGAACCTATATCACCTCCTTAAAGGCCCAGTCTCCAAATATAGTCACATTGGGGATTCAGGCTTCAATGCATGAATTTGGGGAGACACAATTCTTTGTATAACAGCTCCTTAATAATGATTAAGTTGTCCTTAAACCAAAGTAAATTACCAAGCTAAATCTTCTTAGATATAAAACAGAGTAGAGCCTCACATAGAGCATAGGCAATGTTATAATGAGGGTGCATTTTATAATAGCTTCCTTACTCTAAAATTTCAATATCTGAGCTCTTTCAATCTCAGATAAACCTAAATAGACTTATATTTCATTGAATTTTTGTTGTGCTTTTTTTTTTTTTTTTTGCATTTGGTATAAGAAAATAAAGTGCCAAGAAGTAAAATTAATTTGCTTTATAGAGATTGATTTTCGACCTGTGAGTAAGGTTAAAACAGCAAAAGCTTTTAACTCTAGGAATAATGAGTAGTGACTTCTGGCTGTGTTTATGAAGAAAACTTTTACCAAGGTATGCAGTGTTTTCTCTAATGCCCTCTACTCCTTATTACTTTTCTTCACTGAAGATCAGATTATTTATTTTCTAAATGTTTATCTGCTATCTATCATGTAGACCTTTTTGTTTGCCTTTAGTTGATTAAGTCATGTGTCAAATGCTATTCATGGCCTTGCTTTGGGTGGAGTAAAAGAGATTGCTTTGAGAATCATTGAGGGGGTTTATATAATGCTATTTTTAATATTCTACAAAAAATATTTAAATCCTAACTGTTCAACACTACTCCTGTGAATTAGTCTTCTGATATTTCAGAACGTTTCTGTTTTTTTATAGACCAATACATTTCATGTTAATTTAATCCATATATATTCATTTTCTATAAAAGATGTGGCAAAAGATAATATAGTCTTGAAAATCTAGAAGTCCTACAAAAAACATAGACTGACAGGTGTTTAATGGACGTACATTTATAATCAAGCCCCTGTTGATGACCATTACTTGAAGAGTCAGTTAGATAGTTAATTTCTAAATTCTCTTAAGCCAAAAAGTGGCAGTTGCATTAATTTTGTCAATAACGTGTAAATTCATGTTATGGGATGTGGTTTACTAGTAACCTAGTGGAGGCCATAGAAGTAATTTTAATTGAGATTTTTACAACCATTTGATAACAATGTTTTGATCACTATAGTAAGGGCAGGATTCCAACAGTGGCCATAAAATCTGTGACTAATCCACTGAGTCACCCAGTCCGTGTCATATATTGTTTAATGGCCCATGTTGCCAGGAATTATTATCACTTTCTAGTCATAATTTTTAAAGAGAGAAACTTGTAGACACAAAAGACGAATATAAGTTGAAAACTTACATTTGTAAAGACAGTTAATAAAACATCCTTTCACTCATAAATGATAGCATTTACTCACTAATAATGACTGTTCAGACTCATAAGTCATATATACAAATATAAATATATATATCTGTGTATATATGTATATACGATACTGATGAATATTCTAACTTTCCTTGGTTAATGTTTGCAGGGCACTTACAGATGCTGGAATAATCTCTAATGTTTTTGCTCAATCTGCTCTGGAGATGGATGAAATAAATAGTTTAAACTAATTAATGTAACACCAGCTGTTACAAGTGCTTGGCAGACGTCTGTGTGTTTTGATGGGCAGGGAGCGGCTGTTGTACTTGACTTTATTTTAGTACAATGTTGATCACAGTGTAAGCTGGAATAAATGACAAGCCAAAAGAAGGAACAGAGGATGAATTCCACGTAATGCAAAATAAAGACCATCTTCCTCTCTAAAAATATATATATAATGTTTAAAACTGAGAGGTAGAGAGATTGTTATGCCGGCCGTCATCAAGTCATAAAGCCTTTGATAGCTGCTAGGTTAAACATGCCTGGTAATTCTATGCTTCGAATAAGAAGCTGCTGAAATACAGGTATGTGATCCTGGATGCTGTTCTTGGTTTTTCCAAAGGACCTATTCGAGTTGCAGGTATGCAGTATCAACTAGATGTCTGAGACTCTCTGCTAATTAAATGCCTTTAGAAAAAATAAATAAACAAATAAACAACCAAATAAGAGAGATTGTAGTCATCTGGAAAAGATTGAGAAATTATTTTAATTTTATTATTTCAGCAAGTGGAAAGGAGGTATTGGATTTTATGACTTGGTGATTATGAATGTTATTTTTAAGTTTCTATGGGGTAATCTGGCATACTTCTTATATATCTGATTCCCTCATTAAAAAAAAAAAAAAATCCCTAGTCAGGGATCATCCATTGGGATGATCTCCTTGTGAGGAGAATTTTACTTGTCATCTCGTAATGGAGAAAAATGCTTCTGCCCATCCCCTGATCGTTCCTATAAAACTTTAAAAAGTTCGAATAGGCTTCTGTTTTCTTTTTTAAAATTGGAAGGTAGAATCATTGTGCTCTGACAGAAACAGTGGTTGTTATCTCAGTGTGTGCCAGCATTAAGATAGCAGTGTCATTGTCCAGATTGTTGCCCTGTGAATTTGTCTAGTAAGTTATTACAACGTGTGCTGAGCAGATGGCAAGTGTGCTCCTGAAAGAATTGATGGATGGGATATGATGTCATCAATGAGATGACAAGGTTCACAAGGTACTTGACCTCCAAGAATAAGTCCTAACTGGTTAGAATTCTAAACGGTGAACTTCGGTGACACTCACTAAATGGGAAATATGTGCAATTTGTATTTCTTTATGGTGGTGTTTACCCCCTTCACTGAACTCCACATAATGGGATTTCGTCCCTGAAGACTCAGAGATATTGTAGGAAGGTTGCACCCTGTAACCTTCTGAGGATTTCAAATACAAATCCACACATCTAAACTTTAACAAAATCACAGTGAATGTTATTTATGAAGTCAGGTTCAGAGCTTTCCCTTTTTTATATGTATATATGCAGAAAGAACTTAGTTAAGACATCCCATTAATTTTAACACGTTATTACAAAATAGGAAAACGCTGACTCTGTGAAAATATTTAGTGCATAAAATTAAACTTTTATATTTTCATTAAAATATGTTTCTATATGTACAAACCTAAAATAAGCTGTCAGAGATCCTGATGTTGTCTTTATATTTTAATTATGACTTTACTCGCACTTACAGGTGACAAACCTAAACACATTAACATTTTTATTTCAATATTATCATTTTAAAATTTCAAATGACTTCAGGATCTATCTCATATCACCATGTGCTATGATCTCAGAATTTACATTGGCCTGGCGAATGGATTCTGGGCAGAGATCATAAAGAGTGTGATTACAGATATGGTCACTCAGAGGAAATGTGGGCAAAACATGATAATAGAATATGTACATTGTGTGAAATCAAATAAAAAAAACACAACTATTTATGTTTTGTGGAGAAAGGGTTGACTGATTAAAAGACATTTCCAAGAAGAAAACATTGTAGCTTTATTAAGAAAGAACCAAGCAGTAAAGCATAAAATCCCTCTTCTAGTCTCACATCAGATTTTATACATAAGCTGACAAGAATTCTAAGGTCTAACAAAAATAAATTCCCATAAGCGTGGTGGGCTGCATTATCTTTCTCATTCATTTTGAATAATTGAGCCCAGGTTATCAATAGTCAAAATGTTTTTAAAAATGAGACAAGTGTCTTTATTGAGGAGATGAGAGAAATGTATACATATAACTTTGTCTAGCATAAAGGACACACATTTTTTTTTTTTTGTGGCATATTCTGGAAGAGTTAAGTGCTTGGAATAGCAATTTTATTGTAAAACATATTATATCCACAAATATCAATACTATTAGATTTTAAAGGGAAAATGTAAGATGTTAAATTTATAAAATGAGTAACTTTATCAATTATATGAATTTAGTCAGATAAATTTCCCTATGAAGTTTATTTGGTAACTTCCTATGAATTTGTACTGGCAGTAGAAGATGTAGAAATAATAGTATTTTAATGTATTCCATATTTTATACATAAATTTTAACTGTAAATAAAGTGCTGAGTTACTTAATTACTTTAAGTTGACAGCAAAAGTTTAGCCTATAGTTGCAAACGTTATAACAACGAATTAATTTTAGAGCAATTACTATAGTAATATAGATTATAATTTAGATTGAGTCTTATCTCTTTGGAGATATCAAAGCCTATATGTTTAAACCAGTTCTAAACTTTATAAGCTTATACTATCATGTGTTAATATTGCCTAGATGATTAGCATAATTAAACAGTATTCTGTCAATGCATATCAAGTGATCAAAAGAGCTTATGAAATTATTTGATAAATTATTCAAATGAATTTGCTATTTTTAATATAAATGAAATAACAGAACCCATATCTCATACCACATTGACACTTAGTATTGATTATATGGCTAAACCATTTTCAGGGGCTGACTTTACTTAATCTGATCTCTTTTTCTGTCTGAGGCAGATAAAATATTAATACAAGGTAAATGAGTCCTCAGTGAACTTGCCATATGGCCCCTGTGGAGGACAGAGGGGCCTGGGCAGCCTATGGACTTGCCATATGGCCCTAGAGGGAAAAAGTAAGTAATACACAGAGAACAAATCTACCATATGGACTGGGTGGAGCACTTGAGACTCTAAATACTTCTTTGTACTGGGGCACTCCACAAAAGAATAAAAACACATAAATAATACATTATACAAAAACCCTTGAAAATGGATCAATTGTTTAGATTTAATATGATGCTTTCAAGCAATGTCCAGAGCATATAAATAATCATGGTTTACTTTGAAATGGCAAAGAGGATCATCAATCATTTACCCCTGACATTTTTACATTGCATTTAACATCTGTTCCATAATAGCATGGTGCAGTAATATACTTAACATCATATTACACACTGAACCTAAACAGATAAAAATAACACTAAATTAGAGTTCCTGAAAGTTTGTCTTGCTTCTACTAATATTTTTGCAAATACTGAATCATCTACCCCTTCCATCACTTGAATTTTTGGTTATTATATAGAGCAGATGAAATTAAGCAAATTGCAAAAGCAATTTTCTTGGTACAATCAAACCTCATTAATTTGGTTTCTGCTAATATGGAATTTATGATAATTCAGCTTGGGCTTGATAAAGTTTACCTTTGTACTAGATATAAAGAAAAGATTTGCTAAGCCAATTATTAGTATACACAAGATTACAATGAGCATGTTTAACCCACTTAAGAGAGCATACTTTTAAAGGATTTTAGCACATTAATTGAATGCAAATATATACTGCTAATAACAAATGAATCTAATTTAGTCTTTGAAACAGGTCTTGTAGTACCTGTATTTGTTAGCAGATGGTTCCAATTACTGTATATACTTCTAAGTTTGTGCATATTTCTTTGCAGTTTTATTTCTTATACTTTTGCTGAATGTAAGCATAGACATTTCCACTAATTGCTATCTGACTTTATTTTCCAAAGCATCTATGTCTCTATTTTTTTTTAAGTATATAATCATTTTAAAAAAAAAAAGATTATCTTTCTAGCTTTTCTTTGAAGTCATAATGATTCTTCTGTGGATTTCTTAAATTGGGCTTTTATAATCGAAACAACAAAAAGCATATAAGAATCAGTGCAGAAAGACAACATTTTGGCAAATATAGATACATTTGAAATTATTTTTCAAGTAGTTCTGTGCTATTCTTATGCCCAATTTACACATGAAAACATTAACATTTCTTCATATAGGATTTTGCTATGTTAAGAATCTGATACCATTAGGTCGAGTTTATTCACAATTTCTGATCCAAGGGAAGTTTGTCAGAGAATAAAATTATTCCAGTCTTAGAACTTTATTGTTCTACAAGACCAAATATTTGTCTCCTGACAATGTCTATGGTCCTTACTCAGTCTCCTGACAATGTCTGTGGTCTTTACTCAGTCTTTCTTCTCTCTGTTTTGGTATTTTTCTTTTTTTGTGTGTTAGTTTTTCCTCTTGTTTCTCTAAAGGAAGACCAGAGCTTCTCCTTCTATTCCATTAAGTTTTCTCCTTCTGTATAATGGATTCTTGTTAATTTATGTTGTAAACCAAGCAGAAAATCATAGTATTCCTTATTCTTTTATTGTTGTTGTTGTTGTTATTATTATTATTATTATTTATGCCTACAGCACCTAGTCTTCCTAGGCAGTCTCCCATCCAAGTACTAACCAGGCCTGATCCTGCTTAGCTTCAGAGATCAAACATTGGGCTTGGTCAGGGTGGCACGGCTGTAGACCATGGACCATGGCTCCACTGGGGTGCGAACCCATAGTATTCCAAATTCAAAGAATCTGTAGATATGAGCAACTTGATGCAGAGAGGCTCAGCAGTCATCGCAAAGCCAAAGCAGATTCATGACAAGACAGTTCTGGCAGGTGGTAGCAAATAAAGCAAATAAAGGCCTATAAGCCATAGGCAAAAATGAAGTTCTGACAAAAGGGAAAAAATGGTATTCAAATGTATCAGGGAATGTCCGATCATGGAGAATTGGGTTCTGGGCTGGATTTCAATAAATAGAAATGCTGAGATGGGAAACATAAGAACTATAGGCCAAGGGAAACCAAGATATTGAGCGTGGAACCAAGACATAGGTTCTGGCATG
>NW_006436811.1:5747539-5771889 GCF_000325575.1 Pteropus alecto | reverse complement strand
AGGGAAACAAGGCAGGAAAGCAATTACTAGCAATAGTGCTCAAGGCCAGAGCAGCTCAATAAACACAAATTGACCCTGAATTTCTGTTTGTTTAATCTCTGAGCTCGATATGTCTTATAATACTCCTTCTGCTTATACTAAAGATTGGTTTCAATAATACTGGTTGACTCTCTAGTTAAGGCCTAAATGGCTTGTGTATGGAGGCAAGGGAGAGAAGAGAAGGTTATCATTCTAATTCCAGATTTGCGTCTATAGGAGCCAGCAATTGTTGTTTCTTTTTTTTTTCCTCCCTATTTGTTTTTAGTTTCTTGATCTTTTTCTTATTTAGAAAGCAAATAAGAATTCTTGGCTCAGAGCATTTACATTCTTTCCAGCTTGGACCTTGCTACATCGCAGGGGACTTTCTTTCTAATTTTCTTAGTTTGGTTAGTGTCACTACTTTTTCCTATTTCTCATGCACACAAACTGAGACTTCCATTTCTTTCTTGTTCCACAGTTTAGTCACCAATTTCTGTGAATTTCTTGCCAGTAGCTCTAGAACTGAAGAGCCTAACTAATGAATAACAAAGTTTTCAATAGTAGTTTTCTAAGTGGGCCACCACCGCTGTACTTATATTTCTTCTGTACTCACACGATCTCATGGCCCACTCATGATTTTCTAGAATTCCCATTGAAGCAATAATTGAGGCTAGTAATGGGCCTTTCTCATTGTTCCCTGTTACAGTCAGTATCATTCCTACACAAACACCATGAGATTTAAAACCAGATAAGATACTATGGTAGGAAAAATCCCGGAGGAATGAAATGACATAAATTGATTTCAAATTCTGGTTCTGTCCTTGACTAACTGTGTGTTATTAGGAAAATTAATCTCTTTAAGATTTAGTTTATTTTATGATGAAAAAGAAAAATCCTATATTTTGTAGAACTCACATAAAATAATGCATTCAAAATTCTAGTACATAGATAAAATAAAAGCATTTTATGGCAACATTTTTTACAACAGCAAACATTTTCAAACTAACCAAATGCTGCAATAGAGGAATAAATAAAGAAAACATAGCCTAGTGGTATAATGTAATTCCATACCACACTTCAAATGAATAAATAGATCTATATGAACCAACTTAAGTAAGTCTCAAAAACATAATAAAAGTTAGAAAGATATTAATAGTATTATGTCATTTATATAAATTTAATCCCAAAATATGTTGTGTTACTCATGGTTACTCACACAAATATGGATATGTCTTATCAATATATCATTAATTTTCAATGTATATGAACTAGAATAAAACACTAAAAATTCATAATTTTAGTTGACACTGAGAGGAAAGAGAATGGAACGGGACCGAGATTAACAGGATGATATAAGGAGCAGCTGTGAAATTGGGTAATTAAGTGTTCATTTTTTGGACATGTGACTTTCAAGATGCCTATTAGATATTCCACTGGAGATGTGAGTCTAGAGATGAGGACAATTCAAGTAAAAAGTCTGAATTAAAGATATAAATTTTGTAGCCATCAACGTATATACAGTATTTAAAGCATGGGTCTAAATGAGATCATGAAGGAATGGGTCTAGCAAAGAAAAAGGTCAGAAGGGTACCCAGTAATGTTTTGAGCATAAAAGATTAGATTTTTTTTAAAGGCAATAAAAATATGAAGAAGTGGCCATTGAGATTTTGGATGAGGTAGAGGGCATGGTGTTCTGGAAGCCAAGCGAAGAAAGAGTTTCAAGAATGGAAGGATGATCAACATATCAAGGGCTGCTAAGTAAAGTATGGGGAGGGCTGAGAATTGACTGTTAGATTTGTCAACATGGACAATGCAGTTAATTTTGATAAAAGTACTTTTATTAGAAAGGTAGAAATGAAAAATTTACTAGACTTGGCTCAAGATTAAAATTATGAGGAGAAGATGAGGTTACAGAGTATAGATAGACAACTCTTAAAAAGAGATATGGAAAACTGAAACAGTAATTAGAGGGAAGGCTGATATCAAGGGAGATTTTCTTTTTTAGATTAGAGAGGATATATTACAAAATGGCTATATGCAATTAAAATTCTTCAGTAAAAAAGGAGCAAATCTGTAAAATATGGCACAATTGCACAAGTGATACCCTGATAATTTGGTAAACTTGGAATAAAGATGAATCTAGAATTCAGACTGAAAAGCTTAGAGAAAATATAAACCAACTCTCCCTCCAGAATTTGAAACTCTGTATTTAGGATGGAGATAAGCTCAAACTGCAGTCAAGTAATCAAGTAAAAATATAATTTTTTTAAACATATTCCCTCTTGAGTATATACGGCATGCATCCAAAGTACAAAGAAGTACAATAAGTGATTCTTTTATTTTCATTATCTTTCCACAAGAAAATATAAATAGTGAGAATAAGCATCATGAGAGCCCGAGATAGATGAATAGGTGGGAAAAAAGTTTTGGTTATTCTAAATAAATTCAGGCCACATGAATTATGTTCTGATATCTGGACTAAATTTACAGCTGAATTTGCTGGCCCATAGATAAGAGAGGTGATCAATCAGTAAAATAAGCTAATGCAGTTATGATTTTTTTTTAAAAAATGAAAAGAGGCACATGTCACAGACAGTGTAAGGAGGACTTTGATAATGACCCTTCGGAAGATTACAAAATCATTCCTTAAAAGAATTTCTTAGAAGACAAGATGGTAATCATCCTAACTGATGTGCTCACTAGGAAAACATTCTTTTAATCTAGCTTCATTTCTTTGCCTATTATGGAAATATGGTAATAATAGAATGAAGAGATTTCAGTAAACATTTATACATGAGTTTTTTTTTTTCATTTAATTGTTAACAATAAATAGATGATAGAGAAAGTGTATTAACATTTGAAGGACTAAATATAAAGTAGAGGGAAAGTTTAGAACCTTGATATAAGCTTTAAGATAATAACTTATCTTTTTTTTTCTAAAAATTATTGTTTCTCCCTATATATTAAAGTTTTAGCCATACCATAAAGCTTGTATCCTGATTATCCTGCATTTTGAACTTGGATTTCTCCTCCTCCACAGAGTCCAAAAATGAACTAAATGTCCTTACTTGCTCTGATGTTCTTATGTTTCTATCTTTGTTAGAGTGCATACCACACTGTATTAAATTTGCTATTCCTCGAGTCACCGATATTTCTAGAAAGACTAACTACTAATTTGGCTGAATTACCAAATGAAACAATTGGCAAAATAAGATATATTCATATTTCAGGGTGAATTTGATTTCCTAAAAGCTCTCTGGTGAAATTTGTGATTAAATATATAACAGTCGTGAAAATAATTTTGTGAAGGAAATAACTTCCTTAAGAATATCGTGACACTTTTGAAGCTACTGTTATGCCAAGCAGTATACTCAAATTTCTGGAGAATTTGTATATTATAAAATAAAAGTTAGAAAATAGATTTTAGAATAGCTTATAAGAAAAACAATGAGGATACTATATTTGTGATGATTGCCAACTAAAAGAAAGATACTCTGATATACATTATCCCTTGTAATAACTGTCCTGGGCCAAGGAAGGTGAGAGACATATCAGAATTTTTAGAGCTATGTATGAGTTTGAAAATGAATATAAATATAATATTTTTATTTTTTCTGTTTTGGTATTTCTTTGAATTATCTGATGTAAAATAACATTAAAGGGCAACATGAGTTTTTCATGTTTATCGAGAATGCAGAAGTAAATCTTGCATGTTTAGTTTGCTTGTTCAAATAAGCACTTTCAAATAAAACAAATTTTAATTGTTTTCAAATTTTCACTCGGTTTAAGTCGTTTGTGAAGTCATCTTTTAATACATATGCTGCTCGTAATTTGTTAATCTTAAAATATTTGGGCTAAAGTAGAAAGCAGTGATAAATCTTCCAGATTCTACCTGGTTCTTGCATTCTTGTGAAATTTTACTATATGGGGAAGAGGAATAAGTAATGAAATATAATTTATTATTGCAAATAATAAACTTATTTATTTGCATAAAAATTTTGGTGATAGTTTTTAAATTAAATTAATAATCTAAACATAGAATTGTTATTGGTTGACTAAAGGTAGAAGAGTTTTATATACCTATGTAGGTACATATATACCTCATACTTATATAACTATATGTTTGTGTACACAGTCATTTGTATACACACACATACATATGGTATACTTTGACTTTTCTTCAAATACGTTAGCTTATATATGAATGGTCACAGGGTCACATAAGGATAAAATAGTTCTACATTCTCATGAGACATACATGATTAGAAAGAAGTCCCATTTCTGCAAGATGATTATTGTGTGCTGCAACCTCATGTTCAGGGCTACCAAAGTCTATGCCCTCTTATTTCTTTAATGTCTACACTATCCACTCTCCTCACACTGCATGTCATCTACACTTCCTCCGTTCCTGTAAAACATGTTCTCTTTCCAGGTAAGATTCTTGATCTATGCTATATCTTCTAACTTGAAAGCATAAATTCTTCATTTAAAAAAATCCTCAAAATTAATCTGAACCATTTATGCTATTAAGCATATAGAATAAAAGCAGAAGATAACAGGAAAAAATTTAATAGAAAAATTTGCTTGATAGTTTTTTTTAATTTGAATTTTTAAAGTAATTTGAAAATTTCAAACAAGTAGTTTTTCAAATTAGTATTAAAATAAGTGATAAAGGAAAACAAGCAAGGTTTCTCATTTCTGTATTTATTTTTTTGAGCCAATAGATGCATTTTTCTGAAATATAACACATTAAAAAAACTAGTTACAACAATTTTATAAATCTGGCAATGTCTTTTTTTTTTTTTTTTTTTGCTGCAAAGAACAAGTGGTTATAAATTGGAAATCAATTTTTAAAAAGATATATAGTAAAGGTCCAGGAATTTGCATTATGTTTCTATGCTCTGAGAGTTGCAAAATAGCAGCTGTGCTATTCAAGAATTCCCTTCTCGCCAAGGGAAGAATGCTGACAATGACATAAACATACACTGCTAACTTTTTATATTTCCCTAAATCCTAAAAATTAGTGCTCTCCTTTGCATTTTTATATGACTCTGTAAGAAAACAGTTAGTTTTCAAGGAAGAAGTCATAAAATCTCAATAGGTAAATGAATGTAAAGGTTATTTAGTTTAACCTTCTATCAATTTCTAGTTTTTTAATATTCTCGACAGGGTGCTTATCAAACTTTGTATGGACACTCTGTCCTGGCAAATCTATGATTGCCCAAAGCAGCCAACAGCACGTTTAGAAAGATGGATCAAATCTTACTGTTTTCTACACATGCTCATTAGGTTCTTTTCTACACTGGGTAGCCACTTGTATATTTAATTCATTTCTTAAAATTATGATATAAAAAATTAGAATTTTATATATTATAAATAATTTTCATATGCTGGATTATCATTTCTAAATAAAGCAATCCAGAATAAAAGCATTTTTTATTATATACCTTTTCATTCATGCAAAGTCAACTAATTTAAACTGTAAAATATCCTCAGCTAAAATTTACCTTTATTAATAAGATCAAAGTGCTTAACAAATTTACTAGGCTGGGAAATACATTATATTGGATATTCAGCCAATCAAGAGTAAAAATATTTAACATGCTAGGCATTGAGGTTACACAAGTGAATAAGATGGACATAATTCCTTCACAGTTTTTCATGTTAAACACACTGAAGGAACAAACCTGTAAGGAAATGCATTTGATTATAATTTTCAATGAATCTGATCATTTGACACAGTCCTGGTAAAATGCATTAGTAATTGGTTGTTATGGATGAGAGGGGAAAAATGAATTGTTTCAAGGCAGTGAAGCTGAATGTATAGAGCTATTAGGTATTACCTTAGGAGCCTTTGCACGTTCACTTGCCCCATTCCAGGTCTCAAGGGATTGTGGTAAAGAAGGTGGAAGTTCAGGGACTTATTAAAACACACCTGTGGCTTTGACGGAGTAATTATGCTTAGCAAATTGCAAGACTTACATACACTAATTTATCTAGACCAACAAGCTGATGTCTAGCTTAGGGCCATGTCTCAGCAGCTTGGTGCATAGTATCTTATCTGAGCAGAGCAGTAACCAAGGATATGGGAGCTCTGGGTGCCAGGAGGGAGGATTCTGATGGAGTCAGAGGAGGGTGAGGTCTGAAACTGAGAAAGGGTGATATGGAAACCTAGATAAAGTTCTTTTGGTGGAAAATGAGGCAAGTTCATGGCTAGGGTTACACAATGTAGAGATTCAGGAGAAGTTAAATTAGAACTAGTGTAGAAGACAGTTTGTGGCAATATCCAAGATTTAATTATAGCTGATAAATGGGTAAGGCGTGAAACCTGCTCTTTCTGAAATGAAATCTCTTAGACAATAATTTTTGGTTTTAGGAATCTTTAAATAGATCTTGCTCTTTTACCTCATGGAATGCATATATCATTTAAAGGGTGATAATTTCGTGGTTATATATTTCTCACAAGGAGAGTATAGACCTTGTTAATATGGTTGGCATTTGGTAAAGATGTCGAATGGAGGGGTTTGCAGGGAGATACCAGTGTGAGCTCCTTAGAGTTGATATTAAATGTCTGCTATAATTATTGGAGTTCTCTGGTCCCGTGTGGAGGGAATCTGTAATTTCATTTCTAAGATAGATATCTTTGCTTCAAAATGAATAATCATAAGTATGACAATGGAAGTAGTCAATCTGGAGAAATCTTGGCTGCTTAGGGTGACCATGAGCTGTGTTTTATAGAGTAAGTCAAGCCTTGATTAAGAATGAGGAGTGAAATAGAAATGTCCAAGTTTTCTTCTACTCTGAGATAAAATAACCACAAAATTATATTCTTTTTTTTTTTTTTTGAGTATATGTTTCTTATACACTTTGAACATACATATCCAATACATTTTTTAAATGCTTACAGAAAACTTGTATTTTACTTTCCGGGTGTTTAAGACTCTAAAGTAAGCCTACTGGGTTTGAATTTGGCTCCTCTCCTTACTAGCTGAGTTATCCTAGTGAGTTAATTATTTTACCTCTATCCATTCCTGTGTAAAATGAGTATAACACTAGTAACAATCTAATAGAATTGTTGTGAGGATTAAATGAGTTAATGCATGCAAAGTGCTTAGAACATTGCTTTGTAACACAATGCATTCGATATATGCTAGTTATTTTGATGATAATGATGATGATCATCATACCAATGCCTCTGACTTTTTGAAAGAAGAATAAGTTAATAGCATTTTACTGAGAAACATTTTTATGTCAAAAACTTTTTATTATAGAAAATTTCAAACAGCCATAAAATTAGAATAGGGTAATGAACGCCCTCTCCATATACTTACCCGTGATTCAATTGTAAAAATGATTATCTGAAGCCCAGTCTTGTTTCACATCTCCCCACCCATTCCTCCTCTCCCCCAGATTATTCTGAAGCCAATCCCAAACATAATTTATTCAATCTGTAAATATTGCTCTTTATTCATTTACAGTGTGTTATCTCTTAAAGATAAGGACTCTTTTCCTTAAATCACAATCATATTACCATTACCCCTTCTAAAAATCCCTTAATATTTATTAAAAATCCTGTCAGATTTCACATTTCTGTAGTTGTCATACACATATGTATGTATATGGATACATATCCTCAAAATTACTCAAAATGTTTTTCTTCCCTGTATTTTCTCTAAATTGACACTTTAACCAAAAAAGAAATGAGAATTTTCAGACTTGGATTTGAAAAACATTAGGACAATCACTTTTGGACTTGTTTTGTCTGAAAAATAAAGAATTTACACTAAATGATTTCCAAAGATATTTCACACGTTTTTCACTTCCATGATAAATTTAGTCAAAATTCCATGTGCAAATCGAGTTTAAATAGTCCACAATGCCAAAGCTATTTTATATTTCAAGGGGATTATTGGGAATTGTGCTGTTTTATTCACTTAGCAATAAGATTCGTTTTCAGTTTGGAGACTTACAAATGGAATAGAATTGTGCAAAAGTAACAACACAAAGAGACCAGAACATCAAAATATGGTACCCTGCATGGGTGCCCGGTGTTTCTCCTCATTTTCTGTTTGTTTCTAAAGTAATGTTAATTTGAAAAGGCCTTGGATTTATGTGACAACTCCTTTTCCCGCCCCCTGAAAATTCTCAAAGCACATTTCAGAAACTCATTTTTGGCAGATGTAAATTTAAGTAAATTGGCCAAGGTCACAGCACAATAAGGGCAGAGTTATCAAGGGAAGGCAGTTTCCTGCTTTTTTCACCATCCATGAAATTAGAGTAACTCCACCCCTTAAAATGAAAGGGTCTACTTTTTTTTCTTCTCTCTCTCTGAAATTATAAACCATGATTCGGAAATGTTTTTTACTTTTAACTCAGGCTCTCAAAAGTGGTCTTTTAGGACTATGAAATGTTTGTGTGTGTATTATTTCAGCGACTATTACTGCATATATTACAGCCTATACAATTTGCTTTAAAAAGAGTGTGATTTTTTTGTTTGAGCTGAACCATCAGATTTTCTTTTCATGCAATATGACATGATGAAGAAGCTATCTGCAGGAACAAAACTAGTTCACTTTCCATGGGCAAGCACAGACTGTAAAGTAGATTATTAAAGTACACAGAAATAGAAAATTAGATCAGAAGTGATGTTTTACTGTAAGGTCTTCTTTGGACCTTATAAAATAAGAAAGAACTAACCTTGTTCTATTTTTGAGTCCTGAAAAAAAATCCTCATAGCAGGCATATCACCTTTAATTAGGTTTCTGCTTTTGGGAAGCATTTTACCAGCCCCCTTTCATTTATTTTTAATGATGTTATCACTAACAGGCAAACAGTCCCTTAATAAAACAAAAACAGTTTCTATATAAAGCCTGGTGTACATGTCCTGAGTCAGTCATCTAAAAACAAATGTTATGATTGTTTCCGTTGTGCTCTTAGAACCCTTAATGGCCCTACTGTGCAGATATGCAAAACATCAACCTAGGAAATATAACCGTGTCTGTTATGCAGCTTTCAGTAAATGCTTTTCCATATTCACTTGCAGTATCAGCAGTGAGGTTCAACCTGCAGGGTCATGGAAAAGACAGAAAGGTCAATTAAGTGGATCTTTTCAGCCTAAGCTACACCAGCTTTTTCATAAACACTCATGACTTATGACTTAAGAAACAAGCAGGAGTGAAAGCCATCCAGAACATTTAAATGATAAATCAGTGTGTGTGTGTGTGTGTGTGTGTGTGCGCGTGTGTGTGTGCGTGTGTGTAATGCTTGGTGCCATTCTATTTTTGCCAAGAATTTTCAAGTAGTGGGAGGAAAACCTATTCACAGATATCTGAGTACTTTAGTTCCATTTTCTCAGTTGCCAAGGACAGCAAGGTGTTTGCTGTCAAGGCCAAGTTTGGAAATGTATAGCTCAGTTTAGGGTTTCCCTCACACTAGGTTTTTGAAATATAAATGCAAAATAGCCAGAAATTAAAGACTGTGTTTTGAGAATAATGGTAGAAAATAAGTTTTCCCTTTAAAAATACAAAGTTTCTTCAGGGCCCTTTAAAATACAAAGTTTAAAATACAAAACTAGAAAAAATACAAAGCTTTTCAGGACACTTAGGATCCTTGTCATCTTTGAGCTGTTATCTCATCTTGTTTTCTCATAGAACCCCTCAACCTCCCCCTATTTAAACTTTTCCCAATATCCAATGCCCATTTCAAATAGACCTTGTCATGAAGATTTTATTTTTCTTCTTCCCTCTCCTCTCAACTTGCATGATCTAAATATAATCTCTTATTTTTCTAAAGAACCACTAGGTGCTATTTGAATCAATCTTTTGGCACATAACATTACTGAGATTATAATTGCATGCATTTTTTAAATCATCTTCCCAGAGCTTCCTCCCACCCCAAGATAATGTCTGTGAAATTGCCTTGTAATCAATAGTGTGGTTGTCCAATAGAAAGTATTTTTAGTTTTGCTATCATGAATGTGATGTAACCTCAGAGTAAGCAGAGACTTCTACATCTTTCTCATTTCTGCATTTTGTACTCTTCCAGCTTTTCCCTTCCTCATCTCATTCACATATTCTTTCAACAGACATTAATAAGTACTCATTCTATATTAGGGAACTGAGACTATTTCTTCCTATAAGACATGGTCCCCAACTTTCATCATTATCTCTAAGGTGAACTACCCCAAAGTTAAAAACCACTTATAAAGGTGAAAGTTGCATATGTGTGTAACAAATATGTTATGCATTAAATTAGGCAGAGCTGTGAGTTTGGTATATATTTTAGCACATTTCGCCAAACACACACTTACAATGATCTCCTTCTCATATTAAATCTTTTCTTCATTCATCCAAACTCAAAATCCAGAGTTCTAATATTGCTTCAGGTATATCCAAAGAAACTCTTCAGTGTTTTTATGCTCCTTACAGTCTATTTCTCCAAAATCTGTACTGTTTTCTCTTATCCACTTCCTCTAGGTCCTGCTACCTGAAGAGAAATTGATATAGTAGCTCATATCTTTTACCCTTTCTCAAGTTATTTCTATCATAATGAATTTTAACTGTTCACTGAAGTAACTAAAGATTGGTTTGTATAAGGCAACTGTAATAATATATAGTAATAATTTTATTATCAACATGATACTTCATTATCACAAGCCTCATTAGAGAGAAATAATATAGAAATCACAGGCATATGGTACAAGACCAGGCTTTCCTCCATGGCACACTGAAGCCAAATTTACAAAGGGAAATTTATAGTGGATTTAGTTATTTGTTAGTAATTAATATCTTATATTTATTAGCATATTTTACAAAGTAGTTTCACATATATAATCTAATCAGGTTTAAACTATAATACTTTGAGTTGGTAACCACCTTTTAAATAAATAAGTCAAATGAGTTTCACAGAATATAAAAGATGGATTCTTTGCCCTACTGTTTGCTAGGACTTGAAATCATACTTTCTGTGTCGAGCCTGGTTTACTTTTTAATTGTACTAGTTATCATAGTTTATGTGATAGCTGTGTCTCATTATGGTGACTATTTTAAATTTATAAAAATTTCTGGAGTAATTTTAAATCCAGAATTTTAAAAATGGGTTTCAAATTTAATGTAGAAAATTAAGTTTATTTCATGATACCATGAATGTTTTATAAGAATTAGAATAGGTACATGAAAGTCATGTAAATAAATTTTAATGTGATATTTTAGAATTCTTTATTTTGTGAAAATATGAAAATAGAAAAAATTATGTGACCATTTTCTGATTTATGATTGCATTCTGGGATTGATTATGTTATTCAACTTTATTATTAGTTTCTATTGACAAATTAAATCCAGAATTCCTAAGTAGTAATGAACCAGGATTGAGGTTATGATTGAGTTCAACTTAAATGACTGTGTTTTATATCAGGATATGTTTCAAAAATTTTTTTAAACATCAACCCTTAATTTTTTAGATTATTTGTACCTCTACTCCAGTTGAATAATATGGCCGATGAGTTTACAAAAAACATTAATAAATTCATCTTTCTATATGATCGTGGTGGATATTTATTGAAATGACAAAATTGGTATTGTTATAAATATTCACTTCCATATAAAATGTACCGTACTTTTGAAATTTCTGTCAACATTTTTTCACTTTGCTAGTATAGAAATACAGTGTTTTCATGCAAACTCCCAGATCACATTAAATATGGAGATTTTCTCATTTTAATAATGTTACTATCTTTTTCACATAAAATAAATAAATATGAATTCCCTTAGAATACATGGTTTTCTAAAAGTGAGTATTTTTCTACTTGGTTTTATGATGTAATAAAAGACATCAGAGACAAAGACACACACACATACACACAGATTCTCATACACACACAAATGTGAAAGAGAATACATAATTCAAACCCAAAGGGATTCATTATGAAAATAACAACTGATTTAGATTTTATTAACAGGAAAGAAAACATTTTAAAGTAGAGGCCCATTATTTTTTTAAACAACATTGTTCCTTAGGATATCCTGCTAAATTGTTACATGTGATAAGACCGGAGGGGAAAAAAAACTTGTCTTACAGAGGCATCAATCTTATTGATAGTCATTTATTGATAAGTGACTTAAAATATGAGTAGAATCACAGTATGAGAAGAATGAAATAATTTTTATACTTTATTGATTTTGGATTTTTAAGAATATTTTCTTGTTCATGTCTGCTTTATCTTTATAGTGTCTATTATACTAATTGATGTTAACTCATATATTTTTATAATCACATTATATTTATTATATAATTATCAATAGGTTACTTGGTAGACATTTTCTGGTCAAAAGATGAAATAATTTATTAGATTATAGTATGTGCTATTCTATTTTCCTTTAGGGAACCACTGTAGTTTCTTGGAACTGAATTAAAATGCAAGAATACTTTAAAATTAATAACCATTCTTTCTTCAAAAAATACAAATTATGAGAACTCTTTTGAGAACTGGTATAACTTCTAGTCCCCTACAGACATGGAGTACTTAGAAAAAAAAAATAGTACCCTGGTTAATGCAGCTTTCAAAATGCTTCCTTTATTCCCAAGATGATGTACTCTGCATTGTATCTAATGTGCCATTCCAGGTGATGAAAGTGCCTGCCTTATAGATCATTGAAATAATTTCTAATTTTATAAAATGAAGCAAGATAATTTAAAAATCCTCATAAAATGAAATTTGTAAACCTAGGTAATCAATAACTTTCTCTGAAATTTTGTTTCTATTTATCTTTTTTTTTTCAAGTATTACCTAGATATCCATAACACTTTGGAACTTGTAATAAAGTCCTGACATTTCTGATTCCAAAGTGATCTATTATCACTCTCCAGTCAATATTGATGAAATCTCCAATTAAATAATTTTTATGAATTTTATAAGAAACAATAGAGAACACAGAATTATAGATTTGAGTGATACTAAAGTCTGTCACATTTAACCTGCTAGCCTTTTTAAATTGAGGAAATTGAAGCCTGAAGGAGTTGTTACATGTCCAAAGACGCTGAAACTAATTGCACTCTAAGTCATTTTTCTAATGTATCCCAAAGTATTTTAAAGAATGTTATGCACTGTTTTAGTTTTCTACAAACAGCCTTGTAACACATTACACAAAAACTTTGTGGATTAAACCATCAAACATTTAAAATTTTCAGTTTCTATGGATCAAAAACCTGGATGCGACTTAGCTGAGGACCTCTGGTTTAAGGTCTCTCATGAGGTTGCTGTCATGCTGTCATCCAGGGCTGCAGCCTCATCTAAAGGCTCAACCAGGCAGGGGGAATCTACTTTCAAACCAACTCACGTGGTTTTTTTTGCAGGCCTCAGTCCCTTGTCATATGTATCTCATCAGCACTGTCTCATGACATGACAGCTGGCTTCTGCCAGGGCAAGAAATAAAAGAGAGAGTGAGAGATATGGAAACTACAGATGTTTTATAACTGAATCTTAGAAGTGACATCTCGTCACGTCTATTTTATCCTATTCGTTAGGTCTAAGTCAAAATAAGGGGAAATTTCTAGAATGTGAATAACAGTAAGGAAGAATCATCAGAGGTCATCTTAGACACTACTACATGCCAACAACATGCCCAGGGAAAATACTCCCCAAGTACTTGTCAAGTTAATGTAAATATTTATTATTTAACTCTTTATACTAAAACATCTCACAGATAATAAAATTGCAATGCGGACTCTTGATTAAATGATAGTATTCTATGTATGTGATTCTTGCTAATTTTATACTATGGCAATGAAAAATATGTCCATGTACTTATGAAATATGCAGTAAAGTCTTAAGGATTAAAAGGGGAAGATGGTTCAAACATGTGTACACACAGAATGAGAGAGAGACAGAGAGAAAAATGAAAAGCAAAAGTGGCGAAGAGTAAACAATTCATGAATTTGGGTAAAAATTTGAAATAGTTTCCTAGGGCTGGTATAACAAACAGCCACAACCTGGGTGGGTTAAAGCAATAGAAATTTATTTTCTCACAGTTCTGAAGGCCAGGAGCATAAAATCAAGGTGTCAGCAGGGACAAGTTCCCTCCAAGCGGCTGTAAAGGAGAATTCTTTCTTTACCTCTTCCAGCTTCTGGTGGCTGTCATCATTCCTTGACTATGGCGGCAAAATTCTGATCTCTGTTTCTGTTTTCTCTTTGTCTCCTCCTCATCTCTGTGAATCTGTCTATCTCTTTCAAATCTTCCTTGACTTTCTCTTACAAAGATACCTGTCATTGGATTTAGGGTGCATCCTAAAGCAGGATGATCTCCTCATCTCAAGATCCTTAATTTAGTTACATCTGTAAAACCCCTTTTTCCAAATAAGCTAACATTACTAGGTTCCAGGGATTAGACCTGGATGTATATTTCAGGGGTCTATCATTCAACCTACCACATGGGGTATAAAGGAATTCTTTGCACAATTCTTGCAACTTTTCCATAAATTTAAATTTATGTAGAAGTAAAATATTAAAGAATAAAAAAAAAAAGGATTACATTGTCAAATGCTATAATTAAAGATCATAGCATCTGACAAGCCCACTTTCTTTTAAAGATAAACCTTAAAAATATGTACAAACATATCAAATAAGAATAAGGTATTTTGTGAATTTGTGCTTCATCCTCATTTACTGTTTGAAGTCAGTGGAGATTATGTGATGTCAAAACTCTCTTCTATGTTGTCTGGTCTCTCAAACTTTTGCTTTAATCTTTTTAGAACGTTTAAGATATCAAAGGTCACTTTTATTTCAAAAGAAAGAACCATGTTCCCAATTTTACTATCTTTGCAGGAAGACTAACTGAGACTTTCTATGATGTTAATTGCCACAAGATGACTACTTTTTCCAGACAGTAGAGTCTCAAACACTCCCCCCAAATATTTGTTTAATCTGTGATTAGTTTTTTAAAAATGTATATTGATCTTAAGTTACCCCTTTAATAAAAATTCCTTGAGCAGTCATTCTGCCCTAAATTTGATTGTTATCTAAGTATTGAATTAAAGTGACCTCATGTAGTATCTTCATTATGTGAAATGATAAATGAATAAAGTCAATCAAGTAAGTCTATACCAAATGATCTATTCCATTGAAGCTACTGCAGAAAAAAACATGACACATGTGCATGCAAATACACACACACACACACACACACATATGAAACAATTTTAATCTTATCCTTGGAAAAAAGAGTAGTAACAGAAAAAGGATAGAAGGCAAAATGATTTACTAGCTCTAGTTATTAGCTACTTAACAATTGTGATTGGTCACTATAATCTAGAAATGCTTCTTGAGGCTTGTTGATTGTGTTTTTCAGCATTCTAACCCAGTGTCTAGCACACTGTTTATGTTAAATAAATATTGCCTGTAAAATATATATTGAGTGATTTAATTAATTCACACAATGATCAAACATAGTCAAGCATAAATGTATAGAAGTTAAATGAAATAGTCATAAGGATGATGGAGCTTCTAATTAAATGTGTGTATATATGTGTGTGTGTGTGTATACATACATATGATGCTATTTTCAAGGACAACCTTTAAGAATTGTGGAGTCACAGACCCTAAAGCTGAAAGCAAACTCAGGTGGCCATCTGATTCTATGGCTTTCTTCAAGAGACAAGCAATTATTATCCTCATGATCTATGAAGCCACATTTTCTTTAGCATGTGACAGCTAAGGTGATGCTGATCAAAAAATATTGCTCTTCATTCTTAAACAATTTCACATGCACATAGATGTTTAACAAGCACTTTTTCAGAGCTGTTATGAGAAAACAGTAGCAGCCTTGGTCTAGAGGAGTAATTTACGACAGCCAGGTAAATGGTGTCCAAGATCACCTTGATCACATTAGCCATGCAGTAGCCCTACCCCTCATTGCCATCTTTCTTTAACCCTGTTGACAAGTGTGATAAAAAAAAAAAATAAGGACATAATCAGTCCTACTTTAGCTGCTTACCCCGTTTCTTCCTCTGGTACCTGCTGCCTCAGATTATCTGTCAATAAATTAACAGAGGAGGGACTAGATGAAAAAGCAGAGGAGTGAGTGAGTGAGTGTTAGAGAAGTGCAGCTAATAGAAGGCCTTGTGTCCATTGCTCTCCTCCCCGACCTTCCTTCCCTTTGGTTCATTAACTAGAAATGTGGAAAGGTGAGGGAGATGAATTTAACTTGTTCTGACATTAGTTAGAGACAAAGAGTTGTTGTAACTTCACTAGTATTTCTGCTCCAGAGAGAGGTAATTGGAAAACGTGTTGTGTGGTTAGATGTTGTAGTAAAAAATAAAAGAATGATCGAGGAGAACAGTGGAATCAAATTATAAGCATAAAGGCAAGTTCGCTGAAGTTTTTAGCCACTTGCAAAATTGAGAGATACTATCAGGACTGTGCAAACACATTGTTCTGATTAATTTTCCTGAGGTGAAATATGAAAATATTTATAAAATTGAGAATTCTGCCATGAATAAAATTTTCTCTGTGATATAATGAACTAAAATAAGCCATAACTTGTGTCTATCTCAAACGAAACTATAAAAATGTTTAAATAATAAAGAACTGAACAAAAAGATTTTATTTAACTGTGAGAATAAAAAGAATCTGATTTAGGGCATTACTCTTGAGTTGCTTGTAATGTTGAAGCAACATTATTTCAATGAACAAAGTAAAGACTAACTTAAATTAGAGGGTTTTATATTTGTTTTTTTTAAATATTGTTATAGAAATTACATTTTATTACCCTTTATTTAGACCACATTTCATTTATAAAAAGCTAATTTTTCAATATGAAGATAAAAGGTGTCCAAGGCCAAAAGAATTAGACATTTAGTCTGAATGGTACTAAATAATTGAGTTATTCAGTAGAAAGAATATATTTGATTCCAGTTTTTTGGTTTTTTTTTTTTTTTTTGGTTGTGCAGTGAAAGATTTTAATTGTGCATTCTTTTGTAGGCTTTTTAAAAAATATATTTGAACAAATCATTGATATAAAGGAAGGGTTAATCAAGAAAGAAACATACTGATAAAAAAGAATTTCTCTTCTATGAAGTTCTAGAAAGATTCTATTGTCAATTCAAACAGAAAAAACTAAAATGAGATAATTGGGAAGGTGCCCATAAAGTCAGCCTGAATATATTATCACAACTATATATGAGATAATATTTGTTTTAAAAAGATTCTATGGCACTGTAAACTCAGTCTCATTAGAGACTGCATTTAAAAGGCTTATAAAGTTACTCATTAATGTTATCTTGTTGTATCTCCACAGCTTTTTCATTAAAGAAAATTCAGCAGAAAGCATTTTCTCCTGATAGCAGGAACCAATTTGCAATAAATGTTCTGGAAACCACTAGGGAAGCCATTACTGAGGTCTAATAAAAACAGACAAGCGTAACTTGTTCTATATTTTTGTTTCAATCACATACAGATGAGACCCCGCTCTCCACACCAACTGCAAGAGACAGCCTTGACAAACTTTCTCTGACTGGACACGGACAACCACTACCTCCAGGTTTTCCATCTCCTTTTCTGTTTCCTGATGGATTGTCTTCCATAGAGACCCTTCTGACTAACATACAGGTAGGCCTTTTTGCAATCTGGAAGAAAGGAACATGAAGAACCAGTCATAGATTTTTCCCAAATTCATACTATTCCAACTTAATCCATTCATGAGATTGACTGAATCAAAGTATCGAACTTTTTCTAGCAAGTGAAGATTTTAAACTTGCTACACTAACCTAATTGGTTTAGAAATACTCAGATATGTATATTAAGTCTTAATAAAAACTTAGGTGAAAATGACTTGGGCATTTAAAATATCATTTTGCCTAAATGTTCTCCTTATTGCCGACTAATGAGAAGAATCTAAATGTTTAAGTTTGCCTGATTTACTAAATGACAGCACACCAGTTCTAATAAATATTTAGTTATTTTTAAACTGCTGGCCTTCCAGTGAGGAAATGATATGTTTAGTCATTTAAAATATGTCTAATATAAAAGAATCCAAAAAAATCTCTCCTTTTATAAATAAGTTTGTTTCAGTTAATAGGGTTTCTTCAAAGAATAGACTTCAAAAACCATACAAAACTTGCCACGGATTTCCTATGTAGTCCTCAGGATGTATATTTTACGTACAGTACATTATGAATCAAAAATACTTACAGTTAACAATAACATAGAACATGGAGCCAAAATAATAAGAGTGTCTGAGATAAAAGAAAGCATAATTTTCTTGCCCACACATGAAGTGATCATGTGGACCCCAGATGGAGAGTTTAGCCATTTACTTCTCTATGTTTGAAGTAGCTAGTAGTAAGAATTTGCTTGTAGATACTGCACTGGTAATTTTTTTTTAAATTTTTACTCTAGCAGTCCATCCTTAGTGATATTTTTCTGTACACATTTTCTACCATATCAAACTTTCTCCCAGTAGAAATGTAATTAATTTTATTTACCTCTCCAAGGACATAACAGAAGGTCTTTAATGTAACATATCTTCTCATCTATTAATATGGCATTTTTAATACTAATGTAATTAGAGTCTCCAGAACTGTATTCAACTTTAATGTTTTATATCTCAGTAATTGAAATAAATCATCGATCTAGCCTAAACTTAATCAAGGCCAAACAGTTGATTATATTTTAAAGTAAACATAAGACTTTCTTTTTTCTAAATTTAACCCATAATACTGTTTTCTAAGAGGTAGAATTTTTAATAAATTTCTCTTTGTTAAATTAAATGCTTTCAGGAAATATCCCTCAAGATTTCTGAATGTATACTGTAAAAAGGGAAATTTATTTTCTTAAGTATACAACTCCATCTGAAGCAAAAAAAAAAAAAAAAAAATAAGGCATTTACTTAAACTCCTCCATCCAGTTGTATGTATCTTCACTAACTAAAACCTTTTTAACCAGAAAAGTGGCAATTTAATTTGTTTCAGCAGAGAAAACATTTCTGTGTTTCATCAGTGTAAAACCAGCTTGCTCACCTAAGGAGCAGCTTTACTCATGGAATCTTTTATTCTATGTGAATACCACATCTCGAAGACAAATACTTCACCCACCCACTCCAGACTAGTATTACCTGGATTAGAAATTATATGTACAGCACTTCAGACTGTAGTTATTTGTTGAGAAAAAAAAAAAGAAGGAAAAAAAACCTGGTTTTATAATGTACAGATTTAGATGTTATTTATTTTATTGAAGGTATCGCTAGATTTAATGTAGTCTTTTTCTAACTTTCAACCAGCTTTGAAGACACATTTTAGCAAAAGTTAATATAAGATGACAGTCAACAAAAACTAAATTATTTCTAATCCAAAATCATAGAGATAAGGGACTGATAAACTTAGAACACCTAAAATAAGAATACTTCATTAAAAATAAATTATGCTATACACTTTAGTCTTACATATATGTATATGTGTATATAGATGTATTACATACCTGTATATATAATGCATGTATAATATTATACATATTATGTATAAATACACACACAGGTATATGTGCGTGCACACATGTGTACATAAGGTTAAATAAACAATGATTAAAAATCTTACTGAGTTCTATTCAGTTATATATGTTTATATATCTACACATACAACACATACATACATATATACAATTACACATATGCACATATACATACATACTGGATTTATGGTCAGTCAGTAATGGTTTTATATCATTTTACAAAAGGTCATAGATGCTAGCTTTTTTATTATTGCCACATTTATTGAGTTATAGTAATATCCTAGGAATGGTATAGAATGTTTAAACAGTCATGGCCCTGGCTTATGGGGTATACAATATAAATGTGTTTGCTGTCCAAATTCTAATTTGGATAATTACATTCTGCCTACCTCAATTTGCTCTCCAATTTCAATTATATGCAGTAGGTTCTCTGCTTTCTATTTCAAAACGATAATATACATTTGTGTGGTAAGTTTGAAGTTCCATATTTTCTTTGGAGGTATTTTATCAGGACGGCAATGAACAAGAGCTGAAAGTGTTTAATTTTTCAAATCATAAAAATCCATGTCTGAAATTAAACATTTATTATGCATATTTACCATTTTAATTAAACTCAATGCGCCAGGTTATATTTAAATGGAATGCACATAAAATCAACCATTTCTTAGAATTAATGACCAAAAAATATCCTTCAAAATAATGTGTTTCGGGGCTGTTTATAGTCAATAATTTAATTTCATGATATTCTATAATTTAATAATTCTCAATTTTAAAATTTGTAATAGATACTATAGATGTTGCTTCCATCATACATCATAAAATTGAATTTTCATAAATATTATTTTTTTGTGCTTTAAGAGAGGACCTGTAGAATGATACTGTATACTAATGTACTAGTATTTTAAATATATTATATCAAGTATAGAAAAACTCTCTATTTCTCTTTCTATATATAGTATATATAGATATGTGCATGTATGTGTATATATAAATAAATAAATTGGGGTTCCAGATTTTTATTAACTCTCTTGAAATTTGAGTGTTTTAGAAATTAATAATGAATAATGATGTCTAAAGTATAGCAAGTTCACATTAATAAGTGATATGATACATTCCAGATTTTGCTTTTCAGGGTTTTTAAGATTTTATTTTATATGAAATTTCATTTTTTTCAATGTGAAAATTTTTTCATGTGACTTCCTTATTCAAATATGTCTGTGGAGAACTGCCTGTTACCTTTAGGTGAGGAAACTAGAAATTTAGTGTCAATCTATCTGGAGCATCAGATCCCACATAAGATCAGGTTAAGTGTTCAGTCCCATAAGACTGCCTCTCACCTCCAGATTGTAGCCTGTGCTTCTGACTGAGGTTCCAACACCCCACTTATTGGGTTCAGTTAATTTGCTAGAGCAACTCACAGAACTCAGGAAAACATTTTACATTCTGGATTCCCAGTTTATTATAAAAAGATATGATTCGGATGTGACACCTAGATGCGATACCTTCTAATACTGACTACTATTTGAACACACTTGAAGGAGAATTTTACCTACTATTCTTAATCTGAGCTTTCATGCTACAAATCATACCTAGAGTCTATTTGTATGTGGAATTGAGAACAAGTAATTATATTGTTTATCTTATTACAGGAAGTATTTTAAATGGCTTATAATATTAAAATAAGAATAAGTAAATAAGTAAAAAGTAGAAATATAAAATAAGGGTAGAGAATATAAAATTTAGTTGGGGATGAGGTTAGCATTGAAGGTATATGCCATAAAGGGATATATGATAGGAGTTTGGTTCACTATATTTTGTCTATACGGAAGAATTAAACAAACAAGAAAGACCCAAAATGGATGTTAATACCACAATAAATGGCAGTCCCAGATTGATTCACTATGGTCTAATAAATAAACGTAATCCAACTGTGGTATTTAAGAAGTGTGTTCTACTTCTCTATTTGAGGAAAGAAAATGAAAAAGAATTTGTCTTAGTACTAAAATAAATACTCTGATCTTCCAGTTTTTACATTTTGATCTCATGGCCAATAATGTTAAATTTTATACATTTTAAAGTTTTTTATTTACATTATTAACACATAATTTTAATTACAATAGAGTTAGACAAAAGAATTAGGAGGAAACTTTTCAAAAAGATAAAACAACAGAATAGGACAATGGCTTCAAAATATGAGTAGGCTAATCATATTTTTAATCATAATTATATATCTTCTCTCTTTTGTTACCAACTTGTGAAAAGAGATCATTACCAACTTGTGAAAAGAGATCATTAAAAAACAGTATAATATATCCAATGTTTTAAGATAGTTCACTAAGATGAAGAGAATAGCATTCTCTTAAAAATCAAAAGTATATGCCATATTTGTCATTTATATCATAAATATTCTACTGAAACACAACTTCACTTCTGACATTTCTGATCATGAAATGTCTGGTATTTTTTTCTCACACCAAGATACCAGCTGAGTACCTACAGTTTAACTTGATTCTGACAGTATCTACCTGGAGAATCAGATCCCACATTAGATCAGGTTAAAGGTTGAGTCCCACAAAACTGCCTCTCACCCCCACTTCAGATGCCAATTACAAGTCCAGGTCATAACCTGTGTTTCTAACCAACAGCTATAAATCAGAAGTTCCAACAACTCACTTCTTGGGTTCAATTAATTTGGTGGAGCAACTCACAGAACTCATGAAAACATTCTAAATTCTGGATTCTCAGTTTATTATAAAAGGATATAATTCAGAAACAGCCAGATAGAAGAGATGCACAGAGGAAGGTGTATAGGAAGGGGGGCCGGGCTTCTGTGCCCGCTGTGGGCCTGCCATCCACCAAGCACCTTCATGTCCTGATCAACTCAGAAGCTTTCCGAACCCTGTCCTTTTGAATTTTTATGGAGGTTTCATATGATTGATTAAATCATTTCTCACTGGTGATTAATTCAACCTCTAGCCTTCTATGGAGGTCCAGAGGATGGAGCTGAAAGCTCCAAGTTTCTAGTCACAGAGTTGGTTCTTCAGACCACCAGCTTCTATCCTAAGGGGCTTTCCAAAAGTCACCTTATTAACTTAAGTCTCTAGGCTTATTATGAAAACAAAAGACACCCACTCTACCTTTATGTTCTTATCACTTAGGAATGCCACCCATTGTAGGATTCCAGTTCCAGCACCAAGATGAAAACCAAATATATATTCCTTATTATAAACAGTCTCTGTGATAATTAAGTACCATTACTATATTACATGAATCTTCTTTGTAACCTTACCCAGTGGATTTTATTGTTTTCCCCATTTTATAGATGAGAAAGTAGAGTCAGATAAGCCAGTTGATCGAAGTCACACAATGATGTTGATTTGGGGATTTAAACATAGGCAGGCTAATTGCAGAGCCTATGTTGCCATATTGTCATACAGATCATTTGAATCACAAGATGGATTTATATTTGAAAGGGTTTTTGACAGAGAGTTGGTCATTCATCCACTTTGAAAAACAGTAACCAAAACACTAAACCAAGTGTAGCTGTATATTTTGTTACAAGAACTTTTTGGGAAAATGTATCCGTTAATATCGTCACATCATATTTTTTCTTTTTACAAAAGTTCCTGGTTTCAAGGGACACCATTTCTTCCTATCTCGGAAGAAAACATCAAAAGATAAAAGGTTGCATACACCCTGGAGTTCTGATCTAGGCTTGGTGAAGTTACTGGTTTGGGGTTTTGCACAAATTACCTGATCCTCCTGGATCTTGGTTTTCTCATCTTTAAAAGGTTTTTGTTAGGTGATCACTAAAATGCCCTTCAGCTAGAGTATTTACTCTTGTTAGAAGCAATACATTATTGAGCACAAATTTTGTAACATGAGTTTCAATGATGCTCGAAGAACCTCACTTATCTAATTCTGAAATAAATTTGTCTAAAATACAAACATGGATCAAGTAAGCTTTTCCCCTGCAATCTGACTAACATTTAAGTAATGTTCCTTTCATATCAGTATTACTTTAAGTCTTCTTATACAAGCAGAAATTTGTACTTTCTAAGCTGTAGAAATAGTTGGAACATTGTTAAATCAATCATAGTTCCCCTTTTTACAAAAATGCATATAGACTCAGTGTCTTGAAAATAATGAAAATAATTTAATGTTCAAGGTAGATAATTTTAGAAAATGAGAATATCTGTGTATTATGACAACCATTATGCCTCACTTCTGGAAAAGAAATTTGAGGCCAAACAACCATTGTTTCTTATAATTGTCATAGAGTAATTGCTTCAGAATAAGTGCCATAGAGTAAGTTTAACATTTATTTCTTTAGAATTATCATTGTCCAACTTCAATATCATAAGAACTGACCTCCCCTTGGTGAAAAATTCATGTTTTAAACCTTGGTTTTTTACTGTAACTCACATTGTCACACAGAATTTTGCTCGATACTGCATGTCCACGTGAGACCAGCATTTAGCATGACCTTTTGCAAGTGCTCTACCTGGAAAATTTACAAAACTAATACAAATCTGAAAGTACAATTACCACCAATAGTTAAAATGGTGTCCTAATGATTTGTAGATGTTATGAGCACTACTTGCTATTGCTTTTCCCAGCCCCCTGCTGTACTGAAATTTAATCGGTTTTCTGTATTTTTTTGCAGCAGAGCTGTCATGGGCAATAACATATTTTTGCATATGCATCAGTTTGGCTCTAGTGCAGATTTTTGTTCACACTGGACTCCTACTGATGTGCACTGATTTAAAGTCTAAAACTGAAACTTAATTTTATACAGCTTATAAGTAGTCCCTAGAGGGTATTGGATCCTAAAAGC
>NW_006436811.1:5725602-5747499 GCF_000325575.1 Pteropus alecto | reverse complement strand
TGTATTACCATTAGCAGCATTAGCAGCAACTGTAACAAAAGGAAAGAGTAAACAAATGCTCTTAGCAACTTCATACTTTACAACAAATATTAATATAAAATAACACAAATTAGGGTTATAGTTTAATGTTATTCAACATGTTTATTCATAATGATTGTTTCATATTTAAAGAACACCAAAATATTGTGTTTTGTCAGCCAAGGACAATAATAGTTTAATAGTAATTTATTTTAAACAGCTACTGATAATACAACCAATCAACACATTAAGTGGTGCCAACATTGGCATCTTGCTAAATAATCTCTAGACATTGCACAGAGAGTACATCTTTCAAAGATAAGTCAACAAGAGCAATCAGAGCAGAAAATTAGAATTTGGTATCTTAGAATTAAAATACAGCTAAACTAAAGTTTTAATTGGGGTGATCTAAAAGGGCACTTGATGTAATGATCTCTTTCATTTGTTACTAATTGTTTGTTCCTGATGAAGAAAAAACACACACAGGAATGTTACTGAATTGAGTGAGGATGGCAGTTTCCTTAGCAGCTATGTTTTATTGTTAAAAACAAAAGATTAGGGAGGGGCACACTGCTGGGTAAAACTCCTCCAGCTTGTTTCATATCACAAGAATTAATCCAGGGAATTCAGGGTCAGGTCTAACAAACATGAAATAATTTATATGTGCATGAGAAGAGAATAAAAATGGCTTACGACAATGCTACATTTGTGGGCTGAACCAAGGGTACATCTCTTTTGTGCTAACAAGTCAAGCTGCAGTTGAAATTGTTGATTCAAACTGCTTATGTTGTCTCCTGCAAAGGAGTCACATCCTGGAGAGTATCTGCAAATAGCACCAACTTCCATTTCATTTATAATTTCAATTGAAAATTTCAGTCTCTAATGTTCACAGACCAAAGCAACATATCTTTTACTTCAGAAGAGCATTTTGTATTCCTGAGTTGATAAGGATAGAAATTTAAGCTCTTATTTTTACTAATAATTTTACTGATAATTTTCTAAAGCATCCTAGGAGAGAAATACATACAGAATCCTCGTGTGTGTTTTATATAGTCTCATAATTTCATTTTTAAAAATCTCAGAATACTACTAAATTTAAAAAAATACAGGAGATCCAATTATATATATGAAAGATGCCATGATCAATTGTATAAATAAACTTTGCCTTTGCCATATGCTCTTGAATTATTACACTGACAAATAGTCCCCTAAGAGTTAGTTATTTGCTATCATAATAATTTTGAATTGAATTTTTAAAAATAATGCACTATTGAGCCATTAAGTTTTAGATTCCTTACATATATTATATATCTCAAGAAAAATCTACCAGTATTATAATTTTTATTCAAGAAATTTTTAAAATTTACTATGTGGTGGGCACTCTTTGGGTCCTGGGGACATAGTACCAAATGAGAGAAAATGTCCCTGCCTCACAGAGCTTCCATTTTAGTGTAGGAAACACAACATAAAGCAATAAACAAATAAACATATGACAGTATTACAAAATAATAAATGCTATGAATAATTTTAAGGAGGGAATAACAAGGTTGGTTTGGAGGGCTATTCCAGATAGGGTGGTAAGAGAGATCCTTTCTTGAGTGGTGACTAAACAAAAGTGACATGAAATGAGGGCATGAGGCATATACAAATTGGGAGAGAAAGCATTCAGGAGGATAACAGAAAGAGCAAAGTCCCTAATGCAGAAACAAATTGATGGCTTGAGAAATGTAAAGAAGTCCACTGTGTCTAGTCTAATCTAGGTAGGGCATGTTGGCATATGAGCTCCACGAGATTGGTGAGTACTGCCAGGATTATTTGGGGTATCATAAACCATGTCAGATAATTAGTTGTGAAAGAGATTCAGTCTAATTTTCAACTTAGTTCTTATTTTTTAGACACGCTTATGTGCTGCCCTCATTTAGCTTTAGATTTAGATATTCTAATTAGGGGCAGCTGAACCCGATGCCAAAAATATTTGTCTTCCTAAAATATTTTAATTAGATTTGGAAATTTTGTGCTTTCATTATAGTTCTTTGTCCTAGTGCGTACAAAATGAATGCACAAGAATGAAAGAATTTGATATGTGGTTTCTTCTCTTTTAAAATACTTTTAAGTAATGAATGAAATGTGCTTCATAACAAAATATTACAATTCCGAATGCCTTCTTTGTACAGGGCCTCTTGAAAGTTGCCATAGATAATGCCAGAGCTCAAGAAAAACAGGTCCAACTGGAAAAAACAGAGCTGAAGATGGATTTTTTAAGGGAACGAGAGCTAAGGGAAACACTTGAGAAGCAGTTGGCTATGGAACAAAAAAATAGAGGTATTTTCAAACTTTTAAATAAGTTTAATACTTCATGTAAAATACTTAATATAACAATACTATGATTGATGATTTACTATGAACCTGTGCTTTTTGTTTTTACTTGTAGTTAAAATTCAGAGCAGGATTTAAGTCCAAGGCTCATTGTATTTCTTAATCTCCAAACTACATAGTTTCTCTTCTGTTCTAACCTAAAGATATTGAAGTATATCCAATATTGCTTATAAAATATAATGGACTTATAACTTTAAGATAGAATTAGCTCTGATAGGATGACAACTATAAAGAAAAATTTTATATTCATTCACGATTTTATATTCATTCACAATTTTGAAAAACAAGTGTTAAAGTCATAAAGCTAAAATAGAAAACACCAATTATTCAAGCAAAGAAAGCTTAGTAAGATATTTATCAACTGAAACTGAAGACTGATGAATATCTGAACAAATGACCAAAGTTGAGAGTTTGTATATTTTTTTTCTGAGTGCCTCATTTTCATGGAACAAGGTCAAGTACACACTAGAGTAGAAACCGATATGAATTTTTATTAGGTAAAAACAATGGTATCAATCTATTAGTTGCTTATTTTAGCACCTTACAGTGTATATATAGATAATTTTGAAGGTCATTTATATTTGTGTTTATTTTATGTATAGAATTGAAAAGTGTTTTCTATACAACCAATTTCCCCTTGCCTCAACTATAAGATTCTCCTATGTATTTAGAAGGGTAGCTCCTTTTGTCTCATTTAATAAGTATCCAATATATAAATATTCCACATATTCTCCTTTTATATGTTTGACATGGTCATTTATAAATCATTGTTTCTTTTTTGCTTTTAAAACTGGAAGGATTTAGTAATATTTTTTATTAGTTTCTATAAGGAAATAACTAGTAGGTTCCTGGGATGAGGTCGATTTGGGAAGCTGTCACCCCAGGCATATAGCACAGTTCTAAACAGTGTGACTTCACATAGATCTAGATACTAAAATAATCAAAATAAGGTAATCACTGATAATGAGTTATGTTCTATCTGAATAGTGAAATTTTGTGAAAGAGTTCATTATATGGAACTATATTCCATGAAATAGCTGTGTCTTGATTTTCTTATTACCTGGAAAATTCTTTTTTTTTTTCTTTTTTTAACAAAATTCAAAGTCGGACCCTTGAATTCCTAAAGAAAAGCTTTTGGTTACTTGAGAGACCTTCAGAATTTTATTGGTTCAAACCTGTTGGGAGAATTTACATTGTTTTATTTCTTTAACCACTAGAGGGCAAAACAATTCACAAACCACCCCATGAACCTCCAGTTTAATTAATTATGAACAATAAATTAAAGGTAATAACTGTCAATAATTATCTATTATGAGTGCATCTATTGAAGCAGTGTATTATCCTGAAGAGAGAACTTGGCAATCCCATTTGGTTCAATCGCATAGGAGGAAACAGCAAGTGGTCAATGGCAAGGCACTGGGTATTGAGCATTTAGTGCCGTGGGAGTATACAATACAAATAAATAATTCAGAATTTACTGTTTCTTTTCAAAGAGACTTATAAAAAGTCATCTTTGGAAAGAGAAAGTAGACAAGTAATTTTGTTAAAATAAGCCTATGGTTTTCACTATTAAAATAAAGAAATTAGCATTTATTTGAAATCAGTTTTGTTTTTTCTCTGAGACTATAGCCAATGTACATTTGATTAGAAAAAAGTTTCTGTTAATATATGATAGTAACAATATACTCAACAAGTTAATGGTCTGCCATCTTAACAATATTAATAATTATAAAAATGGAATGAATACGTGGAAATTAGAAATTGAGGCTAAAACTTTTTCTTGAACTCTTTCTTACCTTATTTTATATTTGGACTAAATACTATGTTAAATTAAAATGTTGTTCTTTAATCTGTAGTAAGAAATCAAATAGTAAACTTGGAATGATTACTCCTATGACTAACTCTACCAGAAGGATTTTCTCATACTGATTCTGTCACATTCAAGTCCACAATATTTATCAATCAAAAAAATATTTCCAAGAAAAACATTTGAATGCTTCCCATATGCTGATTGCTTGCCTTATATATATATTGTAAAAGTTAAAACAATTATCATACTGAAAATATACTTAACATACATTTATGAAGAACATATATTTATTATTTATTGATTACATATTGTATATAAATATTTAAATTGTCCTGTAGGAAAAAAAATGGATCATAATCAACTTTTTGGATCATAATCTACTTTTTAATATAATATCACATTATTGTTAGTAGTAGCATATTATTATTAGTAGTGAGATTTCATATTCTACCAGATTCCTGAAGAACAAAAACAAAACCTTCTTCAAATGTATTAGTATATATAAATTTCCTATAAGAAAATTAATGTCTCTGAGTAAATTATAATAGCTTCATCTAAAATATTTCTGCTTATATCTGTTAACAATGATTAAGAATATTTAGCTTGTCATATACAATAATATTTATAATATTTTTTTAAAATTTCAAGAAAGAATTATTAAAAATTTAGATGGCATAACATTGTTTTATAAAACATTTATAGGGGAATACTCCATTTGCTACTCAAAATTGGTGCTTTGTAAAGAGAGAGGAGGATAGTTATAAAGGTTTGCACTATTCTAACTACTCTGCACTGTTCTGATTCAAGGGCAGAGACTAAGCCACAACATTCATTTAATTAGGCTTCCTTTATCAGTGAATTCAAATATTTACTAAAATTAGTTTCCCATTAAATCTGTCTCTACATATGACAATTAAAGACATTCTTATAATGTAATATAGTTCAAGGCTAAATAATATTTGACCTCCTTGGATATTTTACTGGGATTTATTTTAGGTAAAGGTGGTGTTTTTGGAACTTTCTCCAGCAGGAAAAAAATATAAGCAAGATAGAACTTTTATAAGTTTAAACACTGCAAAACTTTTAGAAAAAATAATGTACACTGTTTTCTAGCCATAGTTCAAAAGAGGCTAAAGAAGGAGAAGAAGGCAAAGAGAAAATTGCAGGAAGCACTTGAATTTGAGACAAAACGACGTGAGCAAGCAGAACAAACACTAAAACAGGCAGCTTCAACAGATAGTCTCAGGGTCTTAAATGGTAAGAGAGTGTATCTTTATGCATGGCTAACTAACTTTCATTTTGAATACTCAAATGCAATTTAGACATGTGTTTCTGGTTTTGTATATTTCTCTGTCTTGTCATTCATTAAAACGTGCTTGTAGCTGACAGCATGGTGCAAAGAATAATCACGTATATTGAGGGAAATGTATTCTACCGTTTCTTACTTAACTTCAGTATCTGAGACTTGACATTGCTTCTCTGTCTAAACAAATCTATCTGTACCGAATCAAAGTAAAATATTCATCTGAGAACTTCCTAAACCCCAACCTATTTTATGAACGATTTCTCATTATCTTTTCAAATTTTTTGATAATCCTTATGGTTATAGTCTTTGTTCAACCTTTAAAAGGTGACAGAGACTTATGTGAGTTTAATTCAGCACCAGAGTAACAGGTTACTCTTTCTTAAAGGACAACAGGAATCAAATGAAATATGTGTCACTCTTACCTTTCTGTGCTTTTAGACTCTCTGACCCCAGAGATAGAAGCTGACCGCAGTGGCGGCAGAACAGATGCTGAAAGGACAATACAAGGTAGGAATTTGCAAAAGGCTATAAATCTAGATCTTGCTATATGAGTTTTCCTCAGCTTTAGCCTGCTATTCAAGCATGTAGCCTACCATCTGGGCCACATCAAAACAAGTTCAAACAAGGTCAAGTTCATCTTGCTTGTTTATATGAGTGAATTCATTTTGTGCTGATAGATTTTCTTTAAATTAACAGGTCATTTCTGTTTATACAATGCAATTAAAAAGGAATAATTAATTTTAAACAATGTATGATTTAATCTTGGACACACTCAATGTGTTTTATTGAATGCTTGAAGCTCAGTCTAATGCAGAAAGGGTTTATAAGTTCTATTCTATAGAAATAAAATCATGGGCTAATCAAGTAGGTAGTCTTAAAAATTTGAAAATTTCCTGTTTTGTGACTACTGCAAAATACCTGCAAAATAGACTAGTTGAATGTTAACAATAAATAAGATTGTTTACTTTACGTGGATTTTCCAAAAGTTCGGTATGCCATTATACACATTATAAAAGCACAAATCTGCTTAACAAAATCATAAATAGAATACTGAAAGGAGTTCTGTTGTACACTCAGAAGAGAAAGACCACACTATGAGGAAAGGACAAAATCAGAAGGTGGCATTTGTAGTCTAACATCTATTCTAAACAATAAACTCAGTAGAACATCATGAATACTAAACAGTAAAAAGAGCATTTGTTTTCTGTTTTAAATGAAGATGATTCTTCAAAAAGAAGCCTAAAATGATTAACTACTATAATCCTCACAATTGCTTTTTTTGTATTTTAAGCTCAATCATTTTGGGGGTGCTGTTTGACATAAATTGTGTTACTTAATCAGCTCCAAATGTCATTCTAGTTTAGTGTAAAGGAAGTATATTTTTGTAAAGTATCATATATGCAATAAGTAAATATCAGAAACTTGAAACATTCCTAGAGAATATTTTTGTCTATTTTTGTTTTACCTGAGACTACAATAATTAATTGTCTTACTCCTAAGCTTGAACCATATGTTTTTACAAGACATCTCTATAGAAATATACAAGATTAATGCAACTGTAGATAGAGAAAAGATTTCATTTTTTTAGATTCTTATAGATTTCAGCAAAATTATATATCTTTGTGTGTATATAATATTATTAAAATCATAAGATTTCTGTTGCATCTCTTAAAAATTGCATACAGATGTTAACGAATTATTAATATCAAAGCCAGTCCTATTTATCAAGGCTGATGATCTCAATAAGGCCAATGGAAATATTGGCCCTGGTTTGTGTGATCAAGGGCTCCTCATGTACTAATTTAGCTAATGTCCAAAGTGGTCTAAGAAAGCACATGAATCTCCAGGCAGATGTGATAAATAAGGTGGTCATAACTCAATCTAAGAAAAAATTATAGACAATATATTCCTACAGATAAATGGTAGATTTGTCATTAATAGTAGTAAGAAGCATTTAGGCAATGATTAAACATTTTTGCCTAATTGAAATAATCTATATTTCATGATTTTGCTATCAGAAATATTTTGGTCATCAATGAGCAATAGCATTTACATGTGAATTTTTAAAATTCACATATATTCAAATATACACTTTAATATGGATAAGTCTTACTATACGAGATTGAAATATTTTCAATTCTCAATTTCTGTTGTGATTCTCTTACTCTGAAGAAAATTTTTAATCATAAATTGCCTTCTTTTTGCTATCCAGACAGCTACCAGCTGAGTAATAAAGAAAACCCACTCAAACAACTTTAAAGGAACAAAACATTTGAACGATGATTATACATAGTAACTTAAAGCCAGATTAAAATGATTATTAGATTATTTTTTGCTTTGGTTTATTATAATATGAGATCTTTATTCATTTCATTCATTTATTCTGCCTGTCAATTAAAAAGATGTGTTCCTCAAGTCTAATGTGAATAATCAGTTATATTCTGCTTTTTATATAGTTATGTTTGGATTTAATGGTTTTGTTATGTTGTTCAATGTAATACAGTTAGTTTTCAATAGAACACTAAATAATATTCATGATTTTAATTAGATAATATGATTTTTTTTCTCAAATGCCATTTTAAAAAGCACTGTAAGTGAATCTGTGTTTCTGTGTATTAATGGCTAAAAATTTATTTCATCAGCAGTTGAAATACCCAAGACTTTTAAAATACCAGAGCAAGGAGATCATCTTTTGCTACTGTAACTCCACTAAATAAGCTTATTTAGCCCTTTGAACTTTTTTTTTTTTTTTTTTTTTGAGAAACTAAATTTATACATTTGGAAGATAACAGAACAAAATTAACTGTGAACAAAAGAAATAAAAGGAAAAACACTGTCTTTAGTTAAATTCTGTGTCTAACCACAAGAATGAGAAAGGCAACGAAGAAGGAACCAGAACTCATTATTAACTTGTGAAATGGCCTATGTCGAGCATTTTGGGAGCCATGAGCACCTGCTGCTTCACAGTTCAAGAATGACACAAACACAGCCTCTTGCTGCTCCCTTCACTCTCTCTCTCTATGTCCGCAAGCCCAGGTGTTATCATAGTCTTTATATTCTTTCTTATTTTCAATCCAACCATAACTGAAATTATTCTCTATCCCAAAATAAACTCAACTCAATTAGGACAGACAAAGGAAACCCACATTTCTTTATGCTTGTCATGTATTTATTTATTTTTAATATTTTGGCAGTAAATAAATGGAGTGGTTGGCCTGAAATTTAGTCACCTAGCAGTCTCAGGCACTTAAATACTGCTTAAGTACCAAGTAATAACCTCCTATAAGCAACTCAGGTTAGACTAAATGTTGCCTCATTGTCATTTAGTACCACCATTTGTATAAAACTATAGAGGAGGGGAAGCGGAAACCAAAAAACAGTTTAGAAAATATTCCTGAGCAAAGAGGCCCTGAATAGATTACATATCTTGAAAGTAGGGTAAATCAACTCATTCTATACAGGGATAAATTCTTCATTGTTGATACTTCTAATATCTAATTCAAAATTCATGAGTTTGGAGGAGCTATTATGAATGTAAAATAAACATTCAAAATTTAAAAACAAATAGTAAATTGTTTCAGGAGCTGAACTGTATGGTGATTAACTCTCTCATATCTTGAGCCTTATAAATTTATATATTATGATTTGTGTTAGAGTTTGAAAAATTGATCTTACTTTTAAGCTTTTTGTAAAATCTTTTGAATATATAGAGTAGTCAGAGATCACATTGAGCAGTTTTTTGGACTAGTCCATAAATATCTTCCGAAACCCCTTCTGTACCCACATACACACAAAAGCACTTCCACATAATGTATGCAGCTAGGACTTGGCGTTCTTTAGCTAAGTCCTAGTCTTTTTATTCTCTCTCCCTAAGTAACAGCATCCACCTAAATAGATTACATATACATTGACAACTTTTAAAAATATCTATTCAGCCCATTCAGATATCTTTAAGAGCTCCACAAAATATCCAGCTTTGATTTGGCTGTCACACAAGGAAGTCAAGGTAGGTGCACAAAACCAAAAGGATACTCCACCCCCACCCCTGCAAAACTGTCTCCTTCCAGTGTGCCCTCCCTTGGGTGCCCTCATTTGTCCAATCCAGTATCCTCCTTAATATATACTGAGGGAAGTGTGGAGCTTGACATTTTCCTTCCTTATCCTTTACACCTAATCTCATCTTCCTCCTCATTCTCTGCACTTCTAACATACCGGCTTTTCTTTTCCCCCCTGAAAAACTCACATCTGCCTCCCCGCACCTGGGACATTTTCCCCTCTTCCATGCCTTTACTTACCCAACCTTTAAGTCTCATCTTCGGGGGTACTGCTTCCATCCATGCTTCCTAGACTCCACACCTGCCCTAGCAGGACCTCCCTGCCTCCTGGGTCTAGTTAAGCCTCTTAGAGGTTCTTACCACACATTTCACTTCTCCACAATAGCTCGATGTGCATTTATAGGTTCTTCTTTAAGGCTTCTTTCTCTCTGCACTGTAGCTAGGCAGAGTACGAACCATGCCTATTTTGTTTACTATTGTCCCCCTAGTGTCTGGCAGGATGTTGGACATCTCGTGGTGACCGACTGCTACCTGTTCCTGAAGGAAAGTATCAACCATTGGTGAATTAGGGTCTGTGTAGGAGGATCTTGTGGCTGCTGGAGATCCTTATTGTTCTGACATTTCTCAGAGTTTGGTTGTAGAAACTGATGGGTAAATATAAAGGATAATATGAATCTGTCTAGGAAAAACAGATTTACAGATTCAAGCAGAATAAATTTTTATTTCTGATAGCTGAATTAACAGTATGTATTTATTCTTCTTATATGCTGATGTAACTGCCTTCTTGCACATTTGACCTAAGATTTAGATTTTGTGAATATTCCCTTACATCCAATTTTCCATTTTAAATGTATATTAAATTTAACATACTATAGTCATATTTCTTAAATAACAGTTTCCTCTTTGGTTTAATATACACTGATCTCGTGCTTCTTTCTGATTTGTTTCATATAATTTCAAATGATTAAGTCATCTATATATATTGTTCAGGTGATCAATATATAGAGACATGAACTATAACATGGGAAAAATCATAGATTAGTGCTATTTTATAAACTGCCAAAAAGTTTGCACAGGTCACTTCTGAAATAGTACCTTTTGTTTTTTCTAAGTAAAAACCTGTCCTCATAAACCAAAAAGTAATTGTTAAATTCAATGAAAATGTGGCCCACAGTTCCTCTGACATCTTAAAATGTCTGCAAGTTATGCTTGTAAAATCTTGACTTCACTTGAAAGTACATTTCTTTTATTTACACCGAATGGCTATAATCAAAACTATTTGGCTTTTTTTTTTTTTTGACTGATCTCAGATCATAGAAAACCAAACATCCTTCCAAATTAAAGGATGAAAGACATGCCTTTACATTAGCAATCTTTTTTCTAATTTAAAAATATCTTCTTTCTGCTTCCTAGATATTTGAAGATACAAGTTAAATTTAAAAGTTATTCATTAATTCAACAAATATTTATTGAACACTGATGATATGCCAGGGACACTTATATGATGTCACTGCCTTAACATTGAGAAAGGACTTCAAAGATTAAATTTCTTTATCTTGCAAAAGAAGAACCCAAGGCTTACTGAATGTACCTGACCTCTTAAAGGATTACACCATGAGTTAATGGGAGTTGGGAATTAACTTGGTTCAGTTGCTTTTCAGATCCCCTTATATTTTCCTGATTGTTTTTAGATTAGAGTTCTTAAAATATATTACTGTTTTAAAATATGTGGTTATTTTTACAGTAACCTTCCCTTATCTGCAGGGGTACATTTCAAGACTTGTAGTGAATGCCTGAAACCAAGGATAGTACTGAACCCTATATACACTGTTTTTTTCCTATATATACCTACTACTGATAAAGTTTAATTTAAAATTAGGCACAGTAAGAGATTAACAACAATAACTAATAAAATAGAACAATTAAAACTTAACCAGTTGATAACCAACAGTGTTACTAAGTGACTAATGGACGAGTGGCAGATATAGTGCGATTATATTGTATAACGAGATGATTCACTTACGAGTAGGACTAGCAGGAAGGTGGATGATTTTATCAGGCTACTCAGAATGGTGCACAATTTAAAATTTATGAATTGTTTATTTATGGAATTTTCCATTTAATTTTTTCGGACTGCTGTTGACCATGAGTAACTGAAATTGCAGAAAGCAAACCCATGGAAGAGAGTGGGGTACCTCTGTATTGTTTGTTTAGTAACTCACAGCTCCAAAGCATTATCATGCATGTCATCCTCGTGAGTGGAACTTAAATGTTTTCTCAAGCTTTTTTTTAAAAAATTAAATCAAATGTTCTAGTATTCAATGAATTTCTTAGCAATATATCGTCTTTTATTTAGACTTAATGATATTGCATAATAAGTGGAAGTACTCACTTATTAAAATAGTAAGGTGGATTAGGAGTTGATATTTATTGAGCCTTTCTTGTGTATTCTAATTTAAAGGTGAGATAACTAAATCTCAGAGTAGCTGATTAACATTCTCACATTTGCACTATGAGTTAGTGGGGTGGCTGACATTTGATCCAGATTGATGACCCCCAAATCTTTGTTCTTTCCTCCATGCCTTGATGTCTAGACTTAATGTCTCTCTCCTACGATAACTACTTGCAGCCCCATCATTTATTTTGGATAGTTAGCACATTACCTATTAATAACTTTAAATGTTCAAAACAATCTACTGCTTGCTGCTATGGAATGACATACAATTGGAAAAAAAAATGTTTCCTTTCCAGCTTTTTACCTCTGAATCAGCCATTATGCCTATACCATGTTTATAGAAACTTCTAGGCACACTAGGGAAAATCTCAGTCTAAGAAAATAAAGTGATGTTAAAAGAAAGTAAGAGATTAGTTATATTTAGATAAAAGACTTACCTATATTCGTTAGCAGCAATAAACTGATGATAAACTTAAAATCAGACAAAAATCCAATTTTGATTTAATTTAAGACATTTGGAGAGCCTCTTCATTTCTTTTGTAGTATGTGTTTGAACAGAATTGCTAAATGATATCCCAAGTCTTTTACACTATAATGGTCTTAAATTGAACCTTACTTAAACTTAGCACTTTTAAGATCTTTATGAAAGTACTGTATAAATTTGATTTCATGCAATTGTCTTATGCATATTTCTACCTTTAATGTAACCAGCTCAGTAGAATCTAGCAATTAAAAACTTCTAGGTCTGGATTCAAATCTTTGCTCCACTTTTCCCCGCCTTTAGTAATTGCTTAACCTCAGAGTGCTGTTATGAAGATTAAATAAAACAGTCTGTGTAAAGCACTTAGCACATGCTAGGCAATACCGGGCACCTAGTTAAGTTTTAGCTGTTAATATTAAATTGTATTATTTTGTGTTAATATATTTATTTTTTTCAGAAAATTGGTCTTTATAATATAATATTCACTTCCATAGTAAAGTATTTGCAGAAATTTATAAGAATTTTTTTTCGTTACCTGAACTTAATTTTCCATATTTAAAAATTGCTTATTGCTTAAAAGAGGGAGACTTTTCAATGAAAGCCTCCCCCTTTACATGGATTATTTTTATTTAATCTTTATAACACACTCTGAGGTTAAGCAATTACTAAAGTGAGGAATAAAGTGGGGGGACAATTTGCTTAAAACTGATTTCTGGTCTGCCTGCAGTGCACATTTACTATCGTTTATTTACTTACAAATATGTAATCACCATAGGGATTACCTCAAACTGTTTTTCTTGATTTTAAAAAATAAATATTAGAATTATATTGTCATGAACAAAACAATAATAAATTTACTTCTAGTCTCCTTGGCCCTGATTTCTAGTGTTTGGCAGCATTTCAATACAGCTAATCAATTTAAGACAGCATTGATTAAGTTGAACAAAAGACGATATTGATTGCAGGCAGTAACCAATAAACAGACTATTGTTCCATAGTTACCACAGGTCATTGTTAACTACTCATTTAACTAGACAGTCAGAGTTATTATTATTAAATATATAGTCTCAGACGTACTCATATATTGTATAAATATTTAGAAAATGTTTTCTTATAACTTCAGTATAAGCATTTTCATTCTTTGGAGAAATATGTTAAAAAGTAAATCTTGTTTTCTCGAATATAGGTAGATATGCTTAAACTCCAAGCAAGAAGAAGGCTTCTTATAGGGTTTGTTGGAAATGGCTTCTTAGGTAATTTAAACTAATTTTACACGAAAGTAAACATGGTGGGCAGTTAAGTATGAAGTTGTTCAAAATAGTAATAAAATGTAATTTATAATTTTACTTATATAAATTTTTTTCAATGTATTATTTCATTAGAACAAATTTCCTAAACTCCTGGTTCTTATAGGAAAAAAATAGCATGGTTGTCATAATTATATGTTCATGTTGAGTTGAGACATATCGTGAGGCTTTATGATGTGATTTTATTTCTTATGCCATTGCCTAAATATCATGCAGAGTAAAATATGGCAAAATGATTAAGCTTAGTTTGCAATATATATGACATCATTTTTCCTAGTTAAAGTAATATAATAGGTGGTACAAGAGTTTAGGAGAGATAGGGAATATCAGGAATAATGAATTAGATTTGGAGTGCAAAGAAGGTAAATAGACATTTGTAAAAATATATTGCTTTTTTAAGTATTGAAAGAGAGCAGTTATTAACACAAAATACAATAATGTTTTGTTAGAATAGATAAAATTGAAAAGTGAATTAAATCGGCTTACTTATAAACATGTTTTTGTCTGAATATTCTCTGAAGACCATAATCAAAGAATAGAGATAACTGGAAATTGGGAAAGATATTAGCAGGGGGCCCTTCAGATCAATGCTAGATCCATTTTGATTTAAAATCCTAATTAATAATATGGAAGAGTGGTTAAAGAAAGTATATCAATAAAATTCACAAATGATCCTAATTTAGAAGGTGAAACATACATCTGAGTGGACAGTGTAAATATGCAAAAGAAACAGATATTTTAGAAATTTCAGGATGAATGAAATGAGATTATCTTTGTACAAAAGAAAATTTTATTTTAAGATCTGTTTTTAGTAAACATTAAAAAGCTCAATAAATATCAATGATAATATATGTCCAATTACAACTTGTCATAGTACTATACTAATAGTAACTGGCTGCAGGACTGAGAAAAGTATCAGAGAATATAGAAGAATAACCTATCATTTTACTTGTATATATATTTTTATTGATGATACTTTTTATTATTATGACTAACTAGGCAGTTTAGTAAGTTGGTTTTTCATTATGGTCAATACAGTAATTTCTTATTTTTAGGCAGTATAGTATTATCTTTAGACTTAAGAATAATTTATTTAAAATATGATTTTGTTTTTAGTCTTTTCAAACCTTTATTATTAAGGGAAAATTTTGATGGCCATTTTATCTAGTTAATTTAAGTAGAAAATGTGTATAATGTCTACCAAAGCTGAAAATGGTTACTATTTAAGTATATTAGTCATTCATAGTCACAAAACCTGCTGTTTCTTTTCATATACACCCTTGAACAGTAAAATACCCTGGCCACCTAAGAGAAACTTTAAGAAATATTCAGTTACTTCATTAAGATGTAGCATAAATACATTTTTTTGAGAAATACTATTTATACTTTGAGTTACAAAATGTATTAAAAATATTTAAATTACAGAAAAATAACTTTTATTTTTAAAGTTTATTCACTAAATTACAGGATTTGTATGAACCAAATAAAAAATAGGTACATAGCACATGGCGGTGGAAGGTATGTCATCAATTTTGATAGCATGTACATGTTTAGACATTTGTGATATATAACACTCTTTGCTATAAATTTCCTTTAGAAAAAAATAAAACATCATCGTTTAGACTATAAATGTAAAAATGCTTATGGTGCATTATTCCACTCCCTATGGTTAAGGACAGAATGCAGACATGCCACAATAATGTTTTTTATTTCTACTGTTTGAACCATATTAATGAGAACATCATTTTGGAGAACTAATTATTTCTATTTGTCTTGTGTCACACTTTCTAATTCCTCTATATTAGCACAGCCAAAGCAAATTAATTGCTTTTCCAGCAGTTGAACCTTGTCCAAGAATGAGCTCACATTCCCTTCCAGTTTCCCTGTTTCTGGGAGTGCATTGTGTCAGAAATTTCTCTTGATACTAAACATAGTCTAGAGAATATCTTTACAGATTTCTGTGCACTCGCTTGATGAAATTTATAAGTTTAAGTGACCCGCCAGGAAAGATAAAGTTCTTAGCTGCAAGATTATACATCAAAACAGTTAAAGTGAAATTAAAATTAAATGAATGAATCTCACTGAAGCAAAAAAAGCAGTAATTAATGGTTCCCTTAATTGTCTTCATAAAATATTTGCATGGGTCTAATTTGCATAATTTGCATGTATTAATTAATCTTTCAAAGGAATTTTGTGCTGAGAGAAGCCAAAAAATCTCTTTGTTTTATTTAACATCTAATGAAATATTTATCTTCTTTAATGAACTTCTCATCTTCATTAAAATAAAAATTGTACAAGTTTGTATGTTTTAAATGTTTTCATAATTGAAGCATTCGAAAAATCTCTTTAGACTTACAACAGCTGAAAACAAACACATTATTTAGCATTCAGTATCATTTTAACAACAGCAACATTTTTGAAAAGTCTAATTTTGCTTTCTCAAGTGGCAAAGCATTTGGTAAATGAATAAATGAATTAACTACTTAGTTTTAAAAGTACGATTTTCCAAAGCCTAATCATTTCTTTCAATGGTAGTGTTATTTTTATGGCTGAAATAGTGGGTAACTAGAGGGTATATATGAGAAAAATCAGTATGTTTAATTGTTTGGGAAATGGTTCATTGGTTACAAATATTTTAGCTGGTTGAAAGAAATTACTCCATTAAAATCCATTTGCTATTATTAACAACTGCTAGATTGATTGACAATATTTCCTGGCAGAAGCTATGCACTTCCAACTTTATTCTCAATCTGACTCCTAGAGATTTGCAGCAAGGGTTTCTCTTCTCACAAACTACGAGATCACAGTAAAAACCTAGAGACGTGCCTTGGAAGGGATGAAATCCAAAATTTCATTAAGTACCAAGTAGTATGAATTCAAGAGAACTGAGGAAGAGTGTGAGGAGAGAGCCTGGAAGTTAAAAAGATATAAGGGGAAAGAAATTGGTGGCCTATGAATGTATTCATTTTGATGTAGTGAAGAAGAACATCAAAAATATATATACATATATTTCTTATAAAGAAGAAAGAAAATCAACTAACATTTCAAAAGCAATTTATAATTTGCTCAGCCTTTTCGCATACATTATTTTTGTTGATCTTCAGGGCATACCTATTTTGTACTATTTCAGGAAACTGAGGCACCTAGAGGTAAAGCAAATTGCTTGGAATCAAACTGAACTCGGGACCTCTGAGTCCATTGAAGTCCATATGCCTCACTCCTATACATCAGTCTTTTATCTCGTGATAATTTATGAAGTGGCTGTGAATGGCTAAATGTTAAACAAGATAATGAGGGTGGCATGAATTTATAAGGATTAAGATTCAAAATGCAAATATATAGTTCTTTCCATGTAAAGTTTAGTAATGTGATAAAAGTCAATTAAATTGACTTTGATTTCTTGTAGGATTCATCTTTAGGAAAGTTAAATGACATTTCCATTAGGCAACAGTTATTTCTTAACTCTGCAACCACTCTCATAATTTGCAATTTCTCATGAAGTTTTCTCTAATATAAAAAGAAAAATAAATTCATCATGTTACGAAGATGATTATTAATCAGTTATAAAATAAATGCCAATGCTGATTTTTCTCTACCATTAACATTGATAATTTGTTTAAATAGTTGATTTCTAAAGGATTGAAGTTAATATTAAGATGACAGAGTCCTAGGAGAGCACTGGCAGAGTGAGAGCCATGGTCTAATGTTAACACTCACTACAGTCATCAGTGTTGTGGCCCTTGTAACTCACTTTAACCGCTAAGACCTGCTCTGTTACTGATATGTTTATCCTGTGAAAATGGCAAAGACTTCTAATTACTTATGAGTGTATACATACACACACACACACACACACACGCACACGCACACACACACACACACACACGGTGTATCCATGGGTCCATCATGGATGAGTGGATTCTGGAATCAGACTACATGGGTTCAAATCTCCATGCTACTGTTTATTAACTGTATAACACTGATAGCGTAAACCAAACTTACAAAATGATCATAATATCCATGTTACAGAATTGGTATGTAGATTAGGTGAACTGAGATATATGAAGACCTTAGAATCTTGTCTGGTAGAAGCTAAGTGATAACAAGAATTTGCTATTTTTACAGTTATGCACAAATTTAATGTAATGGTGCTTACAATAGTATTCATTTATGGTAAAAATTAAATATAATTTGAATGAAAAAAATTTTCTTAAGCCAATGAATATTTTTCCTGTTTTGACATATTTTTTCTTTTAGCATGTTCTAAGGTGAAAAATAAAAATTATATTCACCAGATTTTCCAAAGCATTTAAAAAATTAATGACAGTATGGATTGCAATATTTATGTCAGTTTAAACAACATGGCTTAAGGAAATTTATTTGCAGCCACACATTCTGTATGATTATTTATCATTTTTCCAAATTAAATAAAAGATAAACAAATTATTTTTGACTCATTTAATATGGAAGCATTAGAGCTTCTTAATTTTTTAAATTATATTTTGGCAAATTTCTCTTAATACGATTGGTATTTTCATATAGTGTGGAGTAACTGCAGACTCTTTTAATTCATATATAATCATACTCCAGAGATAGTAAATCTCCAAACATAGTTCCACTTAAGCTTACTAATTACACCTATAAAACAATGAATGATGGCTACAAATTATTGGATCCGACTCTCATTCTTTATTTATTTCTCCCTGGGAGAAAGAGCACTGAATGAAAGATTTTAGACTATAAATTATTCCCATACATAATCAGATGTGCTGTGTTTAACTTTGATTCCATACTATGGTTTTACATTTACTTATAAAATTCCTATTCTAACAAATTAAGAACTAATATGATATTTATAATAAAATGACATTTACTTGTATTAAAAATTTCAATGTCTTTATTTTTTCTAAATGGCTTTTACTGGTTACTGTAATTTTAGATCTATCTTGTTCCAAGTTAAAGTCTTTTGACTGGTTTTTATTAATTTCTCCAGCAAAGTCTTATGAAATGTCACAGTCTAAGCCTTATCCCTGGTTAAAAAGAAATCTTACAAATGAGAAAAGAAGATTAGATGTAAGACGAGGATGGAAAATACATTCATCTTCTAAACCTGGGTTCTAGCCAACTGTTGCCCAATGGGACCATAAGCTTAGTACTATTATATTTGTTTTCTGAGAGAACTCAGAAATACACATTTTTATGTAAAGTTATAGATTAGAAAAAAATACTGTGGAAGCCTGAACGAGATAAATATTTACTTATCTTCTGTAAGACAGAAAAAGTTCTTGTGATCCAAAAAAACTCATGGCATATCAGACATGAATATATAAACCAAATTAAAAATAGCAATTAAGTCAAAAGTAAAGAGAACAGAACTCCTTGCTTTTTAGAATAAATGTAACTCCCCCTAACTGCTTTGAATTCAAACTTACTTTTGAGATAATGTTTTGAGGCTCACCTTTTTTAAAATTTATGCAATTCAGATTAATGCCATTGTGTTAGGCATTTAAGTGATATGATTATTGCATAGGATTAAAAATGCTTTTTTTTTAAATTTTGTAAATTCTACTTCTTAAATCATTAGAATGAGAACCGTTTAAAGAAATTATAGAATGTACTTTAAAGGGTTGTTGAATTATATAATATAGCCAATAGACTTTTATTTCCCTAAGAATTCAGAACCAATCATGGTTAATATATCCAAGCGTCAGTGAATGAAAAGAGTGGAGTAAATGTGTTAGATAAAAGGAAAAATGTTAATAGCATGGCCTTCTATAAGCCTTAGTTAATAGCATATGGGTATGGTCTATCTTTTTTGGAATATAGTTCTTACTATTCTTATGTTTCCTGGGTGAGATCTCATTGAGATGTGTCATGTAATTGCACTAACTTTCCAAGAGTTATCAGCAGCAGAATTAAAATATGGCTATAAAAATCTATTTCTCCATTTATATTATTTCATTATTTATAGATATTTTATTGTAGTCCTACAATGAGGTTTTAAAATGCAGACAAAATTCAACTGGTGACTTACTGCTCCGTGTTAAAACTACCAATATAGGAAATGAGAAGAGGTGGCCCCATTTCTCTGAACTGATTTGGGTTCAAACTGGGCAGAAACCTCCTCACTCGCTCTCAAAAAGTTACCATTGTCAAGTCCAAATTCAGGGCATGGGATTGTTCACCAACAAACCATGGCTAACACTCCAACAGATCATCCATCAGAAGAAAGTGTAAAGACATAGAATACGGGCTATGGTGTTAACAATAGAGCAAACCTCATTTCAATTAGAACTGGGAATAGCATTTAGCTTAGTCTTCACATTCTCTCGTCTCATGATTTCACATCCACAACAAAAGTCTCAACTGACTAAATTCAAAAATACTGATAGCTTTTATCTACACAGTAGAAATGTTATGAAAATTAATGCTTGAAGGGTTATAAATAAATATACAAAAATTAAGTGGACATTTTTAGGAGATTTATATACTTAAGTTCCAGTATAGCTAATTTTTTTGTAGTCACATAAAAGTCAATTTCCTAAATTAATGTTTAAATATTTAGTTGGTAGTTAATTCCCCACTTTGAACACAAATGCAGTTTTTGATTGCCTTGTCTTGAATAGTATTTCAATATGATTTCTTTTCCTTTGTGAGAAAGTTAGAACATAGGCATCTATTAAATCCCAACAATCCACATAGAAAGACTGTGAATTATCACAACTCAGTAGGCTTCGTTGCATGTTATTTTTACAAAACAAAGAAAATATATAAACCTTCCTAATTATTTTCTTAATATTACAGATTTATAGTCAACGAAGAAGTGAAATTTTATATCATAAGTCCAAAGCTATGGGCTTTTATATTTTAACACTTGGAGTGGTGCTTTAACATGAAATATTAGGAAACAGGTATACATGCGATTTTAGCAATATTTAATGTAATCAATGACAGTAGAATTTTGAGACTTGAAAATAATGACTTTTTTTTTTTTTACTTTTGGCAGTATTTATGATTTCTGAATAAAATGAGTTACCAATGTGACAAACGTACATGAATATATAACACTAGACTTCTTTTTCTCTTTTTTGTGCTTTTAATTTTAGTTTTTTCTTTACTATGGTTTTGTTGTCTTCTTTATAGCACTAACTGGAGATTTCCATTTTCATATGTTTAGTCTAATAAATAAAAAATATATATATATAAAGTGATATCATGAAATACAGATCTAGAAGCTCCAAATCATGACATGTAAGTTATAATTGCCAGAATTGCCATTCTTATTTCTTTCATGTAAATATTTTTCATCTGATTTCTCTTCCTGAAACCCCTCTGCAACTGCAACTGTGTAAAGTTGTTGCTGTGGTGTGGAATGGGAAAAAACATAGATAAACACACTCCTCCCACAAGTCAGAATGCTGTCAATGTCCTCTTCTGAGAACCATCTCATGAACAGTTTGGGAGAACAAAATTTTAAAATGACTGTCTGTGAAACATGAATATCATTTAAAAAAATATATATCCTCTTGAATTTTCAAAGTCCATGTATTTTAGTATTTTAAAGACTCCAAAAGTCTTGAGTTAAAGTTAAACAATGTCTTTCATTAAAGTCAGTTTATTTGACTGGAAAGTTAAATTAGCATTTCCTGAAATCATCTGACTACAAAATCATTTTTATTGAATTAAAAATAATAACATCTCATGGAGTGAACTTCTGCACACTGTCTCTTGTAACTAATCCTTGTTAAATCTATCTTATAACCAATTCACTTTAACAGAGGCTTCTACACTTAAGTGCTGGGGCCAGAAAAATGCAAAAGACACAATATCTTTACTAAATAATTCATAATCTAGTGGGGCATACAGATACAGAAATAATTTTAGTAAAATACATGTTAACTCCTATTGATTAAGCTGTGGTTGTCATGATATTTTTCAGGGGGTAGTAGAAAGTATAAGTCAAATTTTATTTATACAAAAATATAAAATATTTATACATTAAATTTAATTATATGAAACAAGAATAAATTTAACAAAGCAAAATATGACCATATCGTGTATACACATGTCTTTATATTTATAAAGTAAT
>NW_006436811.1:5707814-5725215 GCF_000325575.1 Pteropus alecto | reverse complement strand
GCTACTTCTGAGTATGGTATTAGACAGTTTCCTAAATAATATTTATTAAAATAAAGACCTGGTCTCTGTTGTTTTTGTCGCTCATATCGATATACTGAATCTTAAATCTAATAGAAATCTTGCATAAGAGATATTGCTATCAAATGAGAATAAAGATATGAAAAATGTTATAAATTCAGAAATCAGGTAATGAAGATTCAAGTTCTAATGTGGAAAGAATAGAGTGGGAAGTGCACTTGAAATACAAGAGGAGAAAATTGTGAGATTTAGAACAGGAAAACAGTAGTTTGAAATAGATAATCTAAGAAAGAGATCCAGGCTAGAGTAAATGATGATGAATTTGGCTTGTTACTTTTGGGTTTAATGAAGGAACTTAGGTGAATATTGAGCTAGGGTTTTAATGTAAGGCAGTTTGACTGTGAAAGCCAAACAAGAGGTATTACCTTGGGCAACATTAAAGCCATGTGCTGAAAATACAGAATCTCTTTCCGTAATCTTGATATTGTAATTATTCTAAAAGGCTAGAGTGTCAACCCAACCCCCACCTTACAAAGAACAGATTATAATAAGAATAACAAATGCAGCATTAAGAGCAAAGCATATTCAAATAGCTAAGAGTTAAAACATTTCCTGAACACTCTATGCCATCCTTATTTGTAATGAATGATTTAATATTTTTTTTACTAGAGAAAACATAATGTAGCTTTTTTTATGGCAGTTAGAAAGAATGGATTACTAGTGTTGAATTTTGTCCATTAAAGTGAATGTAATAAAATAGAGACTAAAAAATTTACAGTGCTCGATTATATACATAAAATTAGGATAGAGAATGCTAAAAATACATAGTGGTATATTAGATAATTCATATTTTGACTTATTTATTTTGCAACTTTGTCGATTCTGCAGATTTTACCTATGACAAACTGCCAATTCGACTCTTGCATTAAGAGACATGTATTTTTCATGATATTGTTTCATATGGCAATGTTGAATATCAGTCCTTTCAAGTAATCAAACTACATTGAAAAAAATCATAAACAAAAAGCAACAATAATTTACTCTTATTGTTAGCTTTCCCTCTGATGCATAGATATTCTTTGTAATCATTTGAACAGTATAATACATTCTTATTTTAATGAAGGTAAAATTAACTTATTCTTGAGATTTGGTAAGTAAAGGAAAAGTGCTCATGTAATAGTATTCTGAATTATCACAACAAAGTGTGTGTTACAACAAAATAATACTAGTCCTACACTATAAAACTTTAGAGCATTGTGATTTTTCATTACATAGGCATTTGGTAATGAAGCTAGCAAATGTCTGGTAGAGTCGTAGCATTTAGATTCTCAACCAAGCACTGGGCTAGGAAAGAACCTGTTAAAAAGGCTGCAAAAGGTTTTGAACTCTTCATTCAGACACCATGATGCTATCAAAGATCTAATGGAAAAACAGGCAAAATTCATTATCTAAGACTTACAAGTTAATATTCTTATAATATGCAAGTAAGTTTTCTTAAAAAGAGAAAGAACTGAATTCTGCCCATTTGAAATGAATCAGAGATATTAAGATAAACTAGGGATACTTAGACGAATAATTTGGTTTTGTCCAAGTGCAACTGTGAATTAGCCCTAAACGTAAAAGTGGTATATAGTCTGTATGGTAGGAAAATAAAGATTTCATTATGAAGTTGTTTTGACGAGATCCTAGCTGAGTTCCTTAAATTTATAATGCTTCTCAAAATGAACCTTAATTCAGGATATAATGATTTACATGGTGACATAAGTTAATTTTATTCATGTCACAATTGCTAGTGATGGGAAAATAAGGCAATACTGACAGTAACCACAGCCACAAGCTATTAATTTTAATGGAAATAGTAGTCTGTGTTATAAGACCAAGAGTAGAATTTCACAATGGGCATTAAATATACACACATCAGCATTTATCTTCTTTCCAAATGTATGCACATTTATAATAATATACTTTAAATGTTTATTTGTAGTTTTTGTGTTCATTTTTTGAAATTCAATTAAAGAAATTCAGCAATCTCATGGAATTTAATATATGCTGAGGCCAAATTGGAACTTACAATAAATGTAAATTATAAGTCTAGAGTGCTCAGATGTTTCCTGAAATTCTTTGTGTCTATGGAGACAGAGACAATTTGTAAAATGAAAAGTTATTCAGCATTGCATATTCTTGTGATAGCACATTTTGTCTTTTTTTTCATTGTTTTCCATTTTAGAAAGCATTTAGTGTCTTACTAAATTTGTTATTGTTTGTGGCTGTTTTGTTGATATTTTCCTGATCAATTTGCAAAAAAGTATGTCTGTTTCCTTGGAAAACATGCAGTATAATAAACAACAGCTTCAAATATTACCAGATACCAGAATTAACCAATCTGAACTTGACCAGTTGCCATGTCTAAATCAAAGGTTGTTTGGGGACATTAAAAAGATTATCTGGTTCCTTGCTCAAACTAATATATTTCTACATGATTTTAATAGAAAGTCTAGAACATGTGTTTTTTTTCTTTTTCTTTTTTAGCAAATAGTAGTTCATTAAATGGTTACAAGTTCAACAGTATGGAGCTATACAGTATCCTGGGATGGTTATTTCTGCCACACTGTATCAGGCGATCTGATACAATCATAATTATTATTATTCTGAAACAAATTTAATATAAGGAATAGACTATTGATAATGATCATTATTTTTTATAACTGAAAAGGCCACCATATGTCATGAAATAAAATGACCAATCTTTAAAGAAAACCTATTTTTTTATTCCCAGTAGAATCAAGGTTCCCTAAGGTAATACAAGTATTTTTTACTTATACACACACACACACACACACACACACACACACACACGACCAAACAATTTTTTAAGTGTGAGAATAAATATTATGTGATTTACAATAATTTATTCCATTAGTAATAAATCAGAGAGTTTTTAAAAAATTATTTTGATATAGTAAGACAAGAAATGCTGCTCTGAGAAACATGCCGGTTGGTTTTGCTGTTTCTCTGAAATGCAGGCAACCCTCCAGGAGAACTCACAAGGTGGCTCGGTGAGTTCACATGCCACAGAGTCAATCTTTTCTGTGTTCCAGAAGAAAGCAAATTGAGATATACTAGAACACTGTAAGTCACAAGAACTGAAAAATTTACCTGTGACATTAACCAGCATATTTTTTTTTCTAAAGGAAGGCGTATTAATTAGGTATTGTGGCACAACAAATTACTTCAAAACTTCATGGTTTAAAAGATATGTTACCTCACAGTTTCCGAATGCGTGAGATCTGGAAATAGCATAGTTGGGTCCTCTCCTTCAGTGTCTCTCCCAGGCTGCAGTAAGAAGTTGGCAGGAGTTGCAGTCATGCCTGGACTCGACTGAGGTGTGATCAACTCCCAAGCTTACTCATGTGGCTGTTGGCATGCCTCATGTCCTCAAGGGAAGGATGTTGGACTGAGAGCCTCGGTGTCTTGCTGGTTTTCAGCCAGAGGCCATCATTCGTTTCTTGCCCTATGGACTCGTCATAGGACAACTCAGTACATGGTAACCTGCTTCTTCAGATCAAGCAAATGAAAAGATGCAGAGAGGGAGTGAGTCTGCCAGCAAGATGAAAGTCATGGGTTTTTATAATCTAATCTTGGAAGTGACTTCCCATCACTTTTGCCATATTTTCTTCATTAGAAGCAAGTTACTAGTATAAACCATACTTAAAGGGGATGGGGATCACATAAGGATGTGACTACCTGGAGGCAGGAAGCATTGCTGGCTGTCTTAGAGGATTCCTGCCACAGAGGGCTATATGGAAAGTAAAACTGTTAAGTTACTCTAACAAAGAGCTTATATAATTCAGATATCTTATGGCTCAGGACTATCTCTAAAGGTAGAACAGTTGTCCACATCAGTCTTTGAAGGTAACACATCTTTGGTTGTCACTTGATGGGCATTTTCCAAAACTTGCCTGAATAACTCTGCTTTCTCTGGGCTACATTTCTGAACAAATACTACTGATTCTCAGATTCTTTCTTTAGATATCATAACTTCTCACATCTTTGAACTGGCCCCTATGTGTTAATTTTAAAGTTTATTTTATAGTGGGCTATGTTATTTAATAGCATGTAAATACTATTCTCACCCACACACTGTCTAAATGCATTTGATGATTCCTTTAGATAAGATATAAAGAAAAGCTATTCCCCACAAAGGTGTTTTTCTTTTGTTAAAAAAAAATTCTTATATTTATTGAAAAAATTTTGAGATATTTCACAGAAGCTTGTCGATTGTGGAGTTTAGCACTAGACCAATATTTTGGTTCTGCATTGTATAAACATGTTAAATAAAGTTCTAGAGATTTAGATACAAAATGCTAAACTTTTAAAAGAAAATGATCATTTTTTCCCTCCAAACTTAAAAGAAAATTACTACGGTCTGACAAGAGCTACCCTTCTAATTGCCACCTTTGCTTTTTCCCAAGAGATGACACATACATTTATTCTGAACACTTAATTTATTCATTGATGATTTTCCCTGTTTCTTGAAGTTCTGAAGGATACACATGATTGATTTGAAAGATTCTTGTTTCCTTTCTCTGTAGTATCTACTTTATCAAATAAGAGATCACTTTTTTTCTATGCTCTATTTTAATTAGACACAGTAGATAATTTGTCCATTCATCACTCTGGTTCAGATATGCCTGCCAATGATTATTTCCTTCCATCCCTGTTTCTTAGTCTCCTTTCCCCCAGAAATGTACAGAAGAATAGAGAAAGTACTAAAATCTCATTGTGCTTCACTTTACTGAAACTGGGAAGTCTCACCTTCCAATCAGGGCAAGGTAACCTAAGTGCAAAGTACCCCATTCTCACTTGCTAATACATTAACCACTCTGACGGTTTGTAGCTTCTTACTAATAAATACTTAATTAGAACACACATGCACACAACTGCTTTACCAAAGCAGACCTAATATAATTTTCCTTTATCTACAGAAATAAAACAAAACTTTTAAAGAGGTCTCTGCTCTTTTTGGTTTTGTTTCAAACAGTTAAACAGACATTAATTTCCTGATTCCAAAAAATGCACATTAGCATACACAGTCCTAACTAATTGGTAACAGTTAAGTAAAATTCATAAACTTTACAATAGTAAATTTGCCATTAAAAAACAATGGACCAGTATACCAGAATCCAGCTTATGTCCACTGCCTCAGTCCAGTAAATTTCACAAATCTGAATCTGGTTTTCCTGGAGAACTCTCTAAAGAAAATCACTAAGCATCTTCTTACTATCTAATATTCGAACAGGACTTCTCAAAAGCCTTGTTACTAAGCAGAAAACATCCCTACCTTGAGAATACAATTCATTTAATCAGTGAAACAGTATATATAGATAGTGGAGAGTGTTAATCTTCAACATTAATAAATATCTGATATTGGTGATTTATTAAAATTGTATTTCACTCAGGCAAACTAATTTATTGTCTTAATTTGTACTTGAAAAAATACTTATAAAAAGTTTTAAAAAGTGTTGAAACTTTCATATACTCTTTAGTAAGATTCATTTATTATTAATATTTTGCTCACATGTACTTTATGATATTCTCTCTCTGAATACTATTTTCCGAATAATTTGAGAGTAAGATGTATAAATCATGGCCCTTTATTGAATTTACCCATACATATTTCAGGTGATATTTACTAAAAATAAGGATGTTCTCTTATACATAAACAGGGTATATTTATCAGCTCAATAAATATTTATTTGACATTACTTTTTTAATCTGACATTGAAATTTGAATTTTGTCATTTGACCCCTACCCCAAGCATGTCCTTTATAACATTTTTTATAGAATTTCTGAATCCAAATTAGGATCACATATTATATTTAGTTATCCTTTCTTTTTAGTCTCTTTGATCTTGAGCATTTCTTTGGCCTGTTAAAATTGATAAAATTGACATTTTTGAAAAATTTGGTCTTAATAGAATATTTCTCATTTTGCTTCTGATATTTCTTGATGATTAGGCTCAAATCATATATTCTAAGCTAGTATACTACCCAAGTGAAGTTGTTTTCTTCTTCAGGTATAACATTCAGGGCCATGTAATATTCACCTTCCCCTCACTCTTGATGTTAGTTTTGATAGTTCTGTCTATATATTTTTATTGAGCACTTGCCAGTTTCCAGGCAATGTTCAAGGTGCTAGAAATACACAAGGTCATATGGTATGTTATCTGCTCTTAAGGAGATTATAGCCAGACTTTAATAAATTTCTCTAGAATAGTGAAGCTCTTAAGTGTTAGTGTAGTGACAACTTGGGGGACTGGAGAGTTTAGATCCTATGACAGTGGCTGTAACTGCCTAAGTTCTAATACAATATATGGGATCCCAATCCTGTGCACATGAGTATAGGATGATCATTCATGACTAAAATTTTGTCAGAGGGCTAATTTCTTAACATGAAGTATAGAATTGCCTGTTTCCTATTGCATAAACAAACACTAGATAGTTTATGATGATGACTTTTCGCTTGGTTGTGGCCATGGAGGTATGGTTTTAAGAATATTTCATTCTAAAATGATGTCAGTTCCTGGAACCACAAGGTGCTGATTTCTATCCCAGTTGGGGAAGATTCTTGAGTTACAGAATAAAAGGTCTTTAATATTCAGTAAAGCAGGGTTATCTTAGTCTTTGATCGTAAACTCCCCTCTGTCTACAGAGAGGACCAGCATCACAGTTGAGCCTGAAATTCAGGCAAAGGGTCTGTTCTTTAAGATACTAATAATAGTGTCATTTCTCAGAGGAACTGAAATACTACAAGCTGATCTAGCCATTTGGGAAAAGTATTTTGTGTAGGGCTAGAGTTGACTAAATAACTCCTGGCACAGTAAGATTAACCATAGCCATGTATAGATCTTGAAATGCCATCTCTTCAAATTCTTCAGTCCAACTTTCATTAGTAGTTTGTTTGTTTAATTTCCCATTTAGAAAGAATGTTGTGATTAGATCTACTTGCCCAGTGATGATCCCTTCTAGCCCTACAATAGCTAAAGCCTAGCCTCATCTGCTTCAAACTGTTAAATTTTCGAAGCTCAGGTTTCTCAATTCCTGTGCTTACCTGGAGTCTAATAAAAAGTCCCTCACATGAAAAAGACAGGATTTCACTTTCACTGTCTTTGTCTAAAAACATAGTTACCTTTTAATCTGTATATTATAGTTTTAGGTGACCTTCTGTTCTCAGAACATGTTTTAAACTGCACTGTGTTCTTTGAAGAGAATTGAAAGATATAAAAGAGATTCTTGATTATGTTTTTTTATGTCTTTGGTATGAGCCACAATCAAAACCATTACTTCATACTAATCTTGTAAAAAAAACACGATGTTATCTACTCTGATTTCAAGTAAGCTGGGTCATATTGGTCCATTAGATAATTCATTACCTATGCTTGTGCTAGTATATTTTGATTGCACAGGCAAAATACATTTGTTGTGTTCTTTTACACACAGTCTGTGCCCACTCTCTAGAATAGCATCAGGTACTTATAGAGGAACTATTTGAAAGCTATTTGGGTTCTAGTCCTCTCTCACTTTGACCCAACTGTATGAGCCTCAGATTCTGTGACTGTAACCATAAATTACACAAAATTCAAAATCTGTTGCAACTTTTAGTTTTACTTTTTAATTACTTTTTAATTGACACACTCTTGAATATGACTTTGCAAATCACTTTTATTGTTCTTAACTACATTTCATGAGAAGAAATGATATTTATTCAGTATCCTCTTATAAAAGAGCCTATGCTAAACATCAATCTCTCTTAAAATATTTCTTATATTAAACGTAGACTTTGTGTCTCTGCTTCATTGCTTTAGCAGTAGCAGAATGTTCTTACTCTAAATATAAAATTATAAAAAAAGCAAGAAACAATATTTTCTTTAATTAACTTCTTCCTTTGGGGGTTTTACAAGAAGGGTTATGACTTGACAAAGATTCTTCCCATCTGTTTCTGTTTGTTTGCTTTTATTTTGACTTCCTTTCGTTGTCTTATCAAATATCACATGAATCATTAACATTTGTTTTCACCACTTGTTTTGGTTTCCCTTACTTCACATGATTAAGACATTATGTTGAGAGAGGCTCAGAGCTACTATATTTTATATTAACCTAATATTATTTAAGTAAATATTAAATTTTCTAGATACATGATCTTCTGTGTTTGTCCTCTGCTTTGTTAATATTTTCTTCAGCTCTGAAATAGAGAGACATGTACACATACATGCACTGTTTTGTGAAAGCAGCAAATTTTATTAGATTACAAATGTCTGGCTATAAGTTTTGAACAAACAGATGCAGTTTTTAATAAAGCTACTTCCTAACAGGAAGCCTTTTGTGCAAAAGATATGTAAGAGATCCTTGTGGATGTATGCAGGGGAGTTCAATTCAAAATTGGAATACATATCTATTTGCATATTATGTGTTACCTTTCACTAGCATACTCCCTTGTTAATGATTTTACATTAATGAAATAATTGGATTTCTTGTGTCACCCAACTAAGCAATTTGAAATTGTTCCAATTTGTATGCCCTCTTCTAAAATGAAATTTTGTTGTGTAATGTGATCGTTCTCTTGAACAAGTTTCATTAAAGTAACTGATCAAGCTATTCAATATTCTAGTTATAAATATGAATAAAAGCTAAATTCTACATCTGTCTACATGTATTAGAGATAACAAATAAATACATATAATAATACCTACAAAAACATTGTCATAACAATAGATTTAATACACAAATAAAACAAACCTGGAAATTTTGTAATAAATTTTCCATTTCTCTCTCTTTGCCACAGATAATAAATAACACATAGAATCTATATACTTAATGGTTTGATTTGATCGTTTCTACTTTAATATTAAAAGGTGAGACCTATTTTTTACAGGGAATTTAAAATTTTTCTTCAGCTCATCTGTAGATCTAAATCTGCATAATAACAATAAATAGCATATGAAAATTCACACCTGCAATAAACTATTCGGTGATCTAGATACTTTCTTATATACCAAATTATAGCTGTGAGCATCAAATTACAATGAACTCTGGAACTATTAGGAATTTGTAATTTAAATAGTTTCACTCAATCCTTACTCCCAAGTGCTTTTAATTAGAACAGACTTTTTAATTAAGTACTCCCATGCACAAAGTATAGCTTGATGATTTTTCTGTCATATCAGCCTCCTTTACAAAAACAAATAATCTTGTGTTAAAGGAAGATATTTTCTCTGAAACCAAACTATAAGAATTCTGGTTCTGATTTCAAATGGTTCAGTTGAGGCTCTGAATACTAAAAGGAAGCCCCTGTCACTGGGATGACAGCGAGGAACAGATCCACAAGGAGTGACACCGATAGTACTGAGATGCATAAGAGTCGGTCCTTCACCTCTGTAAGTCAGAGACATCAGATTTCCCCCAGTGATCGGCCAGTTGCGTTTTAGAGGAAAGTGACATAGTAGAATGGGCGTGATATTTGGATCCACGTAAATATCAAATCACCTCACTGTCATTTGCTAGTTCTGTGAAAATGTTCAAGATACTTAGCCTTTTTGAACCTTAACAGCCTATTTGTAAAAGGCATTAAGAATACCTATTTTGTTGAGTTGTCAGGAAGATTAGATTTATAATCTATAAAGTGCCTTGAACAGAATAGGTGCTCAGAAAATGTTATCTATAATGTTAATAATCATTGTTGCCTTTATTGTCAATTTACTTGATCTTAAAGAAAAGTTCTCACCCATTTGAGATATCAAGGACCAATTGTTTGGTAAACCTGGCTCAGCATCAGGAACAAACAGGAAAAACATTTTTCCAAGGCCAAGGCATACATAAATAAAGACAATGTAGAAAATAGTGGGTAGGTGTGAGATAGTCTAGGTAAAAAGTAATGCACAAAGGGTAGCCCTTAAAACAAAGCATACGAATAAGCTCTCTGAGTTTTGAACAGCACCGAGTAATGAATCTAAGCCATGGAAACACTCCAGAGATTCCAATGAGCTCCATCCTGTAGCTTTTTTTTTTTTTTTTTTGCCAGGCCCTCTGTATGGCCCCGTGGCTTTGCTTGCTGTTTGAACAGTCTGGGAAGGAGAGATTATTGGAAGCATTATTATATAACGTAAACGCACGGCATGGTTTGAACTATTGGCCTATATGTCCTTTCTAACATCCTTGCCATTTAACTTTAACTCAGGTGGTTTGTTACCAGAGGCCTGAGCTAGACCTATACTCCCATACCTGAGAGGCCTCTCGTTAGCTTTCTGGGTACATCCACACATGGCTGTTTGCTGTGTGTTGCAGGACTGATACTGTAACTTCTCTGGAACAACAAAATTAGTTAAAACATTTTTTTTACATACTTTGAATTATTCATAACCGTTTCAATAAAGATGACAAAATTATAAAGTAGAATTGCTTTGTAATTTAGACTCTGTAGACAAAGGAAGAGAGAGTCTCTCTTCTAGAGTCTGTCCGTGCCTGGTGTATTTCTGTTTGCAGTTAATTATAAGGCAGATAATCTCAGATGTCTAAGTATTATTTAATCAGAGAAATGCCTTAATTGTAGCAAGTGGGATTTATTTTATAACTGGTATCTTCAGTGCCTGATGCATTTGTTCATCAGTTAGGAGCATTAGTCAAAAATTTAAGGAGACATTTATTAAAAGTGGAATTATAGTAGGTCAGATACTGAGCGCACAAATATAATGTATATAATTTCGATAAATGTATTTTATAAATGATCTATAGTAAAGATGCTTTTGAAATAATTATTGTAATATTATTTAAAAATTTAGTTTAGTCTTTAAAATTTCTAACATACAGATAATTATTTTTATTGCATAAGCATATTAATTTATTTCTCTAAAAGTTTAGCATTTAAGACTGCATTAAAACTTTTAAGGAATAAAAAGTTTGAGGAATCATTCTGAAAAGCATTTTCATTCTAATTTTTATAAGGAAAGAGATATGGCTGCTGCTTTTGTGGGTCTCATCTTGTAGCAAACTCCCTTATTTAATTTCAAAATGAAACAAGAGCTATTGAGTTAATTGTTAAGGTGCTTGCAGTGGAGAATAAATAGAAGAACTCCATTTAGAGAAGTTCGATAGACAAGAACAGGAAAGTAAGTGGGTAAAGAGAAGGTACTTACCTTCTAGGCTTCCAGAAGGAAGAACAGGCCTGAATACTCCAACACAGGAGAGAACTTGATGTGCCGTAGAATGCAAAGGAGAACTAGGGTTACTGAGTAAGCAGAGAGTGGTAATAGATAAGATTAGAGAGAAAAATTAATACCAAATTATATGGCACCTTTTAGACCTGGGTGAAGAATTTGGCTAGTGGATCTTTTAAAACAATTATTTACCCTTAATGAATTATTTTTATACATCCATTCTTCACTACTAGAGTCTTTCTACCCGGTATGACATAGACATCACAGAAGATTAGAAAACTATTTTTCAAGACTTTAATTTGTCTTTAATGTACAAAGATTTTTAAAAATCCATAGTGAGCACTGAAATGTTAATTTTCAAATTATTACTTGAAGCAAATTATTACTTTTCAATGGTATTATGAAAGACCTCACTTAATGAAATTTGAATTTTGGGAAAGTTGAGAATGTCTCTTTACCTTTTCTAATCCTAGAAAACATTGTCTATTTTTTAAAAATAACAATGAGAAGGATACTACCAACATAACTGAATCCACAATAGAAATGATGAGACAACTGAAAGGAGAAAGTAGGGATAAATTAACGAAAAATTTAGTAAAAGTATCAGCACTCTATTTTTTTCAGTTACTTCTGTATTTTCTATTACTAGATTTTAAAAAATTATGTTGCTTTCTGCAATAAAAGTTATTAGGATCAAAATTATCTTTTAAAGGGTCCAATTTTAGCCACAAGATACTAAGTGTGTGAAAGACTGGTTTTATTTATTTTTATGATGTCAAGTCTATTAGGTTTATTTACAAGGTGAGTAATTAAAACTCCTGCTAAGTTGAGATTTGAAATAGTTATATTTTAGTTTATTTATATAATGTAAGTACAAAAATCATAGGTTTGTCCCACAGGTGGCTGCAATTAAACCAATCAAACAGAAGAAATTAAGCCATGTTTTATGCAAAACAATAAATATTCCGCAATAGGTTAATGTGATATTCTCATGTCCTTAGAAATTTTTATCAAAAATATATGGCTTTGGTATTGATATTTGATTAATGATTGATTTAGAAAGTATCTCTAATGAATATTATAATAGCTACTAATGAGTTATATTAATATTTAGTATCAATGAGAGACCATCGTTAGGAGCCAAGAAGTTAATATTTTTAGACCACATTTCTAGGGTGATTGTTCAACATAATTTTTGCATGCATTTAAGTCACTGTTCAAAAATAGAGTTGTTAGTTTAATAATATATTTTATTGGTGAATCTTAGATTATATCTTATATCTGAAGGTATATTTTATTTAAGGGGAGCAGATTTTCATTGTGATCATTAGATGTTTCATATATTGAGAATAACTCTGATATGATTATCAAACTGAAAAACTAGAATACTTAGAGACTTTCAAGTAATGTCATCATTATCCTTAAAGTTGAACTGGATTATTTTTAGAGTCAACTAATGAATACTCGACACACCCTATTAGAAATTAGTCACTATAATACTAAGCTCATGGACATTCCTGACCATGTATTGTGTTGTAAAGATAACATGAAACTGATTCATTTATTCGACACATATTTATTGAACATATACTAGGTGCTTGGGATATATCAATGAGCAAAAGAGAGTTCTGTGGCATCCTGGAGGTAATATACCAACCATACAAATTAGGCTAAGATAAAACATATGATAGGAATATAAAATTTGGGCACATCAATGTTTCTATGAAATAAAATGATTTAACGTTGATTTTAAGTTTCCTATTAATTACTATATCTACAACAGAGTATGTAAAAGCACTCAATTTGCTTAATGTCGAAGGTGAGATCTGCAAATATTTAGACTATCTTATCTATTTCCTGAAATTACTTCAGGTTATTTCTGTTACCTTATATTTAAATTCTTGAAGCTACCAGACATTTTGCAAACATTCACATGGCAATAGGCATTTTTTAAATGTTTGGAAAGTTTCCTTTCTGATTACCTTCTACTGTAAGAGTTAAAACTTGAAATTTAGACGTATTTTACACAAACATATCTAAAGTTTAGACCACATCACAAAGTGGACAATTTAGAGGGTGTTACATTTGAGAAATAGGTTTACATTTTGTTTTGTTTTTTCTTCTGGATTTTTAATTTCCTATTTCTGCTTCATTCAAGTGCATTTATTGAATGTTTTCAAGATTTAATTTAGGTTTTTTTTCACATAACTCTGTGTTTCCTAACTGATAAAAGTTGAGTAATGTATTTTCATCTTAACATTTAGTTGTTTGGTTAATCTCACTTCAAGGGGGAAAGGTTATAGTCCATTGATAGTGATGAAATAATCTAGGTGGCTTTCATGTAAATAGCAACAAATGTGCACAATAGTTACATTACATAGTATTTTTAACAACGCTGCTAAGGAGTGAGATGGGAACTCAGTCTTTCGTGATGAAGATACACCTGAGCGCATCCAGAGAAAATTTAGTTCTGCAAGCTTGAAAGAAGTAATTGTCATTCAACAGAAATCAACTAGCTTTGCATATCAGTAAAACACACACATACTCTTATCTATTTTCTGAGTGCTCTGGAACTGATACCAAAATACCAAATATATATTTATGAGAACTAGAAATGCTATATTCTTTTGGATCACATAAACTCAATGTAATTATGAAATTAACTTTGAGAATATATGGAAAACGTAACTTCCTAAACAAATGAAGACAATAAAACCCACCAAGTCTATATTAGGCTATGTAGTTTTGATATTCACATTTGTGTTCCAATTGTCACGTCATTAATTATTTTTATTATTTATTTTTAGATGGAAGACTGTATTTGAAAACTACTGTCATGTACTGAATCTTTCCTGTTGAAGAAATCCATGTTATAGTAAAGAACTTTGCAGTCAGACATTCGTCATTGGAAAATTCAGAAAAAAATAAAGTCCTTTTAAGGGAACTGCCTCAATTTTGTGTATTAATGTTCTTTAAGTTTAAGTATTCTACAAAAAACAAAAAAGTTTCTTCCATTGATTTTCATCTGTGGTTCATACCAGAGACTTGAGAATGTTTGTAAATGTATAAGTATCAAACTTCTTACAATTGATAACTGCACCTTTGCTGCTGGACACTTGTATACTGAGTTAAAGCAGGTCCGAATAGAATATGACCTAGCTTTGTTTTTTAATGGAATGAACCATTTTCCTCTTCTGAAAATTCTGTATCTGAGCACATCAAGAGACTCTCATAGCAGTGGTCACCCAGACTTGCAGAATTATGTCCTCCGGAAACCAGCAAGAACACTTGGAAATGAACTTGAAGGAGGCATAGAGGATTCCTTAAAAAAAAAAATCAATACAATAAAGAGTAATATTCTGTTACATTCGATTTTAAACTCTCTAATTGTGGGTTTTATCCTGAAGATGTTTTTTTCACATACTTTCCAAAAGACCAACAAATGGATGTTGACAACAACCCAGTGAAATAACATTTTGCATATCTGAAAAGAAGCATTGAATATAAGCCAAAAGGTTTTGCTGAAGGTCTTTTTTCTTAAAAATATATAAATGTAACATGTTTTCATTCCAAACTGGTAGTAGTATATAGAATTTAAAATAATAATGATGCTTCTTATTCACACTGTTGGTCACATGTACAGTATATAAACATAAAACATACAAGGAAGGTATTATGTATGCAGTAGTAAACTAGAGTTTAGGAAAATGAAAATTTTAGAAAATATGTTTTGTCACCCTGTTGGTCAGAAAGACACCTTTCTGGTTTTAACGCATGCAGGCATGTAAATATTTGTTTGGAGTCACAGTATTAATGAATGAGATCTTAAGCGTCTGGTGACATCAGAACTCTGTATCAGCCGTTTTTATTTGTATATTGAACTCTACTTAGTGCCCCAAACTGCACTATTGTGAATGGATTGTGGCTGAACAGTTAATCAAAACACCAGAAATATTTTTATATGTTAACTTCATATTATGTTAATGTTGCTGAAAAACAAAACCTAACAAACCCTTGATGTATCGGTCTAATACCATGTAGCGCTGAGTGATAAAGTTAAAATGTGTCGTGCTTCCCACCCTGGTCAGAGGGAAGGGTGCCTACGTGTTATTTTCATTGTCTTTTTGAAAGTTACAGTATGTGTTTTCACTTTGTGCAAGTAAAGCTGGAAGTAAAGCTGCAAACAGTACTTATACATAATGAAGTTACCTTCTCTTTGTTTTTACATATATGCAGTTACACCTTTAAAGACTGATATTATAAATCAGTGCAGTCGCTATACATTTTATGATTTTGCTGTCATCTTAAAATTTTATGATCATAATATTATTTATTACCATAAACAGTAAAGTCTTAAATGTCCAAGCAAACTAGTTTAAAATGTTTAAGGATAGTTCTGATTGGGTATTAATTATTTGGTTAAGAAAAAATATAGATATTCTGGCACTAAGCTTCTATAGGTTTTAGGTCTTCCTTGCAACACCAGAACATATTTCTTTTGTGTAGCTTGCTATTAACCAGCAAAGTCCATTTTTTAATACAATAAAAAGGGTATATATACGATTCCTATTTTAGCTTGCTTAAAAGGGAGCAATATTTTTATTTAAAATGCTGTTAGTAAATGCTTTGTAGAAACTTGGTTTTCTAAGCATAGTTCTTCCATAACTGTCTCTTGTTGTTTGAGCACAAGAGATTTTATTCCTAGTTGTATCTATTTCTTGTTTTTCCCTGTATACAGTCTTTAAAGGATTACAACACTTAAAATTGGAGGGACTTGTGGCAAGCTTTTGAATCATACATTTTTTGAAAGATTTTTTAAGAAACCTACAACTTACATATGTAGTAGAATCAGCCATTGCTCTGCTCCTTGCATAGGGTCACCTGTTAAGTAGGTTAAATAGTTTTAAAATACATACTTTCAAGACCTTTGAGAATGCTTTAGTGTTTGGTTTGATATAAAAGGAAATTTTAGCAAGGATTTAAAAAAAAGCTATCAGCTATATGTTAAGAGAGAATCTTACTAACATTGTTGTAAATATTACAATTCATGAAATGTTATTTTTAAGTCAGTAACTTAAGTTTTTTTCCCCCTTTTTTAGTTATACAGGTTGTTTTGGAATTTGTTTTTTTTTGTTTTTGTTTTTGTTTTTGTTTGGTATAAACAAGTAAAATTGTGCCCATTTTGTGGTTTCCATGCTTTTGTAATCCTAAAAATAGTAATGTCTAGTTGTTCTATAATATAACCACATTTGTGCTCTATGCAAGCCCTTGGACCAGAACATTCTCATCTTCATGTAGGACCTATGAAAATTGTCTATTTTTATCTATATATTTAAAGTTTTCTAAAAATGATAAAAGGTTATTACGAATTTTGTTGTACAAAATCTGTACAAAAAATCTGTTTTTACATCATAATGCAAGAATTGGAAATTTTTCTATGGTAGCCTAGTTCTTTGAGCCTGGTTTCAATGTGAGAACCATGTTTACTGTTATTGTATTTAATTTTCTTTTTCTTTTCAACAATCTCCTAATAAAACTGTCTGAAATCTCCCCGTGAGTTTATTTACAGTTCGTCTTTATTAAATTTTGTGAAATGCATAGCATTGAAGGAATATTTACTTTCTAATGGGAGGCATCTAAAAACAACATAAGTCAGCTCTTTGCAATGTGAGGAAACAATGCTCAATGATTTTATTTAACATGCAACTGCTTCTATCTCTAATATGAATTACTGTGGTGAAAAACATCATAAAAGCACACTCTGTAGTTATTGTTTAACAAGCAGATTTTCCATATTTTGTTTCTTGCCAGCTAAGCAAACTGCCCACATATACATGATTTATTTATGTACATTTCTCAGTTTATGAAGCTGTTATTTGTATCCTTTTCCTTTATATTCTTATATTCCCATGATTCTTATTTCACAAAGCTTTGTGCTGAATAATGTAAAGTAGACATGTTGATGGAACAAAATATATTATTCCCATATCTATGAGTGTATATTTGTAACTCTAACTCAGTGTTTTGCTTTTGATCTCTATCATTGGAAAAAATGCCTTTAGAAACTTTGAAATTTCAATATACTTTAATAATATATAAACATTTTAATCAATCCAAAAGGCAGCGTTTGAAGAAATACTGGGTTGCTATCTCTGTGAATATTCTAAACATTC
>NW_006436811.1:5701446-5707684 GCF_000325575.1 Pteropus alecto | reverse complement strand
CCCTAATAAACACCAAAAATGTTTATGTGACCATTACAAACACATTTTTGTCTTCTGTCATCATATGTTTATGTCAGTAAGACTTGTACTAGAACAGCATACAGTCTCTGAATATTAGTGGAATTTGGTGATAATTTAAGGTTTTCCAATGTGTTTTTATTCGGACTAGCAAATTTACAATCTGCACAAAGCTATTTATTATTAGAAGAGAGTAAATTATAAATAAAAAGTTATATGGATTGCATTTTTAAAATATGGAAAGTGGAGATGTTAACAGAATTAAATATTATTGTAAATGGCATTGTAAAAATTCACTTTTCCTCATGTGTAGGCCTGGTGCTAACATTATCTTTAATATGTACAACTGGTATATAAAAGCTGAATTGATCTTCATTTATTCATTTAAACAGATTCATTAATAAAGCCTCTATTCTGCACAAAGTACTGTGCTAGATGTTGTAATGACTGAAATTGAAACATAGCTGTTGTCCCAGAGGATCTTATAATTCTGTTGGAATCAGATCTTAATTTCAACAAGAAAAGATTCCTCGAGCACATTCCGCTCTATAGAAGCCATAGAGCTGGTATGGAGAGGGTGTTAACACCTTCCCACTAAGTGGTAACAATCTAGTGACTTGTATCGTCCATTCACCTTCTAGAGAATCGTACAAGGTGTTTTGGGAGTCAGACAGTTGTGTGGAGACTGAGGAAAGCATGGATACATTTTCCCCTAGGTAAAACACCACACAACTGTAGTTACTTTTTCATGTTATTTTTTCTTGATTTCAATCATAGCATTCTCCTTGCCAATGCTCACAAACTTTGTTTTAAGGTAAGTAGCCTGTTTAATCACAAATATTTAATCATTAGCAATAAATTCTTAATATGATTAGACTATTGAGTATAGATGTATAATATTTGATTCTTATCACCCAACATCTGTATACCTAGAGTAACTGATGGCCAAACGTGATTAAACACAGTGTAAATTCCTAAATGCTGAAAGAGGACGTTAGGTAATGAGAGGCATTTTCAGTGGCAGCATTATTTACATTTACAGGTTAATGAGCTGGGGATTTTGAGTTGAAATGTTGAGACTCCTTTGGTTGAATGTAACAAAACAAATTCCTGCAAGGTTAGACACCAAACAAGATTGGCTATAAAGACAGAAGGGTACACGTGGACCCTCAAGCTAGGAACACAGTCAGCCCCCAGGGACCAGGGACACTATTCTGCCTTCACTTTTCTGCTTCTCTCAGTGACTTGCTGCTTTCTCCTCTCACTGCAGACATTTGCTTCTCTTGTTCATCTCTTCACTCCTCTATTATTCAGAAGCATAACACCCAGCCTACAGAAGGGACCCAGCCATTTTCTCTTTTTTGTCCCAAGTCAGATTCCCTGAGTTTTGATTGCCTCAAGTCAGGGCATGTCAGGTAGCTTGGCCGTCCATTAGATGCATCTGGAAGAATTTTAGAAACTATTGTATCCAATTAAATTTGAATCTCTGGGAGTTGGGGCTAGGGCATTAGTATTTTTAAGAGTCTTGAGTGATTCTAATGAGCTGCTAAGGTCGAGGTCCACTCTCTGGGAGGGCGGAAAAAAATATATTGTAGAAAACTACTGGTGGGCCTTTTGCTATGGACAGGGGTTGAGTTTAGGGTGGTTAGAATGCATTGCGAGCTGTTCACACTACAAAAAACAACTAATAGTTCTGTAAAATGAAAATTACATAAAATCTGTAAAATATTTAATATATCGTTTAAAGTAATTTTAGCACTGTGAACTTAATTCTGAATTGAATATGAATTTTCAATCCTCCCAATTAGATGCAATAGAAGTCACATTTTTTTTCCTAAATAAAATTATTGATTAATCTGACCCCAGAACCAACTGCATGGGGAAGTAGAAATTCTATTTTAATCATTATGGGCTTCCTTCCTCTGAATGTTCTCAGTCCGAAGCACTGGGGTTTCATGACTAAAATCCAGCCTTCAAGAAGCAGCCCTTCTCTTTGGAGAGGCCTTCAGTCTTGTGGAAGCAAAAATTATAACAGCATGGTGTAATTCTCAATGTAAGGAAAGGAATTATTTAAGAAAATTATGTTATAAATGGAGACGTGTAAAGTGGTGTGAAGGGGGGTAATGTTTGTACATTTTAAACTGATAAAATGTTGATCAATACAAGTATACTATGATAAATTCTGCACCTATAATATAACACCTGGAGCAATGACTAAAAATGCTATTATCAATATTATACTTGAAATCACTAGAGATAAAGTGGAATTCAATGCTGTAGTAAGTTAGATAACACATAAACAGTAAATATTTTTTGGTAATTCATCTGGAGCTTTAAGCTACTTTGCTAGTAAGTTTCCAATCCTCTCTCAAGTACTTTGGCTGTTCTTTCAACAATGTTAATTGTGTGTCAAAATTTACTACCATAAGCAACAGATAAAGATAAGTTGGTTGATACATCTCCAGCACTATGCATTTCTACTTTCCATTTATTATGTGTACTCATGTCTAATAATATATTTCGGACTGGTATTTTTAAAAACAAGTAAGGACTGAAGTAACTATTAAGTCATTAAAATTTATTTTTTTAAAAATCTCATTGTTGGCTTCTACCGCAAGTGTGGGAGTTAGGAGGAGATGTTGATACCAGTCAGACCTTTTCTTATTAACTCATCATGCTCATTTACAAAGGAAAAGCGGTCCCATTGAGTTGACTTTTTTATTTAAATCCATCTGGTTATTATGTTCTTGAATTCATTGGTATAGAATGGTTTGGGGCCTTCTTCCATTAATAGATTTTGACGCTTTTTAGTATATGCTTTACATGTGATTTTTCTTTTCCCACAGATAGCTACTGTGAGACAACAATAGGTACACTTCAGAGTCTCAGTGAAAATAGGCAAGTTCTTGGGAAGTAAACTTTCCTGCAATATAGAACAGAATTGGGTACGAACGGAGTATCTGATCAAAGAGCCAAAGGACAAGTGATCTAACAGCACAATGTATTTTTAGGGGAGGATGGTTGGAGAGCGGTAGAAAATTCTTAACTGACTAAGATAAATGAGAATTCAGGATCTAGTTTGACAAGTATTTAAAGTGGCTTTGCGGGACACTGTCTCACCCCTGAAGAATCTTTCATTTCACCAGCAGTCGTCTTGATGCAGCCACATGTACCTCCATCTTGCCAGATCACTTCAAAGTCCTCTTTTATCCACTGAGTATTAGTGTTAGGCCCAGCTATCTTATGCTCTTTCTTGTATCTGTACCACATGTATCCATAGGAAACACTTAGTATTCTTTACCCCAACAAACACCAGGAACGTTGGAGCATTTCCCCAAATGTAACCAACTCTCTCTGTACCTTTGTCAGAGCAATGTGTCAGACACACATTCCTACAATGTGAAATTCAAGCTGAGATAGACATTAGTACTCTGTGTTCAATAGCCTCCAGCAGACAAATATCAAGTCCTCTGATCACATTGAGGGCTCTTCTTCAGACTCCAGATGAGAGACAGACACCTGTCACTTTTATGGGTGATTGCAGGGGCTTGGCCCTGAAACAGCCCAAGTCCCTCACCAACAACTATCTTTTTACCTCAATTATTTATCTCATATCTTAAATATCTTTTAAGGTGTGGAGGTGGTTGGACAGCTGAGCTCATAAAATTAGTTTTCAGATAGCTATTTGCAAGTTCTGATTTTGCACCTTGCCTTAGAAGGTGATATCCATTTTATTTGTTTATTTAAAAAATATTAAATTTTGAATTAAAAATTTTTTTTAGATAATTATAGACTAATTGCAGGCAGAAGAAATAACAAAGAGCCATCCCATGTACACTTCACCTATTTTCCCCAACAATAACATTTTTCATAAATATAGTACAGTATTGAAACTAGGAAATAGACATTGATATCCACCAGCTTTATTAAGATTTCACCAGACTTACATGGGTGTATGTGTTAGTCTATTTTTATAAAATTTTATCACAAGTATAGATTCATATGAGCACCATGATACAGAATAATTCTATCAAAAAGATCCCTCACACTATCTTTTTATAGCTATAGCCAGTAACCTCTCTTTCTACCTCTCTGTATAAGTCAAGGTTCTCCAGAGAAACATAACTAATAGGATAAATGTACAGACATGTGCCTGAGTGTGAACACATACACACACACACACACACACACACACACATACAGAAATGCAAGAGCTACTAGGCCCTGTAGAACACACGTATCCTCTAAATGCCCTGCCCCTATTCCTACAGTGGCCCCTGTGACCTGTAGAGAGGGAGTCGGGGGGAATTCCCACTGACGCCTAGGTACAGACAGGTTTGGTTGGGTCAACTCACTCTACGGATTGCTGTTGCTATTCAGCCCAACACTGACATACCACCTAGATGGAAACAGAATTGAACCTCAGCAGTCAGTGGGCTGAACGCAGAGTGGTTTGGCTGGTGATCACTCATGAGCCCTGGCTGAAAACCCTTTGCACTGACAGTGGGCTGTTCTAAAAGGATCAACACTAATGCTTAGTCAATGGGAAGCCGAGGGATGGATAATCATAAATAAGCCGCCGTGGGGTCTGGGAATGTAGAAGGACATTTGGATTTTCCCACAAGAGCCTGAGCCAGTCCTCACTGTTTTCCCATCCTGGCTCAGAAGATACTGGCACTCTCAAGCAATCAGGAAGCTGATGCCCTAGCACCAGTATGAGCCCTCTTAATAACCCTGGAGGATGTTATAGCGCACACAGAGGCCCTTACTAAATTCGTCTAGCAAGACTCGAAAGATAGACAATGAAGCCTGTCCTTACTAAATGCCTCTAATGACAATAGCTGTTTCCAAAATAGAATGGCCTCACACATTCCTACCTCCTTTCAAGGAGGCACCTGTGCCATTATCCAAATAGAATGTTGTGTTTATACTTGATGAGTCTACTAATGCATCACCTTTATTAAATCACATGAGAAGACACAAGTAAATGCCCTGAGTGATACTATCCCTAGCCTAAGGAGCTTAGTAAACCATTGGTTGCAGATCATGGGGCTTTCGGTGGAAAAAATATTTATTTTGGTAATTACAATCCTAATATGTGTTTTCTCTTGCATGTACCTACATTGTTGTTGTGATATCTGCGTCCAGTGTAGACGAATAGCCACCAAACAAGCCACCTCCATGCTAACAAAACCTCTTGATGATCACTTAGGACACACTGCCAAAGAGAGGTGTGGGAGATTGCAAGACCCAATCAGGATTGGTGGAGGAGGTCATCTAGAGGACGTGACCTCCAGTTGACCCTCCAGCATGACTCAGGAAATCAGAGGCTCCTCACTCCCTCCCCTGTCCTTGAAATGTGGATTCAGCCCACCATTTCCACATTAGGAGCTGTTTCAAGGGGGTTGCCTTGAGAGAGTAAGGTGTTATTGAAATCATCTGGACAGAATACGTGACTGAACCCAGTTCCGGCCTCTATATAAACTTTAAGAATCTGTCCGGCAGGTGAGCAGTTTTACTCTTCTAGACTTCCTGGAGACAAACTGGTAAGGAAGTTCTCTTGCTTGTTAAAACTGCCACCAACGAATCAAGAGTGGCCTGTCCCTGTGTTAAGTCTCTGTTTGGCCTCCATGTACAGCAGCCAGTTTCAGATTTCACCCAGGGAACACCTGAGGTTGTATACCAACATTTACTTTTTGGTACTCTTAAAATAGATTTTGCCCTCTTCTTCAGGGGGAAAAAAAGGTAGTAAAGTTTGCTTAGTGTATAATTCTAGGTTTCCAGTGATTTTGTTCTTAGCAATTTGTGTGTTAAACTGGTTTCTGGCATCCATTGTTGTTATAGAAAGGTAGTTTAAATATTATTCTTTGTAGGCAATTTGTCTTTTTTCTATGGATGTTTTTAACAACTTTTATTTATCTTTGGTGCTTTGCAGCTTATATATAGTGTGTATAAGTATGAGCTTATTTGTATTTATTATGTTAGGGAACTAATAGGCTTCCCAAGTAGTTAAGGAGATGTTTTTCTTTAATTTAGAAAACTCTAAGCCACAACTCCTCAAATAATGCCTCTGTGTATTTTTTACAACTTTTTGGAATCCTAATTTAGTTCTAAGGTAAACTCTTCTACTTCTTGGTTTGTTAACTTTCACTCATATGTTCCATTTCTTTAATCTACTTCATTCCATATAATTTCTTCAGATTTATCTTTCAGTCTACTA
>NW_006436811.1:5700063-5701385 GCF_000325575.1 Pteropus alecto | reverse complement strand
GAATTTTTAAATATTTTAATATTAATAATTTTAAATATTTTTATTTTTAGATATTTTATTTGCTTCTTTTTAAAACTTCTTAGTCATTCTTGATAGTCTCTCTTTATGTGTTTGATTCTCTTATTTCCTGATGTATTGTGATATATATTTACATATAAATAGCTCACATTTAATTTTGTTTCTAAATAATTCAATATCTTATATTATTAAGGTCCGATTTGGCATTCATTATATTTCTGATGCTCTTAAAGCCTTGATTATTAATAATTTTTAAATAATTTTGATTCAAATTCATGTTTATTGGAACTCTAGCTATGGCAATTCTTTAAAATCTGGTCTGAGAATGTCATACTCCATGAAAGAAGTTTATTTCCTTCTGCTAGGTACCTGGGGACACTTTTAACTTAAATTTAAAATTAAATTAACTTTAAATTCTTCACTTGTAGTCCCTTAGTTCACAAAGATAGTGTTAATTTAAGTAATCATTTCCAAAACATGTCCAAATTCATGAGAGCAAGCTTATTCTGCTATAGTCTCAAATGAGACTTTTCTTCACCCAAAACTATAACTGATAACAATTTTTTTTTTGCCATATACCTTTGTGAGGTTAATTTTCTTTCTACTTCAATGTTTTAACAGAGAGTTAGCTTTTCTGACTCTTGGCTTCATGTGAATTTCATTAGTCTGACTTTATTTCCTGTCCCCCATAATCGTGAACATTAAAACTGAAGCTCTGTCACCATGGATTTATATAGCTGGCTCAAAGATAAACAAGGGCTCTGCTCTTGTCACTTTCCTGGAGTTCTTTTCCTCTTATATTGTGGCCTTGGATTGACACCTCCATGTTTTTAGATATTTAATCCAACAGTTTTTGGTTTTGTTTTTGTAGCAAGTTGGTTTGAGTCTATTGGAGTAAAATTACCAGAAATGAATACTCACTACTTAAAATTGAGTATTCAAATTCCTGAAATACACTTTGATAATTATAAACATTAATCAATCAATTAACATTAGTTAAACATTCATCTATAATATTCTAGTTATAAGGAATTAATAATATAATGTGTGTAAAATTTTTAGTGTAATTTCTACAATACATTAAATGCTGAACAATATTATTTTAGAGTACAAAACATCGAAAAGACAATCTTGGGCCTCAGGGAACATATATGTTTTAATAAAAGTAGAAGATTAAGATACAAATATATTACATGTTGATTATAATTTTACAAAAAATAATGAATGATATATAGATTTTATATGTAGTTTTTTATATTAAAAGACATTTAACATAGTATATACATATATAAATTCTTAAATAT
>NW_006436811.1:5638659-5700032 GCF_000325575.1 Pteropus alecto | reverse complement strand
ATATATATATATCTATATCCTATGTTTTTTTGACGATATTACAACGATTTATTTTCTCCTTTATGATTTTTCAGGACTCCTCAATTCAAAAAATGAACACGTATTACTTTTTTTTTTCTTTAGCAAGAATTACTAGAATTTATTGATGCTATTTGATCATTTACAACCAGGTTTTGCTTTTATTATTGATCAAATAAAGCTTCTGCCAAGCATGACCTAACTCAACATTTTATTTCTTTCTCCCTCTCTCCTTTCTTCCCTCTTTATTCTTTCCTTCTTTCCTCCCTCCCTCACTTGCTCCTTTCCTTCCTCTTTCTCTCCCTTTCTCTTTTCTTTTTCCTTTTCTTTTTCCTTCCTTCCTTCCTTCCCTCCTTCCTTCCTTCCTTCCTTCCTCCCTTCCTTCCTTCCTCCCTTCCTTCTTTCCTTCCCTCCTTTCCCTCTCTCTCTCTCTCTCCCTCTCTCATCCTCTCACTCCTTCTCTTCCTCTTTCTTCCCCCTCCAGAATTTAGAAACAATATGTAAGTTTTCTACTGTTATCTTTGTTTCACAAATGAGAAAACTAAGGAAACCAGGTGATATATATAGCATAAGCTACAGTGTAGACTGGGTAATTTCCAAAATTTTCTTGATGGTGATGGCCTAAACTGATGTAACAGTTAAAATATGAGTATATTCCTTAGATAAGTAAATCACTCAAGTGCTATATGATTTATTACTCAAGGGTGGTCTTTAGGCCAGCAGCATTGACGTCTGCTGGGACTTTGTTAGAAGTGAAGACACTCAGGCCCCACTACACATCTGCCAAATCAAAGTCTGCCTTTTAACAAGATCCCCAGGTGATTCATATGCAATTAAAGTGTAAGAAGCATCACCGAAGCAGATTTTAAACAGAAAAGTGAGTTGGGTGTTGTGACAATTATTAAAGAGAAAAAAATCTGTTTTAATTATTATATGATTTTTATAAAGTGATTATTTGAGAGGTTGAGGAGAGAATGGTCAGGATGTTGAATTATCTGTATAAATACTTCAATTTAGATTTTTCTGCCACAGTGTAGATACTGCTCAAGGGTGATCTTTCAAGTCTCTTAAATCCCTGATGAATCAGAAGCATAATACTGCTCATCATTTAAAGGTAAATTAATTACTATATAAACAACAGTAAAGAAATTTAAATATTAAAAAGAAAATTCTCACTATGGGGCTTTTTAATTTCAATGCAATGCCCACCGGTATCTGTATATTCAACCATAGTTGTTTTTGTGCACTGTTTTGTTCCAAGCTAAGGGATGAGCATGGACAAAGTTGTGGAGGATAGATGGAGAGGATGCGATATTTGAAGACTTTATAATTATTCTTTTTTGTATTGTGCTATGTTGAGCTAATTGTAGATACAATTACTAATAACAATTCCAACTATAATCAGACTTTTAATCATTATTTGTAATGGTTGCATCACTCTCACCAGGTTGATGCACAAAGATTACTTAATAATTCTATCATTACATGGATACTCATATAGTTTTGCTATTACAAATAATGAAGTAATAAACATCTTTGTACAAATAGTTTAATTGAAATTCACTTTCATAGCATAAATTACCAATAATGGAATCACTGAATTTATATGTAATGTTATAGGGTTGGCTTTTTTTAAGACTTTATTTTTTAGAGCAGTTTTAGATTGAACCTGTATTCTTTTTTACTTGGTTTTCTTTTCAAGATTTAGTAAAGGAGAAGATGTTGTAGTGAAGTCACTGAGGATGATAATTGATCTTTATGACTTTGTTTCTTCTGCTTGCTTTGGGTTTTATTTGCTCATCTTTTTCTAGTTTCCTAAGGTGAAAACTAAGGCCATTGATTTGAGACTATACATTTTACCTTAGGTTTTCATTTTCACTCAATTCAAAATTCTTTCTAATTTCTCCTTCAATTTCTTCTTGACCCAAAGGTTACGTATAATTGGTGTCATTTTATTTCCAAATATTTTGTGATTTTCCAGAAATCTATTATCGATTTCCAATTTAACTCCAGTGTCATCAAAGTACATTCTTTGTAAGACTTGAATGTTTTTAAATTTATGAGATATGACTTAGAGGTATTTTATGACTTAGATTATGGTCAGTGTTTCAAACATTCCATGTGCAGTTGAAAAGAATGTATGTATTTCTCTATTGTTTAGTGGGTAGTCTATAAATGTCAATTAGATCAAGTTGATTGATGATGTTCAAATATTTTATATTCTTGCTGATATTTGGTTTAATTATTCTCTCCAGTACTGAATAAATTAAGATATAGTAAGATATTTAATATTTTGGATTTTTTTCTATTTCTCCTTTTAGTGTTAGCTTTTGCTTTATGTGTTTTGAAGCTCTGTTATTCTGTGCATAAATATTTAGAATTACTAAATCCTCTGGATGTATCGACACTTTATCATTATGACATATTTTTTCTTCCTTTTAATATTATTTTATCTGAAATCTACTTGTCTGATATTCATGTAGACAGTTCAACTTCCTTTTGATTAATGCTACTGTGGTATATCCTTTTCCATCCATTTACTCTGACTTATTTGTGTCTTTGTATTTAAAATGGGTTTCCAATAGGCAGCTTACAGTTAGCCCTTATTGCTTCTTGTTTTCCACTTGTCCATTTATTTATTTTATATATATATTTGTTAAGTATTCTTGGGATATTATCTCTTCTGTATATTGTTATGATTCTTTGTTTTGTTATTTTGGTAGTTACTAAAATTGTGGCTTATACTATACATCTTAACTTATTAAACTCTAACTTAAGTTAATATATTATTTTATGTAAAATATAGTAATGTTATAAAAGTATTCTTTTATTTCTTATTTATTGATCTTTGTGCTATATTACAATATATTATATTACTATCTATGTTATAAACCACAATACTACATTATTATCATTTTTATTAAAACAGCCAACTATAGTTTAAAGTAATTTAAGTAATAATAAAATAATGTCACATTTACCCATTGAGTTACCATTTGCTATTATCTTTATTCCTTTCAGCAAATTCATTTTTTATCTGATATCATTTCCCTTGTGTATGAAGGACTTTCTTTGATATTTCCTTTAGTGTGACTCTGCTGGTAATGAACTCTTTCAGCTTTTGTACGTTTCAAAAGCCTTTATGGCTTTCATTTTTGTACATTTTTATAAATATAAAATTCTAAATTGACAGTTTTTTAAATAAATTTAATTTTGTTGCTTTGTTTTCTTCTCATATACATTTCTTCTGACAAGAAATCTGTGGTCTTTCTAATTCTTCTGTGATGTGTATTTTTCCTTTGGATGCTTTTAAAATTTTCTTCTTATTACATGTTTTGTTCAATTTGATTATGATATATCTTTGTGCAGTTTTCTTCATATTTCTTTTGCATGAGGTTTAATGCAGTTATGGATAAGTTTTTCTGAGAAACAGTTTCTAAGTAAGAGCATGCAACTGAATTCTAGCCAATGGATTGGGACTAGAGCTGATATATGCCATATCTAGGTCTGGCCCAATGAAATCTCCCATATGATCCTTTGTATTCTCTTTTCACTTATGGATGTTGCTCTCAGAGCTACATTGAAAAACATGTTTGATAATGCAATGGCTGGCATTAGCTCATTTTCCTGAATGTATATATGAAATATAATACTGACCCTCATCTATCACCTATTTGGGTAAAAAATAGCATATTTTTGAAATTATTGTCAGAACAATTGTCAATTAGAAAAGTAATTCTTGGTTTGACTTTCATGGCTTAAATTTCTTAATTTGTTCATGCCCAAAGTTTGCCTAATGGAATTGTTACTATGTTCAATTTGAGTCTTGTAGTCACCCTTAGAATTAGAGAAGACTCAAATCTACTCGTTACTTGGACTAAGAATGGGAGACAGGGAATCATTTCTAACAGCTATACTGTAGTATTTTTACCAGAAAAAAAACAGAATGGCAGATAATCTCCAGTATAATTTTTGATGAGAGGTTCATCAGGTAAGTAACATTTTAAGTTTATACTTTTCATGGCTTATTCACACATACAATCTCATTTTATCACGTGCCCTTGTGAATTGTGTAATATAAATCATTTTATTTCCATTTTACAGATGAAGACAGTGCTGAGGAAAGTTTAAGATATTATTGTTTACTAAGCGTCTCTGAATTTGGATGCAGACAGATTTTGAATTCATTTGAAATTTTGTAGGAATAGAATTTTAAAAAGTGACACTAAATAGAAAATATTTAAAATCTACTCACTGACACCCACCTCAATGGGGGAGCAAGTTTTGTATCCTGGCTCCTTCATTTTCTTTCTTACAGAATCCAGATAATTGGTCAAAGTGAAAAAAATAAACAAAGAACAAAGACAAAGATAAAGATGATGAAGAAACAAAAAGAGTTACAGGAAGGAGGAGGAAGAGAAGACAGGAGTAGGAAGAGGGAAAAAGATAAGACAGCAATGATAACAGTTATGGGAGGGTTTTAGTGGCTTAGAGTGAGGGAAGAGAAAAAGCAGCTGCAATTTAGAGCAATATTTAGAAGTGGAAATATTGGGAAAGAGGATTTTGGGGTATGTGTGAATCACACTATTGGTCACAGTATAATACTCAAATTGTTTTAATTTCTTTTAGCTACTGAAATATTGATATTTTTAATATAATCCTGTATAGGAACTAATTTATGTTTACTATTAAGTGCTTAGAGTTAGATATATTTGAAAGCTCATGCACATATTTGAAAGTTAATTAAGTAGAAATACTAGTAAAATTTGAATATTTCTATTTTTAGTTTTTCCAGTGAAATCATGCATAGATATCAGCAGATATTATTTTTGAATTCCTAATGACAATGGGTTTCTAAAGAGAACCAAAGAGTTTCCTAACAAAGTACACATTAAAAGCTTAGAAAGGCTTTCAATCTGTATAAAGAATATCTTAGACTTGTACACACAATATACAGCATAAATTTATATTTTACTTTACAGGATCTTTAATTCAAATGTGATTGATTTTTTAACTGTTCTGATTCATACTTTGCCCAATGAATATTCATAGATGAGTCTGCACAAGATATATTATTTTCTTGGCTTTTGAACAAACATATCAGTATTAGGAAACATCTCTTAAAAGTGTCTTCACTGTTGCTCAGTTGTTATATTGAATATTGATTTCATGCTTGCTCTCCTCTCTTTTTGTGCTCAGAAAAAGAAAAAAACAACTGTTAAAACTTTCTTCATAGACTCTAAAATTATAAAAAATTTTCACATGTGAAGAAAGTATAACGTCTTTTATGAGCACAGTTTTAGTTGTATTTGGTGAATGAAAAATGTTTTGAATTTTAAAAGTTTTGGTTTCTTTGAGAATCCGAAATTTATTATGAGACAGGAACTTGTAATTGAACTGCTTAATTTTAGTCAATCTTATCATTAATTATTTAGGCAAACTCAAATAAAACATAAACATTTTTAAGAAAAAAATTTTTTATAGAGAAACCATTATATAAAACTAAAAATTATTCCAGCAAATAATCTCAGTACAGTGACTGTGGGGAAACCAGATTAGATTAGATTAGTTGGAATTTATTTTGAGGCTACATGGGAAGAAACCTATCAATGGCTATCAAGTTCTCAGACAAATAGATGCTGAGACAGAAATTTACATGCAGATGCTTTTGGGGGTGGGCTCTTTAGATCAACAACTTGGAGAAAGTGAAGAAAATAGGATTAATTGAGCAAAGGAGGCAGTTCAGTGCTGTCATAAGAAGGGCCTCAGCAAGTTCCATGGGAGCTGGAACAACTTTGCAAGTTTTACAACATAAAGGCAAGGAGGACTGGGCCTCATACCCCTGCATGGATATGGGAGGTTTCTGGAAAGGGACACCATCCTGGGTGTGGTAGCTCTCTTCTGTTGAGGGCAGTATTGGAGGGGTACTCAGATGAGAGATGTTAGCAGGAGCTGATCAGCCCAGCAGCTGGAGGAACAGCCTTGATGGGGGACATGATTGGCATACCACAGCATCCACTACACTGAAAAAAATAAAATTAGAAATATTCTCCCTTGTTGCACAACTCAGTTTCAGAAACTAGAACGTAATTTAGAAAACAGCCATAAGCATTAATGGGCTTTCTCATTATATACTTAGTACTCTTTACTATTTATCTTTTTATTCTGCTAGGTAATATTTTGGTGGTGTTATGTCTGTGTTTTAATTGCTGCAACTTCTGCTGATACTGGCTAATTTATAACTGTGACTTCTCAGGATTCAGAGATACCACAGCATTCTTTTTGTGGGTCTCCCTGCTTTTATATGACTTTATGGTCTGCTTCTTGTCTCACATTCATAACTGCTAGAACATTATTATATTAGATCCTCACTGTTCAAGTTAAAGTGTGTCTCTTTGGAAACTCTCTTGTGCTAGGTTTTATCATGAGCTGGTCTATATAAATGACTGCCTTTGAGTCTGTGATGTGGCCAAATTAGATATGAAACCACAGGGTATACAACAGGATGACCTATTTATAAAGAATTTCCCAGAAGGAGGACTCTGGGCAAAGCAGGCAATAAGGAGCTACTCACGAGGGGTCAGTTTAAACTGAAGCTCATTGCCTGCCTTACTAATTCATAATGGCTATCCCTTTACAGATTTACCCTCTAAAATATTTGACCCAAATTTCATTGTGTACCTAATATCCTAGGAAGAGAGTTTAAAATAAAGATTCCTGGGATAATAATAAACATTCTGTTTTTAATAGGTTACAGATAAAACCACTCTACTTACCTTCAGAAGAAAGTTTTAAAGCAGGCAGTCAGATGCCTACAAAATTGTTGGGAAGGTTGGCATACATGGCTCCAGGTCTAACTTCCAGGAATAACACCCAAAATAACACCACAAAACTTGGTCATCAAGGGAGATTCTTTACCTACTGTGATTGGGACAATAGGGAATTAGGCAGTCTCTGCCTCCACACATGCCAACAAAATGCGTGGTACATTTTGATGGTACACACTTTCCCCACTGGCATCAAAAAGCTATTGGATGAGGCATAGAGACCTCCTACAGCTGTCCCAGGAAAATCTGACCATATCCATAACCCTACATACAGGAGAAATAGAAAGACCTGCAGAAAAGAAGGGCCTCTGTTTCATGATAGTCACTCCTTCTCTCGAACTCTCATAGGTACATCTGTTTGCAGAAGATAGATCCTCTGTGGAGTCCAGGGACAAGGGAGCCTTGGGAAAGTGCCCTAAGCTAATCTGAACCATCTGCCACATACCCCAAGTGAATCTGGTGCAGGCACCCATGAACCACAAACAGAAACATTATCCGATGGCAATTCATTGGGTAGAAGTTAGTAAGTTATAATAAAGAAGATAAACAATAGAAGGAATGGCCTTTCTAAACATATCTGGATTTTGCAGTGCTATTAAGTATGTTCTAATTATGTGAAGTACATAAAGATACTAGCTATAATTTTTTGTTGTTGTACTTTATTATTTATATAGATACAGACATAGCATTGAATGTTAAGATGTATCAATCTCTGACTTGAATATTGAAATTTAAACTAATGGATAATATTGTCATTTACATTAAAATAATAGATCAATTACTTAATATCATAGTTAACATGGCCCCATGGTGTGCAGTCCAGAATTGCACTTTAGTGCCAGGTTCCCTGCCTTGTTTCTAAGCCGATAAAGCAGAGAGGAAAGAGACAAGAGGAGATAACAGATTCAGCCCCAACACAGAGGGCAGCCAAAGCATCATTCAGCGATCACCGGTCACCAGGGGCAGATCTGCTATTCGCTTCTCTCACTGCATCCATTCTGCCACAGGGAAATTAATTTCATGAGATTAATACAACATATGGATTTTTCCTTTTTATTTTTAAAATAGGAAAAAAAAAACCCTGCTATAACATGTGTCTCTGTACCATGAATTAACTAACACACACTTGGTAAAAAATGGGAATAGCATACAGACATTGTATCAATTCATACTTAATTTTCTCACACTATTCCTTCTGATCAAGGAAAAGATACCACACAGCTTTTAAGTAATTACTAGATCCCACCTTCTTTCATGATGCTTATCCTGACAACGGTTCCCACTTTTATTCCTTCTGCACACCTAGACTCAGACTGCTAATGTCCGAGCCCCAGTGATATTCTCATCCAGCACCGATGATTCATTATGTGCCTGAATGTTCCTTATTATCACAGGAAAAGCGATGTCAAATGCAAGGGACTTCTTTCAGTTATTTAAAACATTCCATCCTTGAAATCTTTCTCCATTCCCAAAGCACTTATTTTAAGAAGACAGCACTGAACTGAAATATAGAAATGTTTGCTGGAAATTTTTTTTCCTTGCACTTTATTCATGATATCTGATTTATAAATTATTCTCATTGAACATGCTCTAAAGTTTAAAAATAAATAAAGCATGCCTGCTAATTTAATGTGAAAACAGAGACCTCCTTATCTTAGTCCAAGTGTCCTGTTATTTTTAAAAGACTAAAACTAGAAGTGGCTTCCTATTTTTCCGAGGCTAGACTTTCACTGTGGCTTGCAGTCATAGGGTATTTCTTGGTGTAATCTGGGTAGGAAACAAAACTGGCTAATAGATACTTTTCAAGGGCCCCCTTAAACTGGTTTTACACTGGAAAAAATCTTGAAGGTAGGTCATTCTGTGAGATATAGTCGTTTCACTTTTTTTTTCTTCAAGAAGGGTAAGTTATTAAATTTGAGCTAGCTTTTCCAGATCCTTGAGAGAAAATGCAAGTTCTGCAGCACTATCTTCCTTTTGGCCTGTTTCTCACCAACTTTATTTCAGATTTTTTTCCCTTTGAGAAAACTGTTTTCTGTGCCTGTTTCAGGTCATAGTCCAGCAGCTGATGAGCTGAGCTTTGCTCATGATTGGGTGGGATAGGTGGGGAGGAGTGACACCTTCTTCTGGGCCTTTGCCATACAACAGTATTTCATCCACTGCATAGACTGCCCTCCTGAGATGAGGATTGGTCACGGTTGTGGCAGATGAAAGTGCGGTCAAGCAACCCTACTGACTCTATTCAAGAAGTTGTATACACTTTACCTCTAAATAAACCTTACTGAATGGCTGGGTACTCCAGCACCAACAATTTTAAGATGATGCCTACTGAGTCCAGGATTTCTGGAGATACCTTTATAGTCATAGTAGTATGACCTCTGTTATTCTTTAGAATGCCTGACACCTTACAAGCACCTCCACTTATTTCCATCTGGGAAAGTTAAAGCAGCTGAACACAAAATGAACTAACAGTAGAACTCAGCAAACTCTAAAGAGAAACAAGACTTATTTTAATGTATTAAGAATCTTAACATAATATGTAAATTAGTATAATTTTTGAAATTAGATTGTGATGGGATAAAATTTATATTATAATTTCTGAACAAGAACTTAAAAATAACAAAGAGGCCATAGTCAATTTTTTAGCTAGCTAAGAAGTTCAGATCTTGCTTAACTTAATAAAGGAATTCTATCACATACCTGTAATAAACTTTAATAAACATGATATTCAAGGAGAAATCTTAAAGACTTCCTATTAAAATCTGCAAAGATGCAAGGATGCTTCTATTCAACATTGTGCTGAAAGTCTTTGCTAATGTATATAAAAATAATTATTATTATTAGTTAATGATTTTTCTCTACAAAAAAGAAAAGCTACAAAGTATGAATTGATAATGAGTCTAATAAAATTTCTAGATATAAGATTGATAAAGAAAAATCACTTGCATTCCTATCCATAAGAGATATCGAGACATAAGCAGGGCTTAAATAATATAGGGTTTTATAAGGAGTTCATCCTTTATAACAAGGGTAATGGGAAACCTTGATAGAATTTTAATCAGGACTATTGTATCATTGTCTTCTAAGCAAGGATTGGAAAGGAATAAGAGTAAAGATAAGGGACCTAGTTAGGAGGCTGCTGTTGTAACTCAGTAAGAGATGAGAGTGGACTGCGATAAGGGAAGCGATATAGGGAGGCTCGCCCAGTAGATGAGTGGAAGATAAAGTCTAGAGGTGTCTGGTTTATAAGATGTGATGAGTCAGAGAGAGCAAGGAGTCTGGCAGGGCTCCCAGGTTTACAGATAGTACCAACAGAGAGAACAATACACCAATCAATGAGCTGGAAAACATGGGAAACAGGTGCATGTGTTAGTCAGGCACAAGAAAATGAGAAGTTCAGTTTCTTATGTGAAGTTTTAGATTGTCACAAGATATCTGGAGATAATCCTTTTAGAAATTGTATATACAAGTATGAGTCACAAAAGGAAAGCCCAAGCGGGTGATACACATTTGAGAAATTTCAGGTTATGGCACACAAGGAAAACCATGATAGTAAGATTAATCAGAGAAAGTGTGTAGCAGTTTTATGGTAAGAAGAAGGACAAGACAGTACTAACCCTGATTTATGATTTGGACAAAAGAAGTTGAATCTGATAAAAGGTGTAGTCAGAGAGGTAGGAGAAAAATCAGACAAATCTGGATGAGAGAGCACACTGGATTTAGTAGAAAGTTGGTGAGGAAAGTAGAAATGAGATAATGAGGATGAGGGAGGGGACAAATGAAAAACAGAAAGGTCTTATATCTTTGGCCAAGAGTAAGGATAAAAGGATGTCAGACATGATAGACAGCTGGCTATAAGATCGTAAAAGAGTTCACCTTGACATTTGACTGGTTGATGGTGGTTCTCAGTCCTCTTGGGGTTCTACTGAGAAGTGAGTAGGTTATAGTTTGAATTGAATTTAAGTTTTCTGATGAAACATGCCAGTCTGTTTAGTGATGACACAGATTTCCCAGTACCATTTCCTTTTTAAACAACTGGGAATTCTTTTACAGATTGTTCTAAAGTTACATGGCATTTATTTGGCACAAAAGCATAGTTTACTAAAGCATCAGATATTAAGTCTTTCTCTATTCTTTCTCATTAATCTGAGCCACTCCAAGTAAAAGTTAATGCAAACCAAAATGCCGACCTGGACATTAAAATTTTATTGCAATATTAGATTATAAATTGTTTGTTGAACCAGGTAACCCAGAATACACATATAGCAATTTTTATATTGTTCTGGCTTTATTTGCAAATAATTTGGAGCCTGATATATACCGTTTCTGAACCTCAGTCTCCTTACCTATAAAATTAGTATAAAAATAATAGCTACCTCATAGATTTATATGAGTATTAGAATTACTGTGTTCAACACTTAGAAAATGCCTTTCATACTCAGTTCTCAATAAATATTAATTATTATTCTTAACAATTTTTATCCTAAAATGAATATGAACTATTTTAGAAATTAGTATTAGGAGCTAACCAACCTCTGAGAATATACTCATAGGAACTAGGGTTATAGAAATCCAGTCTGAAAAACCCTGGTTTTGACCCTATTATGTCAGAGAGCTGTGATTCACATATAGCAATATTATACAGAATAATTGTTTTCAGGTTAACTGCAGCTATTTTGCAAAAATCATTTCCTTCCTTAAACATCTGCATAAATAGGAAATTTATGCTATTTGCTTTTCAAATCTTTAAATTTTGAATATCTATCTAAATATCCTGAATTTTTTCATCACAGGGGATCTGACATTGAATTATTATTATTATTATTTTACTTTATTTTTTTATTTTTTTTTAATCTCTGGAAAATTTGAACTAAAATGAGTTTGGCCAAAAATGTGGATTTGTGTTGATGCACTATTTACTTTTATTTCTATGTATAAATGATGTATCTTTTAGCATCATCACATCTTATTGATTACTTTAAAAGCTCCAAATATTTCACAGTTCCTATTTATTTGGATTTAGTTCAAATGAAATTAATATCAAATTATTCCACCCACTTTTTTTCAGTTCTATTTACTGCAGTCCTCAAAGCCGAGGAAATTAGATGCGTGATTACATGGGAAAGCAGATGTTGTGCTGACCCCAGTCGAGACAACCCCCAGTCACTTGGGTTTCTCTTGTGAGCATGGACCCTATTGAAGTTGTGTTTCCGCATGCCAGTGACAACGTCTTTTTCCCTCAAAGGCTGAAGTTGTTTGCTATATAAAACTCCCAGACAAATGGAACTCAATTTTAAAATGGAGGAGAATTGAGGACAGGCAAGAGAATGAATTATCCTCCCCACACTCCAAGAGATTTGTGAGAAATTAGTAATTCACTATTTTAAAAGATTTTGTTTACCTTTTGTTGTCAAGAAACAGAGGAAGGGCATAAAACTTTATAAGAAATCCACATGCCATTTATTTAAAGTTGTAATTCTCAGTTTTACCTAGGTAAAAAAAAAATCATTAGAATGTCACTAAATTTTATGAATTATCAGGATTTTTTTTCATACTACAGTTAGTAATAAAAAGAGAAATTAATTTAAAAAACTTAAGATTAATTATTTAAAAAGTCTCTACAAAAACAATTTCAGTAATTATTTAGTACTTCTGCTGCTAAATATTTAATATCAAAGCGAAAACGTAGTACTTACTGCACACATTACTTGTTTTTCAAGAAAAGGAAACAAAGTTTATTACTACCCAGTTTTCTTTTTAGAACTATTAGATTACATGAAGTCCCTATATTTATGTATTCCTTGTAGACCTTTTCAAGCAGATCACTTTCAGCTTTGAGAATCAATTTTCATAGCAATACCATGACTTGATTACATACTCAACTACATAAAATTTTTACTCAACTTTCTGGGCTGTGTGTTCTAACTAATAAATTCTGCTGAATTTTGAACACTTTAAAATGATGCCTATCATTTAAAAGGACAATACAAGACTCTACAGTGTCCAACAGGATAAACTAACTTGATGACAGCCTGATTATCACATTATTACTTCCTACCTGAAACATCTTCCAATAGTTTTATAGTTGAGCTGTCTAAAACGACAACCCCCCTATGAATTACAACAATAATAATGTCATCAGTTGCATAAAGATTAAATTCAGTAAATATAATAATAAAAGTTTTCTGATATTTGGCTTGTACGAGATTGGTTTCAGTTCCCTGTAACACAGATGCTACCAATAAAATGTAATTGTCAGAAAAAGAAAATCATCCGGCTAGATCCTATGAGCTGATTAGCATAAGGGAAATCTACACTTGTGAACACAGACAAAACCTAGCTTTTCAGAACACAATGAATGTGATTGGCATAACTGTTTGACCCCTCGTTTAAGGAGGGATTCTTGTGGTTCCATTCTTCCTTTAGAGTCATGGTGTGAAATGAAAGCAGAATGCTCCCATTCTAACTCTTTCGATTTCTCTTCTCCCCTCTATTAGTCAGCTTATACAGCTTTTACTGCCAGCCCTAAGATTCTGGTTGTATGATAAAGGAGCAAATGTTGCCATTGGAAACTTTGCTTTGGCTCATTTACTGTCCAGGAAACAACCACAAAAAGAAGCGAAAGAGAAATGTACTTTGTAAGTGCTTTAAAGAACGACTCAAATGATGAAAACCAATTTAACAAAGAGAATTTGTGAATCAAATAGCTGCTGCCATTTTTTACACAATCAATGTCATTTCCCCTTTCAGTATAAAGAGTATATTAAGACCAAAACTCACCATTTTTTACAGTGTAAAAACAACTTGCACATATCTTTGTGTTTTACTGGTGCAGGGAGTAAATTCACTTTTATACAGTCTAGTGATGTCTTAAATAAAGTTATAACTGTGACTTGGCCTTGAATAACAAAAGTCCAAAAATTATTTGCTGAAATTAATGTTCCTAAAATAAATAGTTAAGATATATTGAACACTTACTTTGTGTCAGGTCCTCTCCTAAGTTCTTTACAGGTATAAATTCATTCGAGCCTCCCAATAAGCCTATGAGGAAGAAATAAATATCATCGCCATTTTATAGATGAGAGCATTGAGACACAGTGAGGTAAAGGTCCCCAGAGCTCACAAGTGGTTAAATTGGAATTCAAAACCAGGCAGTCTGGCTTCCAAATCCATTCTCCTAACTGTGTAGGCATGTCAATACAAGAGATCTGATTTAGACGACAGTATGGTACTGTGGAACTGGATTTAAACTCTGAGTTTTCCACAGACAAGCTGTCTGTTCTTGAGTAGATCAATTTATTGTACTGCGACTCAGTTTTTCCATCTGTAAGCTAAGGGCATAATTCTCCAACTATATGTATAATCTGTATACATGTATATATGTAATTTTTGATCTGATTATGTATTGCATATATATATTTTGCATATTTTTTTCTAGAATTAATTTTGATCTCCACTTTTCTACTCTGTTGCTTGGAGATCTCTTTACAACAATAAAAGTACCATAACTGCAACTCAAGACAAACAAAATGTCTCTATTTTCTCTTTATACCCACTCTATAAGTGATAAATGAGTTCATCTTTGCACCCTGAATTTGCTTCATTTCTTTCATATTGTAATTTATACAGTCTTCATTCACATATTTGGAATTTGCTGATGTTTAGGTTTTCTAAATTCTGTGTTCCCATGAGAAAAAAAATATACCAGATACACTATGCATAACATGTCCAACACTGTTCTTACAATGTAACCTTCTTTACATCATAAAAAAAATGAGCTCCGATGCAAAGACCATAAAACACTACAGTTGAGGAGATTTAAAGATATGATAACCATATTCTAAATTATCTAAGAAATCAAAGTTAAACAGAAAAACAAATAAACAGACAAAAGTAAAAACTAATTACCTGGAAAAGCTTTCTGTCTTCAGATTATGATAACTATTCATGGAAATTCCTTGTTAGAATTAAGAGGAAAGTGAGAAAATGATTTTACGAGGCCTTTTGTCATAATAATACACATATAATTGAAAGAAATTAAAATAAATTAAAATGTTATATTTTGATAGATATTTAATGAATATCTTAACTTTAATCTTACTGTGGTAATTGGCAACAATAATTCTCCATTAATACTCTACCACATTGATACAAAACCAAAGAAAAAGAAGAAACCTTTCCTCACTTATTTATTTATTCTTTTGAATCCAGACAAATTTTTATCAAATGCTTCTGTTGAAATAGCCTGTATAATCCCTGGCAATAAATTTGGTTTAAGGGGCCACTTCCTTGTATTACTATGTGTATACTGGGCTGTCTTGCCTAGTGATTTCCTGTGATATGAAAATGTGATATCGTTTGTAGGTACTTGGAGGAAAATCATATTACGCTTTGTGGTGTACCCCATGCAAGAACAGTATATCTTAGACTCATCAGTTGGTGTTTATATAACTCATCGATTTTTTGCCTATGCCTTTCTTCTATAATGTGGGTGTATATGATGCAAACTTAGAAGTGAGTAAAATATTTTATCAATTATATTCATCATTTTATTCTCTACTGTATATGTAGTAATTTTTTAAAAAGCTGTTGTATAACTTTTTTCTTTAACTTACTATTACAAGGATTATTGATCACATTCAGGTTTTTTACATTTTACATCTACTTACTAGAACTATATCTTTGTCTTGCTACCTCATTTCTATTTCATTTCATTACATTTTGAACATAGCTACAAGGATTATAGAATGCATTACATAATGTGATATAATTACCTTTCCATGTGATAGTATATATTAGGTCAATTGTCTGACAAGACCACACCATATTTATTTCTGGCTAACCATATTTTTAATTGTATTTTAATTCATATTTAAAATATACATATAGCATAATTCAAACATATAATATAATTTGTGTTGTACTCCTATGAGTTTTGTAAATGCATACAGATATGTAACCGTATACAAAACAATTCCATCACTCCCCCAAACGATTTTGGGCTGAACTTTTGAGTCAGAGCTTCCCTCCAACCACTGATCTGTTTTCTATTTCTGTAATATTGCCTTTTCCAAACTGTCAACTAATGGAATCATGCAATATGTAACTTCTCAGTCTAACCTCTTTCATTTTGCATAATGCATTTGTGCTTCATCCATGTTGTTTAATATGCCAATAATTTTTTTCTGCTGAATATTATTCCAGTTTATTTACTCACTAGCTGAAAGATATTGGGTTGTTTCTGGTTTTTGATGATTACAAATAATTCTGTTAAAACAGCTGTGTACATGTTTTGGAGTTAATATAAATTTACATTTCCTTTAGTTAGATACTTAGAAGTACAATCGTTGGTACATATACATATATTGTTTCCAACAAAAAAATCTGCTGCCATCTTTATATCTTTTTTAAATTAACTTATTTTTCAGTTATAGTTGACACAATACTATTTTAGTTTCAATGTACAACATAGTGATAGTCATTTATATATCTTACAAAATGGCATCTTTATCTTTGTTCCTGTTTTTATAATATATTCCTTGCCACTGGCTTTTGAGATCTCTTTATCACTGATTTTGATTATGATATGCCATAGTAAAGTGTTCTTTATGTTTTTTGTGCTTGGAGTTCCTTGAGATTTTTGGAACTATGGGTTTATAGTTTTCATCAAATTTGAAAACTGTAAACGATCATAATTTTTTCAATTTTTTTCCATTCCTGTCTACTTTCCTTTAGGAACTCCAGTTATGTGTTTCAGATCTCTTTAAGTTGTCTCACAGCTTACTGATTGTCTGAGTGTCTATTAATTTTTTTAAAAATACCTCCTCTCTTTTTCTTCTTGGATATTGTATCTTCAAGTTCATTATGCCTTGTCTTCAAACTTACTAATTTTCTTCAAAATCTACTCTGCTGTTAATTTCATCTAATGTGATTTACATCTCACACATTGTAGTTTTCATCTTTAGAAGTTTGATTCAGGTCTCTCTCTTTCACTCTTTAAAAAAAAGTATATATATACTTTTATATACTTATATATATATATGGCATTTCTGAACTTAACTTTTTGAACATATGGGATACACAGTTTTAATGTCAATGTCTGCTAATTCTAACACCTGTGTCAGTTCAGGGTTAGTTTTAATAGGTTGATTTTTCCCTCATTTTAGGTCATATTTTCCTGCTTCTTTGCATGCCTTGTTATATTTTATTGGTCATCTGATATTATAAATTTTAGCTTAACTGACACGTCCTTGATATTTTGATGTTATTTTAAAATTCTTTAACTTTTTCCTGGGATGCAGTTAAGCTGCTTGAAAACAGTTCGATCCTTTCAAATCTTACTTTTAATATTTATTAGGTAGGGCCATAACAGTGCTCAATCTAAGATCAGTTATTACCACTGATGTAAGACACTTTCATGTAATATACTCAATGTCCTTTGAATGATGAGTTTTTCTAGTCTAGTTGGTGAGAACAGGCTCTTTTCCTACCCCTGTGTGAGTATAAAGCACTGTTTCCTCTTATCTTTACGCGTGGTTCATTTCCCACCCTGGGTAGTTTTCTCACATGTGTGTGTGATCTATACTCACGTGAATACTGGAAAAGATTCCTCACTGGATATCCGGAATTTTCTCTCTGTGTAACTCTTCTCTCCATACTTTAGCAACTTTGATCTTCCAGAATTCCTCTATTCAGAGTTTGCTGGATAAACCTATATTTCTCTTTTCTCTATATGCTACAGCTTGGAAATTCTCCCAAGGCAGTGAGCCGGGGCAATTATAAGGCTCACCTTGCTTTTTCACCATTTCTCAGTGATCATTGTCCTTCATTGCTTTATGTCCAGCATCTTGAAAACCACCATTTCATATATTTTGTCTTGTTATAGTATTTCAAGTAGAGGAGAAAATTAGTCTCTATTAATCCACCTTGTCTAAAAGAAGAAGTCAACTCTGCTCCTTTCTAAACCTCAAAATTATACTAAATAAAAATGTCAACTCGCAAGAATAAGGAAAGCGTAGTAATGGTAATAGTTGAAAGGAATATTATACAAATTTAGAATATGGAAAATACATGACCAAATAGTATCTGATTTAGTTGAGCAGAGGAAGTTGGAACCTAGATACTTGACTTGCAAGCAGCCATTCAGAATCAATACAATTAATAGTTGCAGAATTCCAGAATGTCTCAGGAACTCTGAGGAATTTTTATTGTCGTTGTTGTTATCTAGCCTGCAATTTTTATTATAAGAGAAATCTCTGGTTAAAAAAAAAATAGGTGGTGCTGGTTCAACACGTTATTACACCCAACAGAGGATAAAATTTCTATCCAAGAACTCAGAGTCCCTTCTGAGGCAACATTATTGAGCCTTTGCTAGCTCCAAGACAGAAAAGAGATGAATTTTCAAATGTTTTTCAAGAAAACTATCTCAAATGTGTACAGTCTAATAGAAGCAAGGGCTGAGTCCTCAGAGATCCTGGACATAGAGCAGCTAGAGTCCCAGAGATAAAGCATTGGCAGGAGATCCTGGGAGCAATCAGTCCCAAAACCCTAGACCCCATATTTAATTTGGGTTTGATGACAGCTGGGCTTATTTTTCGACCAGGTGTTCAGTTCCAGGGCCAAACATAGGAGAAATAGATAATATTCTATAAAGGGAAAGGTTAAAATCCACATAATTTACCTATCATATCAGTCAAATAACTCCTCCCTTTCCTTCTGTAGAAGATGGATTTATGTTTGAAAATGTTGAATTAGACTATCTTGAGATTTATTTACATCAAGCACAATTGAGGGCAAAAGGATTGAGTAATGATCTCCTTACATAGAACAGTGTGACCTAGTTCCTTTCCCCTACTAAGTTCCCATCGTGCTGGCAATCAAGCTTATAGACCTCAAGAAAGAGACTAGAGTACTCCTCTGCGGAAAACTTACTAGTCTAACAGAAAAACTCTATAAAGACATATATTTGGAAGTCCCTCAGTGAAGCAGTGAAATCCTCAGACACTTATAGTATGGTGAGGTTGAACAGTCTACAAATCCCTACCATGTACATTTTTTGATGACTCATTTTTAGATATGAAATAACAGTCCATTATCTATCATCTTATTCATAAGTTAGAAGACATTTTCATCATGAAAAACATAACAAAAACAAATAGCAAAACAATGCAAAATCAACTTTCATGGAATACAAAGGAAGAAAAGATTAAGAGAAATTATATTCTCACAGAGATAAAGTATAATATTTATCAATAAAACAGAAATAAGATGCTATAAAATACAAAAATTTAGACACCAAAAAACCTCGCAGAAGTAAAAATATAGTATTTCCACTGATAAAATTTTCCACTGATAATGTAGGAGAAGAAATCGATAATTCCAAAGGAAATTAGGACAAAATAATTAAGAAATGGAAAATCTAAAAGAAATAAAAAGACAGTGGAAGATTGATATAGGAAGGCTTATAAGCCATTAATATGAATTTAAGAATGATAATGGAGAAAATGCAAAGGAAGAAAATATCAAGAAAATTTTACAAAATAAAAATGATAAGATTGTTTAGACCCAAAGAAAGTCCAGCACAATTAAATAAAAAAATTCATACTAAAGCATGTACTATTGAAATTTCAAAACATTGGAGCAAATAATGCGAATCTTTTAAAGAAGCTAATACATATATATATGCACATATACATATACATAGTCTATCCTTGTTATTCATAAATTTCATACTTGTGAATTTTCTTATTTGATAAAATTTATTTATAACCCCAAATCAATATTCTCTTTACTTTCTAATTGTTTGCACAAGTGCATAGAGTGGTGAAAATCTGAGTCACCCCAATGTGTATATTCTCAATTATATTAAACAAGGCAACACTGTTTTCTTGTTTCATCTTTCCTAGTATAAATAAGTGTTCTCTTCAAGGTCTATATAATGATATGGTTTTCTCAATTTTGTGATTTTTTTTGTTGTTAAGTTTTCTGTTCAAAATGTCTACCAAGCTTATTGCTAAAGTGCTATTCAGTATCCCTAAGAGCAAGAATGCTCTGATGTACCTACAGAGAAAATATATATATATATATATAAGATAAGCTTCATTCAGTCATGAGTTATTGTGCTATTGACTATGAGTTTAATGTTAATAAATCAACAATATGTAAATAAGGTATAAATAAGGTATTTTTAAACACAAACACATAAAATAAGGTTATGTATTTACCAGTTGATGAAAATATGAGAAAAAATAATTTTTAAGGTATGTAATTTTAAGACACTTTCTTATATAAATAACTAGAACCATGAGTAAATAAAAAGAATAAGACGTAGGTATACGTGTTTGTCAAAACTCACCTAACTGTATATTTAAAATGGTGCATCCTATTGTATACAAATTATACTTCAACATAGTTGATGTAAAAATAGGAATACATGGACTCTGGGAAGTATAGAATCTAGAACAGAAGAAAAGCAAAGAGAATTCCTAGAATGATTATAAAGATGAGTCTTAGTATATAATAAGGTAGCAGCAGGCCTAGAAATTTCTGATCAAATCAAAGACATGAAGTGTAGCTCTAACAGCGATATCATTAAAAAATAATAATTAGAAAATAATTTAAAAAACTGATAAAATGTGATATATATTTGATCACATGTGAGAGGAGTTTACATGACCATTGGAGTCTTTGAAGATACATTAATGATAATTATGTAGAAAGATTATCTGAGTAAACTAGAGAATTACTAATTCTGGAAAAAATTTTAAAAGTATAAGAATATATGTAGTCTAATCACACCATGTGGTACAATTAAGATTTTCAACAATTCTAAAATGCAAAATAATTAGTGGTGATACAGAATTAGAATTCAAAGTATGTATTTTAGAACATATAAATCCCATTAACATTTATTTATAATTATAGAATTTATAATATTCAGTACCCTGCTTTAAAAAATATTATATTAAGACCATTTCTCACATTGTTAAGCATTCTTTAATATATGTTAACAAATATAACAACTTATTATTCTATAAGTCTTTTATTATTTTCTTAAATTTGAAGATTTTTAATTATTTGGAATCATTCGTCTACTGTGTTAGTATTCTCTACAGGAACAGATTCAATAGGATGTATCTACAGTGAGATTTATTATAAGACATTGGCTCACTTGATTATGAATACTGAAAAGTCTCATTATCTGACATCTGCAAGCTGGAATCCCGGAAAGCCAATGTTGTAAATTCCGGTCTGGGTTTGAAGGCCTGAGAAATAAAAGAGTCGATGACTAAGTTCTAGATGAAGGACCGGAGAAGAATGATATCTCAGCTCAAACAGTTGGGCAGAGAGCAAATTCTCCCTTTCTCTGCCTTTTTGTTCTATTCAGACCTTGAATGGATTAGATGATGCCAGCCCGCGTTGGGAGGGCAGTCCGCTTTACTCAGCCCACCAACTGAAAAGCTGGTTTTCTCTGGAAATGCCCTCACAGACATAATGTTTAATCTGAGCAACCAGGGCTCAGTTGAGTTGATGCATAAAACTATCACAAGTCCATTTCTTGTCACCCATCCATATGCTTCTCCTTAAGCCAGATGTCCCTTTGGGGAAGGATGAGAGAAAAAGAGTCCTTCCTCGAGGAGACCCAGGCTCCCGTTTACTCAAGGATTCTTAGTCTATAAACTGGTTCAAGTCTGGAAACTGATTGATTGAAGTCTGATTTTTGATTCAGGTTAGACTTCTGTTCATTTTGACCTAGAACTTTTCTGCTTACATATATCAAGTAAGAATTTAGTAGGTTTCCTATTTCTTTTTTCTTTTCTTTTCTTTTTTCTTTTGTAGGTGAGACAATCCTTGATTGGCCTCACAGATTGCAAGGACCTTGTCAGCTTACAAACCCTTATTTTTTGTTTATTTATTTTTTTACACCTGTAGCACCTGGTCTTCCTTGGTGGTCTCTCATCCAAGTATTAACCAGGCCCAACCCTGCTTAGCTTCTCCTATCTATTTCACTTCTAGGAACACATTGGTGGTTTGCATACCCCAGACTATTCTGATTGCTGCTTCGATTCTGCTGTTCATTACATCAACCAAAAACATTTTGCCTCTGTCCATTGAGTGTTGGCTCCTGCTATTCCTAGATCCAATTACTCCCCTGGTATTTATTTTTCCCAAATCTTTACACTTTAGATCTCAGTGTAAAGTTTGAACAGCATAGAAGAGAGATCACAGAGCCCTTCAAGGATACCGTGGGACTCCCCTCACAAATTTATTTCTCACAGTATAAGTGAGAGACATGTTTTCTGGACCCAGGGTGGGTGAGCAGGTCTTAAATGACAAATCTACTCTTTCATTCAAATCTTCCTAAATTTTTAAAGCCCTTCTTCTACATTAAACCAAGGCAGGTTTTCCATTTCCAGTTCACTCATTGTGTGCCACCTTTTGGTCCATTTCAGCCAACCAATCAAACTGTTAGGAAGCTTTTCTAGTTCCTAAGTTGCAACATTAAATGCAGAATTTCTGCTTAGTGAGCCCATATCAATACATATGGCCTTACCCAAACATATTTCTTCACCATTATCCCTTACCTTAGTATCCATTTCCACACATGTCCCTAGATTTCTGCTTGTATAAATCAGAAAACTCAAGTATCTATTTTGGAGTGAAACATGTCTCCTCAAGGTTCAAACCTTACACATCATCTTCAGAGGCCCACTAGGACTTGAGTCTGCTTATAGGTCTGAAAGCAAAGAGTAGTGGTGAGGATGGGTCCTGAGAAGAATCAGCTTTGTCTTACATGGCCAGTGCCTCAGGGGATACCATTACAGTTTCACTGGGCAAGGCAGAGTTAATCTTCTCAGAAAGGGGTGGAACCGCAGATACTTCCAAGATAGGAGATGTTGCCAAGGAGTGTGTGGGGCCACTTCCACTGGGTTTGGTGAGCTCTCTTCCACTAGCAAAAAAGAATTTAGTGGCTCAATGTCCCCCACTTCATTAGGATCTTCCCACATGTCCCCTCCCAACTTACTGGGTCATATTTTTCCCCAAACAATGCCTTCACTCAAACAGTCTACTGTTAAAGTCTGCTTGTAGGGTATAGATACACCATAAGGCTAGGAGTTCAAGTTGAATTGAACTTTAGCAAGCCACAGGATGTGATTCTACATTCCACCTTCAGAAATTTTAACCCTGGGGCTATAGGAGATAAAGTTCTCCTTCAAGGCACACAAGACCTTAGGTCATTTTTATGTACTTGAGCTGGGAATTCAAATCTCTAAGCGCAAACTTTTCTTTCACCACTTTGTCCAGGGGCATTGGGTGCAAGCAGGCAATCTCGTTATTTCTATTAGTTTTACAAAACTTTTTGGAAGTACATATACAGTCACCCACCTCCATGCTTCTTATAAGTAGTTGATTAGGAGTATCCAATAAAAATATTTTGCATATCTTCATTACAAGTCCATGCTCTGGCCTATTAGGGCTGTCTTTACTACTGAAAATAGAGTTATTAGTGTCTTTAAATGCAGTCAGATTAAAGAGCCAGTTCCAGAAACCCCAGAAACAATTCAGCAAACTTATCCTTATTTATTTTTTTTCTTTTAGTACCACTCTCAGTGCCAAAATCTGAGTCAGCCATAGTTCTTCAGAGGAAAAGAACCAATAGAAGATTTTATATGTATATATATTTTCACAATCCTCCATCTGCAAACTGAAGATCCAGTAGCCAATGGTATAAAGTCACTTCTTAAGCCCTGCAAATTAGGAGGGTTAATATATAACTCCCAGTCCAAGGATAGGAGAAGACTGCTGTCTCAGTCCAGACAATCAGACAGCAAGAGGAATTCTGCCTTCCTCTGCCTTTTTGTTCTTTTCAAGTCCTCAGTGGATTGCCTGGTGCCCACCCACATTGAGAAGGGCCATCTTCTTTACTCAGCCCACTGATTCATGTGCTAATCTCACAGACACACCCAGAAATAATGTTTAATCTGGGTACCCCAGTGCCCAGCCAAGTTGACAGATAAAATTAACCATTAAATCTACCAATTATTTTTTCTCTTTTACATCATACTTTAGCAACATGCACCCTTCACTCTAGTCAAAGGAGATTCTAGATTATTTTTTTCTGTCTCTTCCTTTCTATGCGGTACAAAGTTACTGGAAATAACATTCTTTTCTTCTTTATCTCTTTGGACTGCCTACCCTTCCAGATTCAGTCACGTAGACGCTTTGCATGAAACTTTTCTCAGAACCAAGGGGCAATTGATACTATAGAGATAAGCTCTTAACCAAGCTCCAATTATTGCACTTATATTATTTTTATATCCTAAATTGGAAAGGAGATTCCTGAAAACAGACTACTATATCTTGTTTTTATTGTATTTCCTTAGCGAATCCAGTGTAGTACTGGACATATAAATCCAGTGACTGATTAACTTGCAAGGTAGGGTCCCAACAGTTTTTCGAGGAAAGAAAAACAATAGCCAGGGATTGTAGTATTTAAGTCTCCCCTATGCAGTATTCATGAAGAGAATTGTAGGCAAGCTGGGTATCATAAATGTTACAAACATTCTGAAATAGGAGAACACCGAAGGATATTCAAGCTTGAGTAGTGAGTTATACATTTGGGGGTCAATCTTATTTTATCCTTATGAAACATCTTATAACAGACTTCAGCTCTCTCATGTCCTCTGAAATGAGAAATCATAACATACTTTTGAAATTAGTCTATTGTTAAGGCCATCTGGTTACTTCTTTACAGTCATAAACAATTTATATCCTAGACTCAGTGTGGTATTTCAGTAAGTGGAGTTTACCAAACAGAATATTATTTCACTCTTCTCTATAAATCAAAGACAAAACAAAACTGTATGCATGAACTGATTTATTTCTTGATCGTTTCAAAGTAATTTTCTCTCTAATCCTTTTCTTTAGATCCTTGCATAAATTGTCAAGGAGATAGATTTACTGAAATCAGAAAGCATTTGGCCAAAGCAAACTGCCCTCTGGCAACTAAGAACATTGGTGCTGAGGGACACCTTAAGGGGCCTTTCTTCTTGCGTTTGTGCTACTGTGTGAAGTTCCTATTTAAGGCTCTTGTTTCCCCCTCACTTTCCCTTTTCTGTACCAAGTAAAAATCTCCACCGCCTCTTAATTCCCCTTTCATTTCCCACTATTGCATGGTGATCTCTATAGACTTTTATTGAGAAGTTAATTTATGAGACTTATTTTTTTCAATTCTATTTTACTTTCTAAACTGCATGGAAAAGAATCTAGCTAATGAGTACAGGAGAACCAAGTGTCGCAGTGGCTTATCTCTAGGGCAATTCTCCATCCTGTTGCGCCCAGAGAAGTTCCAGTTTATGCCTGTTTTCCTAGAGTATTTATTAATAATGCCTCTTTTTAATCTCTAAAATGCCTGGGTTTAAATGATAATTGATCATGACCAATCTCCTCGTAGAGCAAATAGGTGCTACATGTGTATTCTTTTGCAACTACTTGGCCAACTCTATCTCAGAGCAACAAAAATCTAAATGACGGAGAATAGGAGGGAAGAAATCCAGGCCATTTTCTTATATTTATAATGTGTAACATCAATGAGGCAATTGCTTTTTAGTTTATCTCCTGTATATCTGTATCCAGTAGTAGTTTACACATAGTTTCTTTTTTTTTTTTAAATGAGAATAATATATAAAGAGTAAGGCTTATCTTTGAATTCTTGTTGACAGAATGAGATATGAAAGGACTTTCTATCGTGATTCTCATGTTTATTTTTTAATGCTCTTGAATTAAGTGATTACTAAAGATAACTGAGAAGATAGTTTCAATCCCATAGAATGTACAATATAATACAGACAATACTAACTAGACTATGAAATAAGAACTATACTACCATAAGAAAAAAAAGCAGAAAAACAAGATACCATCTACTAAAGGAACTTAGGTGGACATCAAATGCCATTTCCACTACTGTTACACATAGTTGCAGGCCTGAGAGAAGGCACATTAAATAAAATAGCACTATTAGCATACCCCTTCTTTTGACTTGTAATCTATGTGTTCATGAGCCTATCCAAGAAATTTCTGAACCCCTTATTACTTTATAACAAAGCATAATTTGGAAAAAAATGTAGCCTGAATTCTTAGGAAGCTAGAGTAAGAAAATGTCTTTCCAAACTTAAGACAGATAACAACTGGGGTTATATATTCCTGATTTTTTTTTTCAAGCTTCTCTAAAATTCTCTACTATCATTCCAAAACATTTATTGACATTGCTCAGCAAAGACACTTTTTGAAAATAAACATTGTGTAGTGAATTTTATATTCTCATTATATTTTAACTGTGGAAAATTTTCTGTCCTAGTTTTATAGAACTTTCCACCCAAGGACTTAGTGATTATGTCCTCAAATAAATAGTTGATCATACACTTTGGGAATATGAAATGATCTCTGGTAACACAAATAACTCAAGTAGTTCATCATTATGCATATAATCCACTATTTTCAATTATCCATGCCACTGGTTTGCTACTTTAGCATGACTAATAAAATGTTATTATTATTGTTGTTTCTTTTTTTTTCTCTATTGAATTACAACTATGAACAATTCACAAAGAAAATGAACGATTCACACTATCACTAATTGCTATTGTCATTGATTTATTTGAAGCTGACGATACAGAATTACTTCACTTTGGTTAACATTTTAGCTTTGAAATTAGTATGCATAGTATGTTTTTCAGGGCTTGAAATACACCTCTTAGACATCATTGGTATTTTTTTAATTTTGAGAGAATCATCTGTGGATACTCACTTTAGATGCACATATACTATGTGTGGCAGATGCTGCTCATGGCTACCAAGCAGCCATCCACTCCTCATTTTCTGCTTGTAGAAACTACATTTAAACAGATGACGATCAGAAATTCCTTATTCCTATGGAAGAGAAGATTCTTGCACAATTCCATTATTAAATCAGAGGGCGAATCATATGTCTATCTGGAAATCCCATTCCCTTTTACTAAACTTTAGTCAGGGGTAGGCATGTGACAGAGTTCTGACAAATGAAACAGGAAAAACTTCTTCCTATGCTCCTTGTCCAAAATAGGACAGACATTCATGGAAAGAAAATATTTTGTCTCATATGCCTTATTTCTTTTGGGGGGATGCTAGAAGTACAGGAGCCATATTTTACTCATAAGGCAAAAGTCATTCAGTAAAAAATCTAGCATACTAAGATGCTAGGGCAGAGAAAGAAAAAATGTCTGGGCCCTTTATGACATCGCTTAAGTACTGTATTATTTGTTACTTATGAAATAAGTATCCTTATGTTTTGAGCCAGTTTTAGTCTTTTGTTGTTGTTACTTGCTGCTGGGATCCTTTTTTATAAGTATATTGAACAACTTGTTTTTCTTCATTAGTTCCAGAAGGTTCTATTTAGAACTGTTCTCCTTGACTCCCATTCATGATTATCCTCTCTATTTTTTTTATCTTGTGATATATAACCATTATCCTTTGGTTCAGATTTTCTCCAAGCTCTGGAATCAATCTCATCCTTAAGCTAGAAAAGTGTAAGTTTCAATAGAACCTTTACTCAGTTGTTCAACTTCAGGTGAATGTTACATGCAGATTCCAAAATAAGCATTATTTTCTGATTCTAATAACCAGTTTTTGGATTCCCCCTCTGAGAATGAATTTCTCCAGTATAAAATGGTGTCCAAGTGCATGGGTAGTTTCAAGTCACCACTTTGTCATTCATTAGATTCATGAATTGAGCCCATTAGGAAATTTTGTAGGGCCTTGCTTTCCTTGTCTGGAGATAATGATATTACTAGAGAGGAATATGAAGGTTAAATGAAAACACACTTAGCTCAGTGCCTAGTATTATGACTTGAAAAATCTAATAGGCATGAAAATCAGTCTTTTAGAGCTGACCATGCAGAGTCTCGGGGGGTTGAGTAAATTGTCCAAGATCCCACAGGTATTAGGAACCCCAAAAAAGAAAGATTTAAGCCATGTGTCTCTATAAACTGGATGTTTTGTAGTTTCTGTTCTGCCATACTGTCCCATTCCTATATTTACATCAGTTATCTTATTTTCCTGAATACATCTTTCTCTCCTGGCATCTCTTTGTTCTCACCCTCACTCTTCCCCATGGTGGAGAGGAAATCATTTGACATTAATTCTCTCAGCTACTTGGTGAAAACATTTAAAGAGTGTTGATATTTTGAGATTACTAGACTAGGATACTCTGTAGTCATTCGTATTGCCAGTTAAAACAAAATGGTAGTTTTTTGGACATTTAGAAAAAAGTAGTTTTCAGTATTCTGCAACGCTGAAGTCTTATGGTTTAGAATTAATCTCCTTTTGTCCTGATTTCTTTTAATTCCTCTTCAAAAACAATTTAATATGAAGTAGCTTAAGGAATGAGGGTTAGTAGCCAAATTAACGATGGTTCTCTTTGAAAGATTATAAGGAATTAAAAGCACAGAGACATTTTCTCCTTTTGCACCCAAATTTTATTCTTTTACATCTGTTGCCTTATGAAGCTAGTAGGAGGCACTGAATGAATCATTGTTTCACTATCATTAACATAATGCCCATGTGTAGATTTATCAGCAGACTTTCAGTTTGATAAACTGTTGGTGTGTAAATATTTCCTTGAAGAAATTCCAGTCCAGCTGCTTTTGTTTACAAATCTATCAATGGTTAAAACCATTGAATGTATTTTGCCCGTTTCTGAATTATAATTACATGTCTAATTGTGAATTAATTAGAAAAGTGGAAGACAAAACTGCACAATAAATATTTCCTGATTTCTGGACTTATGCCAGATTTCCCCATATTCATGAAATGTAGAGCTTACTTTCACATGCCATAACCTTAATTTTTTTGCATTTGTATGTACAGGTAGTTAGAAAAAATAAATTTGAAAAATTATTTGATACTTAAGAAGACTGCTTATTCCCTTGTTTTACTTTCTTCTCTATAGTGCTTAATCGTTCCAAGGCTTTAATTAAGATGAGATTTTGATATGCCAGTCACACTAACATCTATGCTGACCTGAATATTGAATATCTGTCGCTTTCCAATGTTTCTATCACATGTAGAATAATCAAAATTATTCTACAATAGTATTGTTTCTCTGCTTTCCTCCAGGAACCACAACAACTAAATATATAAATTCACAGATTAATATAAATGATGAAAAAACACCTGGCCCTGTGAGTTCACCTGCAATACAATTACACTGATGGGAAGAGATCATCTATACTACTCAGACCACCTAAAAGGCATCTCATCATTCATTGTGCCCATAACACAACAGACATATAGTGAATGAGTCATACTAGATAGGCTGTGAAGGTGTGTGTGTGTGTGTGTGTGTGTGTGTGTGTGTGTGTGTGTTTGTGCGCATGTGTGCACGTGAACCAAGGGAGCAAGTCTGAGAGAACCTGTTCTATACAGTAGAGCTCCCATCCATGCCCCGAGCATTACGAAAGGGCATGTGGGAGAGTGCAGAGAACAGCTGCAGTTGAGGTCAAAGGAGGAGCATTCTTAGCTCAGAGAAGGAGCCGTGATTGCTTCTTGTTTCAGAAAGCTGCTGCTCTGCCTCATCCATAGGACCTTTACCAGGCATTCAGATGTTCTGCAGAAACTCATCTAGGAAGACTCTTAATCATTTTTCGTCCCAAGTTACAAAGTACCTAACACAGGGTAGCAGCCCAATAAATATTCAATGGCACTATGGAACTAAGCTAAAGATCCCAGTAGATTTTCTTCGACTATAGCAGGCAAAGCTACAAGAATGGTGGTCTCTTTGTGAAGCAGGCAAAGCTCTGGAGCCCATTTAGCCCTCAGCTCAGCCTACTTATCTCCATGATATCAGACCAACATGGGCTGCTTCTCAGGCCCCCAGACACAACAGCAGCCATGACAGCAAAAATAATAATGTAAACTAACAGCATATATTGTCACTTTGCTAAACACTTTTGATGCATTGTCTCATCCATCCTCAAACACCCCAGTGATGCAGAAGATGCTATTGTTCCCATTTTGAAGAGAAAGCTATTGTACCAGTTTTAGACAAGAAAACAGGTATCCAAGTAGTTGCACAGGAGCTCCATAAAGCCCGGTTCTCTTTAATGTTCAAATTTTTGTTAAACACTGTCTATTCCAGAGATTCTCCGATTTGCTTCAGTGATGTAATCATCTAGGATTTTGCTAGAAGTACATTTACTTGGTTCTAACAGAAGGAATCAGAGTGGGCATCTAGGAAGAAGGATTTTAGTAAGCACACAGATTGATTTGACTTATGTGGTCTTAGGTCCTCAATCTATTCAACACTGAGCAGACATCATAACTTTAAAGTGATTTTAAGGAACTTTTTCATAACACAATAATACAGTTGATCCTTGAACAGCAGGGATTTGAATTGCATATGTCTACTTTTATGCGAATTTTTTTCAATACATACTATAAGTGTGTTTTCTCTTTCTTATGATTATCTTAATAACATTTTCTTTTCTCTAGCTTACTTTATCATAGGATTATAGTATGTAATACATTTAATATACAAAATATGTTAATAAATATGTTAATAAACTGTTTATGTTGTGGTTGAGGTTTCTGGTCAACAGTAGGATATAAGTAGTTAAGTTTTGGCGTAGCCACAAGTTATATGCAGATTTTTGGCTGTGTGGGGATCCACGCCCTTAACTGTCCCTTTATTCAAGGGTCAGATGTAGTGAAAGGTAGCACCACTCCAAGAAAAGAGTTAATTCTGCTGCTCTGCAGTTTTTGAGAGTTGGAGTCTAGTTTCAGAAATTAACATGCCACCTGAGAAATGAATGCAAATCATATTGTTAGCTCTATCTTGTAGATAATAGGAGGCCTCTCAGCAGTTCATATATGAAGGTCTCAAGTTTTATTATCATGCTGATAAATGCAATTTCTCCTCCCTTGCATTGAGTATTATTTTGTAATCAGATGTTTATTTTTTGTCATTATACATAGGATATTTTTTTAAGAAAATAAAAATGAACTCTGAAAATACAGAAGATTATAAAGTAAAAGTCTTCCCTCTACTCTCCCTAACTTCAGCATCAGATTGTCATATATTTGTTTAGACTTTTGTGCTCTATATATATCTTAACATATTAACAAATACATCTAATTTTATTTACCACAAATTTTTTCTGTAGTTTTTTTAGTATATCTATCTATCATGAAGATAAATTTGCAATAGTATATACTTATCTCTACTTCATTCTTTTAATAACTATTTAATATTCTATACAATGAAAGTAAATATTTTTGTCCACCTCTATTGATGAAAATTTTAAATCTGTCTCAGTTAACAAGTGAGAAATTTTGTCCATTTGTACATGTGCTACTATCATTTTAAGTCAGAAAAGACATTAAGAGATTAATAACAGAGTTTTCTTTTATTTGAGTGATTCAAATGGTATGCTATGTGTGCGTGTGTGCACGCATGTGTGTATGTGCCGATGTGTTTTTTTGTGTGTTTGATTGTTGGTATGTCAGAGTCTGCTGGACCATTACCCTAGCCTGTTTTTCTCGGACACACAGCCAGACTGTATTTCCAAGCCATCCTTAGCTACGTGTGGTCTTATAACTAAGCTCTATCTATTAGGCATGTTAGCAGCATGAGAAATCACTTTCAGGCCCATCCCAGCCTGTAAGGACTTGCTCACTTGCAATCCTTACATACTTCCTCTCTTTGACGCAGATGAGCCTATGTTGAAGATGGCAGGGCTAGAAGAAGGGAGGAGCCCTAGTTTCAGCATCACTGTGTGTAGAAGAGTCAACTGTAGACATTAAAACCCCATTTTGGACTTTGAGAAATAAACACTTCTACTTCATCTGTATTATAATTTTTGATTTGCTTATTACCACAATTTACAAGACTCTCACTCCCTTTTAAAAACTATTTCACTAATAAAAATATATTTCTTAAATAATATTAAAGAGATTTAAAAAAAAACAAAACATCGATTTCATTTAAAATCTTGCAGACCTAGTCATTTTTTTCTTCTCTTTGTTATAGTTCCATTTAGGCTTTTTTTTTTTTTTTTAACAGAATTTATAATTTATTTTCAGTCAATGAAATATCTTTCTTTTTCTATCTTCTACATAATGAGGTCTTTTTTTAATGTTTGAATTCCAGGACTGATCAATGTCACTTTGAAGAAAATTGGTCAGATTTGTACATAACAATGAAACTATTATTCATTGAATAGTTTTAGAAACAATAATATTTGTCATGGACTTGACTGTGCAAGAATAAAAACAAGTTATAGACTTGTATTATTACAAGAAGGTAATATAAGAATATCTGCTACAGTCTTCTCAAAGCTAAAATCTTTATATTTTAAGAAACTGAAAAGTAATTTCTGTGGAGAAAAAAACAAGGACATAGTAGCCAAGTATCTACAGTGCCATACCATTTCACAGAGCTATATTTTACATAAATCTTGTTTGACAGAATTTTCAGCTATCTATAGTATACACAGTACATTTGGCCATACTACCTTTAATGAACTTATGCTACAAGCAACTTTTAAAATGATGATAACTAAGAAAAATTGTGACAACTTTAGAGAAGTAAACTTGACAAATGGGTAAATAAAAAGCCTACAAGCTGTGTAAATGCAATCCCTCCATCACAAAAAAAGTAAACGGTTAATGGCCATTTCACTCTGCATTAGCCAACACTAAAAAGCCTACTTTACTTGTGATATACAAATAACAACCTTTAGCATTATGGAGAATTATGCAACAATAGATAATACTTTCCTGTGAAAGGAAAGGTTATGTGCCATTTGACTTTGAAATACCCTTGGTTTTAGTAGTCCTCAGTGGAAGTCTCATGAGAGTATAATATGGAAACTTCAATGTTATTTACTAGTTGTTAAATTCTGTGTTTCTAATTTCACAGTTTTTATTGTTGTTGCATATTGGAGACATGCAATCAGAAAAATTTTTCTAAAAAAAAGTAAAATGTAGGTAAATTTTCTTACTTAAATTATAAACTAGAACCGTATCTAATTCACCTTTTATTATCTTCCCCAAACAAAATTTAACAATTATTCTGCACTCATATTCCAGAAATAAGAATGAATAAATTGATAATTTGAAGCTTGGGATGTTCTCTTTTTATTTTTAACATCTCAGCTTCTACAAAAAAAAAAAAAATGATAACACAACACACTAGAACTTTATGAAACTAGAGAATTTAAAAGAATTAAAAAAAAAAGAGGATTTAAAACTCCAAGTTAATGGAAAAAAAAACATACAAAACCATATAAAGCTTTTATTTTGAACTTACCATTTTGGTTTTAGATAAAGAATATTGGTTCAAAGAGTTTATGCAACTTGTCAGAAGTCAACCATGATGTGAACTGAGCCTGTCTGATTCCAAAGCTGATGATTTTTCTGCTACATTAGATTCTTTGTCATAAAGATTTATTCTTGAATAAAAACTCATCAAAGAAAGTGAAATTGCAGTTGAAACCTTTTGGGGGAGAATAAAAGTTGAGAGAAACAGAAATATAAATCCAAACAATATTCAAATTTCTTTCCTAATGCAAATCATAAAACAGGCACTGTATCAATATTAATAATGATGGAGGACTTTATCTGCTGGAAGTTTTATTTTGCCAAAAACAAGACATCAGATAAATTTTTTACTTGCCTTATTAAATATTTCATCATGAAAAATGTAGAGGAATCGATATGGAGAATTGCAACTCTGGACTATATGATGAGTAAAGAAAATTGGGAGTGGAAGCAAAATGATCTTTGGGAATAAGTAACCATGTCATTTTTGAGTATATTAAAACTAAAAGAATGAAGGCTGGAAGTCACCAGACATGTGCCCAGGATATTATGAAAGTATATTTCAAAATATTGAGAGGAAGATAGTTATGGCTCTATGTTGGCTCTAAAAATGAAAATGACTAAAGAGATATATGGATTATATAAAATAAACTTCTAATAGTGCTGTACCTTAACATTTGATATTTGGAGGTTACATTATTACATTGTAGTAAATGTACCATATAATCTATATCTATGTCATCTATATATTATACTAAAAAGCTAATATAAACAGGGATAAATATGTAGTACATGCACATATTTGTGATTGTATATATATATATCTTAGTTTATATATTCATTTTAAATTCTTTTTAAAGAATAATTAAAATAACTTTGGCTACCTAGAGTCTTTCTCTATCCTTCATCTGCTTTGGATCTAGGTCTTCTTTGATCAACCTGGTTGTTGATTATTTCTTCAGTGTTTCCCTCACTGTTCTTTTTCTCACAGCGGCTTGTGGTGGGATAGTCAGGATGACCACTGCCTTGTACATGGGTGCTCGTAATCACAGTCCTTTGATCTGCACTTAACTTTGTTTTTCCACTTCCAGATGTAAAGTTTTCATCAAGATAATGTTTCTAAAAGTGCTGTTTTTCTTCAACATACTTTTTGAATGATATTTTTTCTAGTTGCAAGTCAAGAAAAGTCTCTTTTCTATTTGAGTATACTCTTTATTTTTCAGCTAGTCTGTAGCACTTCAAGGCTTATCACAGCCCATATTACTGAAAGCACAAGATAAAACAAGTTATATAATGTCCATTTCTTAAGTTATTTGGCTAACTTGGTGCTTCTATTACAAACATACTTTGTTAATCACTATCTACCCTTCTCCCTCTGCAAATTATTATTTGTAATTCTCGAGTGTGGCTGAGACAGCATGCTCACTTACTATTTTATCTGTTCTCAGACTTCCTAGCCTCTTAACTGTTACATAAAGGCAAGTAATTAGTTCTGGTCAATGGGCTGTGGGCATGTGACACTTCCTGATCAAAACCTATAAGAACTGGTACATGATCCTCAGGCTATCTATTCCTCAATTCCTCAATGATTACAAACACAGTGGTTTCATTTGAAATGGGTAACCAACAGATTGAAGTAGCCTGGGCCACTAAGTCACCTCTTAGAGGACAGTTGCCCTAAAATGGAAGTGGCAAACTATGACCATTGGGTCAAATCCAGCTCAACACCTTTTTTCTTTTTTTGGTAACACATGCTCATTCATTTGTGTATTATCTATGGCTGCTTTCTTGCTGCAGTGGTGGAGTTGAGTAGTTGGTACAGAAATTATTATGTCATCTTTTACTGAAAAACTTGTCAATGCTTGATTAGAGTATCAATAAGTAGCATGAGATAATTCTGATATCTTAACACTAAACCAGAACTAAGCCCATTAATGTCAAAAATATAATATTTCTATAATATTCTCCAATATGTTCTCATAAATGATCATAAAGTCACACATGATAAAGTAAAAGACTTGTCTCCAACAGTATATAATAAATTATGATTTCTTTGTAAACAGAAAGAGTATTTTAAATCTAACATACAAAAGACAAAATGAAATACAAGGAATATCATTTGAATAAATCGGGCAACTTATTCTGAAGATGGAATTGGATGCTCTTACAACAGAAATTCCTCTACCACTTTGCTTTAATGGTGTCAATCCATTCATACTATGGACTTGAAATATTTTTTCTGCCCTTTATGGGCCATTAATAAAGTAGAAGGAAAATAGTAATTGACTTAAGATGCTATATAGTTTTATCCTATTCATATTGCATAAGAGACAAGTCATATCTGAAGTATAATTTGGTACCTATTGTTTATCTGAGTCAGTTCAAAGAGATATAATGGGAAGAACTAGATCATGTGGGTCATCATGTGTCTATGTGTATCTGTGTATGTGTCTGTATCATAACATATCAGGCCTTGCATTCACTACACATGGATAAGTAGCTTTAACAGACAATATCTTAAAGTAGAAATTCATATTTCTAATCCACATATGATGGGTTCATTTAGCACAGTTTTTAAGTGCAAGTTGTATAGAATAAATATTAACCATAAATGCATTTTCCATAGCTACTTATGTTTCAAATAATCTGAAATAGATCAGTGTAATAATTGGGTTATTTGATTCTGTCTTTCTTCCAACAACTCATCCATTCTGTACACAGAAATGACATGTCTACATGTACAGTGATTCCACATAACCTCAGACTTGCAGACATGGTTATTTCTAGTATGTAGTAAGCTCTGGAAGAATACAGCATAAACCTTTGATATTTCTACTAGTAAAACATAACTCTAGAGGAAAATTATACAAGTTTTCATAGTACAATTTAACCTTAACTTTCGTGCTGGTTTTTAAAGGAGAGAAGACCATGGCCCAGACCCCTTTCCCTGTACCTCTAAGAGAGTAAATATCAACGTGAGTGACTGACACTGGGCTCACCTAAACACATGGATTGACTAAATTACTTGAGGCTGAGTTTTATAACCTTCCAGTCTCTTAATTTAGAACAATAATTCCTAACAGAAGCTCTCAGCAAAATTACAAAAGGGAAAAAATTTTCCAATGAATTTTTTTCACCATTCTTTTTTTTGAGTTTTCTTTTTCTATGCTCTTTAATTTACCATTATCCATACTCAAAAATGATACCTGGCTGTCTAAAATTTCTATACCATTTACTAAGAATTGGACTAGACTTTATGATCATCTCAATTACTATAATTTTTGCTTTATTTCTGTCATTTTGAAGAAAAACATGATAACATCTGACTGACCTTACTAAACACTTCATGATCAAACATTTCCTTGTAAACTAAAACAAGTTTTGAATTTATGTAATATGTAAGTTGTTTTTAGCAGGGCTATTGTGCTGTATTCTCTTGTAACTATGTCCAACATTAACCCTCATAAGACAAAACTATTGCAACCAGTCTTGGAAGCTATTACCCACATACTATTCTCAGTTCTCCTATTAACCAATTGTGTTTCCTTTCTCTGGAAGTTGTCTAGTTTCATTATATCTTCTTAGAGAAATTGATCAGAGCTATTATATATAAGCACGTCTGGTCATTTTGTTGTAAACATCTTTGCCACAAGCATGTTTGCCACAATTATTTTCACTGCAAATATTTTCAATGCATAACTAATTGACCATAAGGCAATTTCCCTGTAAAAAATAAAAGGACAAAAAATAAAAGAGTGACGTTAAAAAGAATATAATAAAACATGAGAAAATAACTAATAAAAATTAAAAAGGCTTAAAAAATAAAAACAGTATATTGATTTTGTTCCTAGTATTATACAATTTTTTTTTTTTTGCTTGTTGATTTGTCTCCTTGTCGGCATCACATTTTTTGTCTTTGTGCTAAAATTTCTTCTTTTGAGAAGAGAGGTATCAGTTTCCAACTAAAGAATGGGTAGTTAATGCTCTTGAAGACTGTTGTCAGTTAATAGCTGCCTCTTTTATATTTGCCATAGCTTGTTAAACCTTTGGTTGGAGAGATGACTGTGTTCACTAAAGGATTTGCAAAACTGATACATTATCAGTTTCTAGTATTATGTGCAATCTGGCTATGATTTATATAATATGAAAATGGGAATACTGCAAGATCTTTGTTAATGGAGAAATGGAAACAAACTGTTAACCAGTTACTTTATCCATTATGACAAAATTGCCTTGTGCCAATTAGTTGTGCAGAGAAAATGTTTGTGGCAAAAACGCTTATGTAAGGTCCCTGGATCCTCAGTCCATATATCAGTCACATGTGCTCATTTGCTTTGACCTATACTTTTACACAGATACTTGTGTGCATACTTTGAAAAACTGAAACCCATATATGTTCCCATCCCAGAACAATTAAGCCAGTATTTCTGTGTGAGGTTACGAAGGCATCTGTATTTTTATAAATTCCTTAATTCAAGAAATTTTGAATTGATAATATAGTTCAAGGAATATTTTCATAGATGGAGAATTTACAACTTCATCACATTTAAAGTGGCATCATACCACCTAATAATAATGGAACTTACTGTTTTCCTGGCCTAGTAATATATAGTAATCAGATACTTCAGTTAGTTAAATTCAGCATCTCTATGTATAGTTAAAGTAAGTATGAAATGTGCTGAATTTCTGTCGAGATAGTTTTTATTGATCTGCAAACACACCAACAAATCTTATGATTTGTGTTTTTCATTTGAGTTAAGGTATGGTAATAATTTATATTTGTGAAAATATAATATTGTTCAAATAGCAGTTAAAATTTGTTTCTCATAAACTACTTTTTAAGTGCAAAATTAGAAATAAGTTTAGTTTTTGATTCTATAACTCTAATTTATGGACTGTAATCTAAGGAATAGACCAAAATGCAGAAAAATGTCCAGTGCACTACTGTTTATATGACAAAATATATATTGGGAAATTGCTATTAAAACACTAAATTATATAAGTGTAAGGAATAACCAGTATTATTGTGTCAGCACCATAACCATTAATAATCATGTATTTGAATATTTGGGTATATTAAAAGATCAAGGATATAAACAGAATATTAAGATTTCCTTTCACTCCTCAAGGTAGGGCACATGAGTGTGTCCTCCACCATGAAGAGTTTTAGGAATCAAGAAGTGGTATGAGGCTTTTAGGTAAGATACCAAGTCAAACTTTACCTATCTCACAATTGTGTCTGTGATTGACCTTGATTTACAGTCTCAAAGGTAACAAGCTTTGTCATAATTAAGATTGGGAGCTTGGACAGGTCATGTTTTTGGTTTGAGTCTGGTCAAAGATGGCTGGTTCTGAGTTCTTGCAATGTCGTCAGGCAACTGCTGAAGTAGTAAGCTTAGTGAGTTTGGAGTGTTGGAGAATGGAGTAAACACAAACTCACCAACATTGCTGAGATGTAATAGTTTCTGGGTGAATTCCCAGTTCTGGGATATTTTTGTTTCCCCTTGAAAAACATCTCCAAGGAATCTTGGAAGGCAATTTTATAGTAAGTTTCTTGAATATGGCTATTTTCCAAACATGGCAAAAACAAGGGATATTGTGTTTTTTACTTATTTGATTTTGCTTTATCTCAATTTGCTTAACATATAAATTATCTTGTGCTTTATAAATGTGAAGATTGGCCAGATATCAATGAGTATATACATGTATATACTTTAAAATAAATGCCTATGAGGTTTTTTTCCTCTTAAAAAGCATGATGGTACTAGGTGAGACTGTCTCCTATGGACATTCATGGTTACTTATTTACAAGAGCTGTCAGCACAGTTGGCATTTTTTAAAAGCAGAATAAGATGGTTTTGTATCTCAGAAGACATTTGATTTAAATGACAGATAAAACAATCCAGACAAAATAGTATTAATGAAGAAGACTACTCAGTCTTAATAGTGCCATAAGGGTTATGAGCAAGACAATATTGATGTTGATTTCCTCACAACCTTTTTACCCTTTCATGGTTTTTAAATTACTTTTCAATTTTAGTGGGTGCCCTTCATGATGAATCTCAAGTAAAATTTTAAATAACAAATGAGTTTTTCGATAGTATTTCCATCGTTAGTTTTATAAAAATAAGAGAAAGACATGCATTTTTCTGAAATAAAGTTAACTCCCATTGGTCTTTTAAAATTATGTTCTAGGGATTTAAGTGCGAGGTTAAATGGGCTCAAAAGATTTGGAAAAAAAAATCTAGAAAGCCTGGAGACTTGTAAAGAAATACTTGATTCTTCACAATTATGCCTAGGATTGAACTTGGACCTCTGATTCTGAATGACCTCCAAATATAGATTTTCTACCATTTGCCAAAATAAAGAATACTGTGCTAATAGCTAGTAAAGTGAGTTTGGGTTCATTATTGATTAACTCTATCGTTCATGCACTGCCTTGAAAATATTTAGTTACATGATTCATTCACTTTGCACTTAATCAGTCTATGAATTATGTGACTAACTATGATAGGCCAACCATGTAAATGATAAATTTAGTGAATAGAGTTTTCTGATGCATTTTATCTTTCCAAGTACATTATCAAAAATGAAACGTTGCCTTTAATCCTAAGGAAATATAGAGTAACTCTTGGCAGGCTATTGCTACAACATATTTTTATTCATAAAGAAACAGGGCAATGTTTACTTTTTGGAAAGGGATATGCTTTCCTCTATCTATGAAGCCAATTTGTTATCACATCTATAATGGAAAGCAAATGCTATGTATTACTATAAGTTTATGTTACTGGTAGCCATTACGATAATTGGGGGTCTCGAAATGGTGGAAAATATCAGTGTGTAGAAGAATGGCAGAAAAGGACACACGTGGAAACACAGCTCAATGCCCCAATGTTTTCTGGTTCATGCATCTAAAAATAAGGATGCATTTCACATATTTATTTATACTTCCTATTGTATAAGAGCATAGCCAGTTCAGGTCTTTGTCAAAATGAAAGAAAACAAAACAACAATAATGAAAAAACCCAAGAGGCCAAAGAGAGGTAATCGATTTTTACCAATTTAATTAAACAACCAGATAAATTAGTGAAAATTTTCACTAAATTAATTAAAATTTTCAATTAATAAAATTTTACTAATTTCAATTAGGTGATTGTCTGAACTGACTGGTAGTTTAAATGAACAGATGAGTCAGTATAATGATAGCTTCATAGAGAAGTAATATGATAATTAAGAGATACATGGTAGAACTCTATAAAGAATGTAAAAATGATAATTTTTAGGTGCTATTTTACTCCATCATCATATCAGAAGACTGCTATATTTATTATGTCTTCCAATATCCTTCATAATAATTACTACACACTTGACATTGAGAATTGATACATCCTATATTCCATTGTGATTATTATGTACTTTATATTGTACATAAGCCTCTCTTGCTCTACTTTGTGTGAATGAAGTAGCCCCTAATTTACATCATTCTTGGCATACCTATCCAAATCCATCCTGCATGAGGCAGACAGAGTAATCTTTTTATAAACATAAACTGGAACGTGTTACTCATCAGAATGTTCGATGTCTCATTATTCTAAATATCCAGTCCAAAGTCTCAAAGTGGCCCATGAAGCTGTGTGTATGTTCAGAAGGCTGACTGTGGCCTGCTTCCGTAGTACCACTTACCTCTGTTCTCAAAGTGTTTCCCTTACAAGACTTTCAATTCTACAAATGTGCCAGTCTTCTCACATAAGGGAATTAAGACATTTGACTTTCTCCTACTTCTGTCAACTCACCTACTTAATTTTTCCCATCTCTGAGTTCTTCAATGTTATGAATTTGAGAAAAGCCTTTCTTGCCCACCTTAACTGGGACAAATCTTGCTCTATGCTTGCATATTAACCTATATTTCTCTTTTGGCAAGAGTTATCACATTTTTAATGACTTGTTCAATCTTTCTAGCTTGCTTTTTAAGATCCACACTGGCAGGGCCATATGTATTCCCTTTATTCAATCTGTAGCATCTATGACTCTATAGGAGTAGATATGCAACACATAGTTACAGATTGAATCTCTCAGGGAAATTAAATACTGATCAAAAAAGAAAAGCAAGTATAAAGCTTAATTTATTTTGTCATAAAAATACTTTGTATTTAATATTTGTATTTACAACAGAGCTCTTTGATTTTAAGCTGTTTTATTCACCCTTTGAGAAATATAGTTTCATACTTCAAGAAGCAGTGACAGTTTTTCTTTAGTGCTATGCAAATGAAACCAGTTCATTCATTTGCAAGTGAACTCATTCATTCATTCATTCATTTAGCTAATATTTATTGATCACTAAATGCTGGAAAGTGGAGGCCGAGTCATACATTATTGAATATTAAGTCTTGCTTTTGAATAAGTCTTGCTTTTTCAATAACTTGCTGTAGAGTGGAAGCAATGAACCAGTAGTGAATAATTACTAGATGTATGATTTTATAATTTCTCTAATAAAAGCAAGTGTAGGAGCTATGGGAACTCTTTAGCTTTCCATTAGTTGTTTTAGCATTATGTAGACACAGCCTCACAGCCAATTTTTTGATTATATTTTATTGATAGGATGAATAAACAATTATAAAATTGAAGAAAGATATCCTGAGATAAATAACACAGTAAACTGGGTTTGCTTGCCTCATACCAACCTCATCAAACTCACATCTTGCTTAACAACTGTCCACATCATTTGATTTTCTTTCCTCCCCCTGAATATTAGGAATATTATTTCTTACTTTATTATCTACCCAATCTCGAGATTTTTTCTGACACTAGCATATCATCAGGAAACTGCATATTGTATCATGGTTTTGTCAAACAATACACAGCCTCTTAACTATTTATTTTCCTAAAAATTAAAAAAAATACTGACATAAATCTAATACATTAACATTATTTTAAGTGGAAATTTCAGATAATTTATACATGGTATCACCTCAAGGAAATGTGTTTCTCAAGATAGTCCATAATCATTGGTTTATTTATGGACAGAATGTTTTCCAGATGAGTTTTTATGATCTTAACACAAACTAACATATTTCTTGTCTTTTTGCCTACAACTAAACATCGAGTTGACATCTTCATTGAGTTGTTCACAATAATACCTGGATGATCTCTTTGGGAATTACAGCTAATTTAGAACCCATTAGTATGTACACATGATTTACATGTTCAGTTAAATGTGCAATATCTTGCATGAGTCTACAGTTAATCATCTGCCATCCAGTATCAATTACCCAGCTTTGTTTGCTCTTGCCAGGGTTATGCAAAAGTCTGCCTTCACCCAGGTAACTGTATGTCAACAACAGATTGTGAATGCTGTTACTCCATCATTTACTTCTTTTATATATCATATTACTCTGTGTGTGTGTGAGTGTGTTTGCAAAAATGAGAGTACTAGGGCTGTGTTCTGTTAGGGATCTTTAGATGTATACCCATAAGTTTCCTGTAAGTTACTGATGGGATGGTAATTCTTTTAAGTTGTGTTTTTATTTGACTACTATGTAGGCAAAATCCTCAAACTACCTGAATAAGGATGAAATATGGTATCTAGCTATTCATATAAACGTATATTTAGCAGGATATAGAGCGAATCTTAAATTTTATTTAATTTGCATTGCCTAAATAAAAAACCATTATTTATTTTCTGAGATTTTTATGTTGAATTCATTAATATTGTTTATTCAATAGCTTCTTATTCTTTCTTTCATAATTTATTCATGAAACAAATATTTACTGTATACCTAGTATATTTCAGCCACTATGTCAAATGCTGGCAATAGTGGCGAAAAAGAAAAATGTGGACACTGCTTTACCTTTTATTGTAAAAAACACTAGAATTCAGAGTTTTAAATTAGATTAAATTAGATATATATGAAGCAATACTCTCTTTTCATACTCAAACACCTTATACCTCCTTTATTTTTGCTCTCCTCCCTTTTTATAATTGAATGCTTTATGTACAAATTAAAGTAGTCTTTCAATAGAGTAATCAGCAAAAGCTTCCTAGAAGAGATCATATTTAAGATAAAAATGGGAAGATGAGAAGACAGCTAAGTAAAGAGTGAGCATATCCATTATCCTCAAAGCAGAAATAGCATGTGCATTGTTCTGAATGGGGAATTTTTCATGTTCGAAGAACTGAAAGGAGAGCGATGTACCTAGATATCAACAGTGGCAAATGTTTGGGATGAGACTGGAAAGGAAGGTTGCAATCAGCTTACATAGCACTTTCAAAACCATTTAAAAATATTTTTCCAGAAAGTTCTCATGAAATATAAAAGTTCTCTGGTTAGACATTGAATTAATAGTAATAACTAATATTTAAGATCCATGGTTTGTGGATGCTGAAGCTTGTACTAATTGTGGAGCCTACTTTAAGACAAAGAACATAAAATTAGAAATCAAAGTAGTTATTTAGAATAAGAAACAAAATAAGAAATGTTAAAAAATTTTCAATTATAAATAATTCAATGAAAAAAATTAAAAATTAATTATCTGTCTGGTACACATTAATATACTTTTTAAATCTGACTACTCAGTCATTTAGCAATAATTTAAAACTATTTTCTCTACAGAGAATAGAAATATATCAGTCTTTCTACTTCATGGTTGATTGAAATGTGTATTTTATTCTTTGGAGTTTAGATAATTGTTTTCAGGTTCATAATTTTTTATAGGTAATATGAGATAAATTTTAGAATTACCGTCAACGAGAGGACAGACTGTAAGACTTCAGGGCATTTTTAACTTTCCATGTGCAATGGCTAACTTAAATGTCCCTACATCCTTCCAGTACTTCTTTCCATAGGACTCACTCATATGTCTCCTATCTCAATACTACCCTTTACCCTGTCACACAGTATGTAACTGACACCCAGGAGGTATAAATATTCCTGAAATTTTCTCTATATGCTTGTAGAGCTAGTGATAACTTGACTGTGAACCCAACAAATACATCTCATAAATCAAAACTGATGTCTCCCTAACACAATTTCTTCTTAGCTAGATCCCCCAAAATATCTGCGACAACCTTAAAACCACCTTACATGAGAAATATGATGGAGGGGAAATTGGAGTGGTCATATTATATTACAATTAAAATGTCTTACTTTGCAAACTTACAAAAGCATATGACTATGTGAACACACTGCTAGGCATCCTTTCCAGGGTGTTGGAAGACGCTCAATCAAGTGAAGGGCACTGAAGCTTAAAATGCATCTGCTAGCACTGTGTGCTACAGGTCGTGTTAGTGTTTATGTTATTTGACCCAAGAATATTAGCAGGGACACCCTTGTGTGAACTAGCTGGAAATCACCAAGCACAAAGCAAAACTGATTCTAGAAGAGTCAAAAGTCTGGTGCATGAAAGACTATAAGACTAAGGAAGCTTGGGTTGGGGCTCTGTGGTGGGAGACACAAAATGTCCAAGAAACAGCATAGACTCTTGCTTTTAAAAAAAAAAGAGAGTGAAAGAATCAGGGAATGTTGAAGACAGTCACCACTGAGACATTTCTTAGGTATGGTCCTATGATGAGAAGACAAGAGCTCTTAGGTATCAGATTTTGTCTCCTGTCCTTCACCTTAGTATTCCAAGTTTTCATAGATTTTGAATTATTCTTCCCATCTGCAGTGTCTGCAGCCATTTATAAAAGTCCTAGACGTGTTCAGAAGAGTGTAACTAACTGTGCTTGAGAGATTGAAGAAAGATTTCATAAATGTTTGATGAAAATGGAGTAAGGGACAGGGAAGAGTATCTTGGACAGGGAAAAAACATGGACAAGAGCAAGGACAATGTGAAAAGCCACCACAAGTCCAGGGATCAATGATTCCAGTGCCTGGCAGAAAAGATTGGTAGGGACATGGACAGAGATGAAGCTGGAGAAGATGGTTGAGACTAAGCAATTTAGACATGTAGAGTATTGCAAGATAGAGAGTACTGGAGAATCTTTGGTGGTAGAGAGATGAGGATGTTTATTTCACTACATGTAAGAACGGAGCTGAATTGAACAATATGAAAAATGTATTATGCCTTCCATGAGGTTTTATGACTAAAGCCTCACAGCATTAATCTGCTGTTTTTTAACAGTACTTGGGTGGCCTAAATGAGCTAACGCATCTCTGTAACAGATCTGACTCAGGGAAAACAAAACCAGTCAGCAAACATTAGTGATCAGATATTAGATTTTATAGCCGAGGCTAATTATTTTTACCTAAAACTATTCCAAATGTATAAACACAGACTAAGTTACTAGAATAGTTAAGGAAACAGACTCTTAAATTTTATAGTGACTTCCCCTTTCCTGGAAATCATAGGATGTCTTATACATTCTAATGGTATTAACATCTAAGTAATACGGGTGAAAAAAAGAGGTAATATGTATAGTTAGCTATCTCTGGACATCTTAAACTACTAAAATAACATGTTTTTAACTAGAGAGAAAAATCAAATCAAATGTAAAGTCAATTTATTTCTTAGATTTTTTGTTTGTTTGTTTTGCACATTTTCCTCTGGGATTTCCTTTTACAAGCCCAAACTCCCCTCTGGGGTGGGTACACAGGCTCACTCAGCAAGCTGCCCACGCACGAGACTCGAACTATTAAAACAGAGCACAGAACATTTGCATTTTGACCTTTTATTTTTCTATATAATATTTGTAACCATTTTTTCTAAGTTCTAAGTTAGTGAGTTCCTAGTAAAAATGGACAAAATTAAAATACAAAGAATTATTTTTTTCCATCTTAATAGAATGGACTAAAACTATCCAACTTTTTATTCAGACATATCCAAATATACTTTCTTGCTCTTTACTACAGGAGTCAATGAAATGAGGATATATTATTACCCCCAGGAGAGTTAGAAAGAAAACCAGAAATTTTGTATTTGGCAATACACTTTGGGTTATGTCTAATGCGTTTATATAGGGAGAAGAGTGTACATATAAATGTCATGGACTGAAAAAAAATTCAGGTCTTTTCACAGACAATAAATTGTGCTCAATTTAACAAGCTGTATTAGGGTCAAGTCAACACATTCTAAGTAGAGCTAAAACTCCAACAGTGAATCTTATTATACCTAATTGTTACAGGTACAACTTCTGAGTAAATTTTAAGTAATCTTACATTGGGATGATCCCTTTTTTTTGTCTCGTATTTCTGATTTCTAAGTAGTCACATTGATCCTAAATGATGTCACTGTCACCTAGCAGTTTACTTATTTTCTGAATTTTGTACTGAAAGCTAGTTAGACAAGCCACATTTCAAGGATGTTAAAACTATCATGAGATTACATATAGGCAAAATGCTTGACAGAGAAGATGCATTTTATTGTTTCTGGCACTTTGTATAAACCATCATAAAATTCTATTTCAAACACATCTATAAACAGGGCCACATTTCTCCATAACAAAATGTTGAACACGTTACACAGATTTCACTACACTTAAAACCTTTAAATATTAGCACCTTGTTGAAAGTCTTTTCTTCAACTTTCAAGAAACTTTTCTCTCTTCTTTTTCTGTCAACTTGACTATTCTTCACAGTTTCCTTTGCTGGTGCTTTTTGCTTTGCTTGCTCTTTATAAGTCAGTTGAACCAGGAAACATCTGTGAAAGTGAACTTCACTTTCTCCTACATAGGATGCACTGCCTAAGCCCGCACAATGTACAAGCACGCAGAAGCTTTGTTTCTGAGTTTATAAACTTTGTTCTCATTTGAGAACCATGGAAAAGGTATCAATTTCTTTGAGTTTATCTTACTTATAGTTTGCTCAGCTTCCTTGATGTATATATTAATGTTTTTGTCATATTTGGGAAATTTGGGGCCATGATTTCTACAGATATTCTTTCTGCCCCTTTCTCTATCTGGCCTGGGACTCCCATTGTGTGTATGTTTGTACTCTCATGATGCCCCTATACCTCTGTTTGTTGTTGTTGTTGTTGTTCCTCAGACTGGAATATCTCGGTTGACGTATTTTCAAGTTCACTGATGCTTTTTTTTTTTCTCTGATGCTTTTATTTCTCAGCTCAAAATGCTGTTAAGCCTTTCTAGTGAATTTTTTATTTTAATTATACTTTTTCAATTCTAGAATTTCTATTTGGTCCTTCATTATAATTTTTATGTCTTTATTAATATTTTCCATTTTAGGAGACATTGTTCTCATACTTTCCTTTAATTCTTTGGATATAATCTTTTGCTAAATTCTTTGACTGTATTTTTAATAGCTAAAGTCTTTGTCCAGTAAATCTAACATCTGGTCTTTTCCGAGGACAATTTTTATTCTATTTTTCCTGAATATGAGCTATATTTTGCTGTTCTTTTGTATATGTCATCATTATTTGTTGAAAACTGAACATTTTAAATAATATAATTGGGCAATAATGAAAGCAAGATTCTCCCTGCTCCCAGGATTTGTTTTTATTGCTGTTTGTTCTTCCTTTGTTGCTATTTATTTATTTAGTAAATTTTGGGGACTAATTATCTAAAGTCTGTATTCTTTGGCATCTGTGCCTGCCAAAGTCACTGCTTAATAGCTTAATGGTCAGCTGATGATTGGACAGACACTTTATTAAATATCTTAAACCAATAAACCTCCCACCTTTGGCATAAATGCGTGTTGAAATGTGACTTCCACACTTTGACGATTTAAAACTTTGCCTCAGCCTTCACTTCCAGCTTATGCAGAGTCTTAGTGTTAGCCAGAAGGAAGGAAGGAAGGAAGGAAGGAAGGAAAGGAAGGAAGGAAGGAAGGAAGGAAGGAAGGAAGGAAGGAAGGAAGGAAGGAAGGAAGGAAGGAAGGAAGGAAAGAAGGAAAGAAATAAAAATAAATAAGGCCCTTTTAGGTCTTTCCTGTGCAAGCACATATCCGCACACAAGCATATGTTCTTTTAAATACCTAGAAAATGTCAGAACTTTCCAGAGCCTGCTATGGTCATCTTAACCCTGATTTTCCTTTCTATCTTCTCCTGCATCTCTTTCTTTTCTCTAACTAGCATTACAGCATTAGACAGCAGAAGTACGACATGATTGTCACATTTTTTTTTTTTTTGACCCACACTTCGAAGATGGAAATTTCCTCACTGAGTAACCTGAGTCAAGTTAAATAATGACAAGCTTTGTGAAGGGGACCTGTAGAAGCTTTCAGATCAAAGAGTGGCAATTTTCTGGGAATGGTTTTTTTGGAGGCTGAGCTCCAAACCCGTTCTTCCTCCTCCAGTGGCTGCTAGACTATTAAAGTGCTAATGGCTAGTACTTTTTCATAACCACTGTTGTTCCAAGACTGCTAGTTTTCAGAGCTGCTGTGAAGCTACAGAGAGGAGTAAGCAAAAAGAGAGTTTTAAAGTATGACAGAGCTTGCTATTCTTACTGAGAGTCGACTGTTTTTCTTGAATAAATGCTCATCAGATGGTTGCAAGCCTTTTGTTAACTTCCAGAGTTCTGAATAAGTGGATTTTTGGAGGTTCTTACTCTGTCATTCTGGAAGTGATTCTTTCTTATGTTTGTAGAGTTCTTTATATACTCTGGACACAAGATCTTTATCAGACTTATGATTTGCAAGTATTTTCTTTTTGTCTGTGGTTCGACTTTTCATCTCTTAGCAGTGTCTTTCAAAAAGTAGAGGTTATTAATTTTGATGAAGTCTAATATAATAAATGTTATTTTACTTAATAAATTATGCTTTTGTTGTCCTATGTAAGAATTATTTGCCTAATCAAAGTAACCACATTTTCTCCTATTTTCTTCTAGAGTATTTATAATTTTAATTTTTATATTTGGGGCTATGAACCATTCTGAATTAATTTTTTCATATAATGTGAAGTATAAATCGAGGTTCATTTTTAAATATGGGTATATATTTTTTATAACATCAGTTATTGACAAGACTAGCTATTCTTTCTGATATGCATCTGTATCTTGATCAGAAATCAGTTCTTCATAAATACGTGCATTTATTTTAATATCTTAACAATATCAAGTCTCTGGTCCATTATTATAGTATATTTCTTCATTTATTTCAGTCTTTGATTTTCCTTAGCAATTCCTTTTAGTTTCCAGTATTTCTGTCTAATGTAACTTCTGATCATTCATTGCTGGAATCTAAAAATGAAGTCTGTTTTACAATGATATTATATCATTCAACTTTGCTTAATTCATTTATTAGTTCTAGTCCCCCTTTTTTTTATAGGTAATTTAGAAGTTTCACATTATCTTGACTGTGAACAAAGATTGCTTTATATCTTTTTATCAATTAAGATACTTTAAAAAAAAATTTTTCCTATTGCACTGTCTATAATCTCTAGCACAATGTTGTGTTTTCGTGGGTGTTTCTCATCAGTTTGCAGAATTTTTCTTCAATTTCTGTTTATGAGAGTGGTTTGTTTTTTTTTTTCTGGATTACTTTTAAGATTTTGTAAAATACTCTTTTCCACATTTCTTAAGAGCATACAATTTTTTTATATTGTTAATATCATAAATTGTTTTGGTCGACTATGATTATAGGATACTTAATTGCTCTTTCATATCTTCTAATATTTTTAGTAATACTTGTTTACAGTGTAAGCAGGGCACATTTTAAATGCGAATACCTAAAATATATCCAGAATTTAATAATTACAGACAATAGAACTATACTTAAACTCCTCTGAGGTAGTATGTACAGATACGAATTAGAGGAAAATTTATATTTTTTCTATATTTGCATGAGACATTATATTTTCCTTTCATGTATATTTGTTAAAATGCAACAGCATAATCATTAATATCAGCTTACATAAAGTATTCTTAAGGCAACAAAGTAAATGGTGTTTAACTTTTTTTCTAAATTAAATATATTATTCAGAGCTGATAAAAATTTAAAAGTGGCAATATTTTAGTTAATTTTTTAAGTTTCTAAAATTTGGATTTGTCCTTATACATTGCCTACTCCTATTCCTAAGGAATATATAAGTAAAATAGTTTTCATTTTGATGTTATTGATGAACCTAGTTGACAGGAAGATGCATTTAAAAAAATGTCAGGAAAATGGCTCATTTGTTAATAGGTTAATAAAAGAAAAGCCACTAGGAAATAAACTCTTAGATTTTCATGTATGGTTTTTCCTGCTAAGTAGAAGCAGTTACCAGATACACTAGGTGAGGCAGCACAAACTGATAAATGTTTAATTTATTACACCTACTTATTTACAACCTCTTTAGCAAATGGCACAACTGGTAATGCCCTCAAAAGTTTTGAACTCATCGTTTCAGTGTTTCTTTTATTTACTAACCAAATCTATTATCCCTTTAAAAGTTATCCTCCACTTTTTGCACAAAACTCAGCTAAACTGCTCCACAGAACTTCATTTACAGTGGAGGTAGTAAAAAAAATATCACTCTGGCTTGGCTATTACTACTTACTTAGTTTGCAGGTAACATTTTCATTACAGTATGTGTTATTAACATGAAAAGAGGCCCCAATACCTGTTGCCGTTAGGAGAGATGTCTGCCTACCTTGTCCAGTCTCAATCAAGTCTCTGAATATACTTGACTGAATTCCAAGTGTGTTCTTGAACTACTTCACTCTTTGATTGTAAAAATATAAGTGTTGACCATAATATATTTCTTTTTCATAAGTCGTCTCTTCCTCCTGATACCTCTTTTCAATAGCCTGTATGAAAATGTTCTATTTCTATTAATTGGACAAATTATTGCTCCTCTATATCATATTTTTATAACTGCAAAAAACAATTTTCCTTATAAATATCTTTATAAATTTCTTCTCGTAGAAATAAGTTCATCTTTCCATTTTTCTATATCCTCACCAACTGATCATAACTGTTGATAAAACATGTTTTACAATGTAACTTATTCTTTTTAATTTCATCCCTGAGAAATAGTTTGAATCTCAGTTAACTTTTGAAGTAACAACTGTACTGTTTCTTTTATCTGGCAAAAGTAACACGATTGTTGGTTTTAGGTAAAATGCAGTTGAAAAAGTCTGTTTAGTAGAGGGTATACCAAAACAGAATCCCATTTTCCAAAAAGCTAACAAAATTCCAATGTACATGTTTTTATTTTTTGAGAAATAAATTAAAATCGTCTTTTTATATGAATTTATCATGAATTTTTTCAAATCTTATTAATTTGTTGATTCTTCCATTGAAAAATGCATCCATAAATGAAGAGGAAAATTTAGTTAAAATTGGTTTTCTTTGGATATATTTTTTGAATAAAAAAGACAGGTCTTAGGATCTGTAATGAGAGTATTGCTGAAAGACTCCTCTGTCACATTGAAAACATGCATTAACTTACATGTGCATAACATGATATAAAATATATTTTCATTGGGCTTTGGAGATAACACAAGGACGGTGGGACAAAAATTAGCTCTGATCTTCACTGGACCATTCAGCATCAACTGGTATCACCAGTTGTGAATTACACGTGGTACAAAGTGCCTGAAGGAGCAGAGGCAGGGATGCTCATGTCCTGAACATGTAGCCCTGCTGGTATCAAAGTAGCTCACTGGAGGGTATTTCAAGTCCCAAAGACTATTTGACCATGTTTCCAGAGCTTTCTGATATAAAAGACTTTAAGAAATAAAAGATAATATACTAAGGCTTTCATCCCTATCCCCTCAGACTCCATTATAATCACCTTCTGAGGAAGCATACCTCATTACAAAACCAAATTGCTTGCCTCCCAAGAGCTACTTTTTAGTCTGGGTGGATTTTACTTATCCTCCAAACAACCAAAAATAATCAAGATGATTGTCTCAGTTTGACAATGTCTGATGGCTTTTGCATAATAAAGTCAGAAAGGTTTTCTTCTGTTTGTTTGTTTTTTTTTTAAGAAAATTCTTCCTGATAAACGAGGACTATGTATAATTGACACATATTAAAAACCATTATTAATTCATGTCATATGAATACTTATAAACAGTCATATTAAAAAAGCAGTTTTAGTTTATCTGAATTTAGAGATCTTAATCACATCATTTAGAAATTAGCCATAAGTATCTACTCTTATATTATTTAATCTACATTTTGTCCTTGAAATATTTTCCCTTGGTATATGTTTATCTAAAATGCAATCACATAATCACTAATATAAGTATGTAAAAGTCTTTTTAAGTAAAGTAGATAGTATTTACAATTTTTTTTTCCAAATTTAACGTATTAATAAGTGCCAGGGAGAATCTCAAACAACTTTCAGGGAGAGAGCCAAGCAGAAAGGGTGACCATAAATTTAATGTAGCCTATAGTTTGAAATTACGTAGGTCAAATCAGACGCTACTTTTTTTATATTCCTGTCTGGCATTGCCTTGTTCAGGCTTCAGAGTTGCCATCATTTTGTTTTGGAACCATAGTCTGAACTAATAAGAACCACGCCATTAAAGGAACTTAAAGATTAAGTGCTATAGTTCTCAATTCAGACATGCTGGAAATATCTGGAGGAGCAGTGTGGGAGATATATTTGTATGATGACATTAGGAGTCTCCTAAGATGAAATTTACCATAAAAGGAGAGAGAGAGAGAGACAGAGACAGAGGCAGAGAGACAGAGGAGACCTATTGCTGGCAGAAGCTAACCTCTACATTGGAAGGTGTTCAACAGCATTCCATGCCTCTATCCAATAGTTATTAATACCACTCCCTGTCCCCATTCCCTAGTTATGACAACCCCAAAATGTCTCCAGACATTGCTAAATGCACCCTGGGAAACTCATCCCTGGTTGAGAACCAGGGATATAACGGAAGGAAGATTTTGAACATAACATTGCGGTATGTTATTCAGACGTTTGTTTGAATTGGCCTGCTCTGTACCTACACCAGTCTGACCAGGATCAGGAGTGCAAAGTGTATATAGACAGACATGGGATTATATAGAACCTATCAGGAGCCTTGGTGGGCCTCATATCTACAGCTGGATGAAGGAGGAGGATATCAGAACTATTTTCAAAGGCAGAACATGTGAACCAGCTCCTGGGAACTTTCTGAAAACAAAAAAAAAAAATACACAAATACATGAGAGGTAGCTCTCTTTTTATTCTAGTCTCATGAAATACTTTTACAGAATTTAAATGTATTACTAATTGTGACTATTTTAATGTAACTTCCAGGCTGGTATCAACCAAGGAAATGGAGATTAATTTTAAACACCACAAAATTAGCTCTTTCACTTGCATCTTTCACATCAATCTTTGCATCTAATAGTCTACCATTATAAATTTGATAGATTTGAGAGTATATGAGAACTTTTGCTACTTTTCAACACTAGTTAAATTCTGAGAGGACTAAATGCTAACATTGACCTTATTGTACCTTGTACCACACTGGGGTCAGAGTGTCATCTCCTGACCAGCGGTAATAGCATCACCTGGGAACTTGTTAGAAATACAGATTCTTGGATCCCACTCAGACTTACTGAGTCATTCTTCTATTCATAGTTTTCTAAGAGTATTTTTCATGAGCAGATTTTGAATTTTATCAAATTGCTTTTCTGCCTCTTAGGAGATTTTTAGATTTTTAAGATTTTTAGTTTTAAGATTTTCTTCTTAATCGGTTAATGTAACTTATTTAAAATACGTTTCTTCATGTTAAAACAATCTTTGTGTATCTGGAATAAATCAACTAAGAAAAGATATATTATCCTTTTTATATATATGGTTGAGTTCATTTGGTTAATATTTAGTATTTGACTAAGCATCTATATTCATGAATGAAATTAGATTGTAGGGTTTGTTTGTTTTTTCCTCTCATACTGTCCTCATTCGGTTATGATATCAGGTTTGTACTAGCCTCATAAATAGTGGGGAATACTACCTTTCTCCTCTCATAAAATGTTCTTTAACATTCTAATTCTGATCCTTTAAATGTGTGAAAGTACAGAATTCATCTCTAAAGCTCTATTGGTCTGACATTTTCTCTATTGAAAACATTTTAAATACCAGTTGAAATATTTCATGATTATAAGACCTTTAGGATTTATTTTTTTGAACTGTTTTTGTGAATTTATGTTTTTCTAGGAATTTCATTTTTCATCTAAGTTTTTCATTATATTCAAAGTTATTCAAAAAAATATCTTTCATCATTTTAATTCCTTGTTATTCAAGGTATGGTCCACAGATAGGCAGCATTAGCATCACCTGGGAGCTTTTTAGAAATGTTCAACTTTGGGTCCCCCCCTCGCCCCAGGACTTACTTAATGAGGTCACTAGTGTGGGCTGAATTCTGTTCCCCCAAATTAGTATATCGAAGTGCTAACCCTCACTACCTTAGAATATAACAGTAATTAGAGATAAGGCTTTTAAAGAGGTAATTAAGGTTAAACGATGTCATACAGGTGAGCTCTAATTAAATATAATTAGTGTCCTTAGAAGAAGAGGAAGAGACATCAGGGATGCATAAGCACAAAGGAGAGGCCACATGAGGACACTGAGTGAAGGAGGCCATCTAAGGCAAAGGAGAGGGGCCTCAGGAGAAACCAAGACTGCCAGCACCTTGATCTTGGACTTCTAACACCCAAAACTATGAGAAAAAGAATTTCTGTTCTTTAAACCACCCAGTCTTTGGTATTTTGTTATGGCAGCCCTAGTTAATTAATATAGTCCTCAAATTATAAGTGCATTAATGTTTGGGAAGCATTTTTAACCTCTCCCACACCTACACTAGTATCCTCCTTTTCATTATTAATATTGTTTGCTTGTGTCTTGGCTCTTTATTATACTAATCAGTGTTTCCGGAAATTTATTCATCTTATTGGACTTTTAAAAAACTAAATTTTGGCTCTTTTGATCCTCTATTATATCTTTGTTTATTATTTTATTATTCTATTACCTTTTTATTTCGTTTTACTTTGCTTGAACGTATTTTATTGTTCTCAGGTAGAATCTCAGGTTAATGTAGCTGATACTATACAAAGGGGGTATAATAGTAGTTTTAAATTAAACAGACATATTAATAATACATAGTTATTAGTTTAATTATGAGGTGTAATGCTTCTTTACCAAACTGTCGTAGCTATACAAAGAGAAGCCCGTAGTTCGTTCGAACACTAATAAGGACATAATGCTTCTTATCAAATAGAGTAGAATGCTATACATGTTATACATTGATATTCCAAAGACAATCTGCATATCCTGTTGATTTTACGTTCAGATTTTTTTGTATCTTCTCCAAAACCATAGTCCAAAACACTGTAATCCCTCAAACAAAACAAATCAAAACAAAAAACTACTGTAATATGATTTTAGATGGACTTGGATCACTTCAATCTAGTTTTTGCACATAAGTCAGTGTTCACTGAAGATAATATCATATCACTGTTTAGGAAAATAATTTAAATTTAAAAAATTTTGATTTAATAAAAATTTTAAAAGATAAAAATTTTTGTAAGATAATAACCAAGTTTCTTGCCATGCTCTACTTGACTCTATGCTCCCATTTATTCAGCCTTGCAAGTCTTGTCTCTTAGTGCTCTTTTGTTGTGAGGATTCCACTTTTTCAGGTTCAGGATGCTGGTTTGTTAATCTCCCCTGAATGGTTTCACACCTGCTGACCTCTGGATCAATCTCCATTGTACCTTCACTGGATGAATTATGCCTAACCCTTCATTGCTCTACCCAGATATCTGGTCTTGACTCCAGAGACTAGATCTGTCTCCTCAGCTATAAGCTCCAATTGCATCCTATTTTTTTTATAGCAATTCTCACATTGACAATTCAATAATTAATTGTGTAATTAGCTATTTAACGTCTGTCACCTCACTGTTCTATAAGCTGCCTTGGCAGATAGCAGAGCAGGCCTGTCTTATTCACTGCTCCCACACCCAGTGTTGCAAACAAGTGAGAATAAGTAGAGACTACCCAATTTAAAGCAAGTGTAATAAAAATTTTCCGTACATTTCTTGCACAACCAACTTTAGTAAATCAAATTAAGTTATATTTTCTAAAGTTATAATAAAATTTATAAAGGATAATAAATCTGATTATAACACATAATGGCTTTCTGAGTGATAAATCTTTATTCATGTTAACCCCCAGAGACCTCAGGGTAAGCCCTTATACTACATTGCGGTGGTATCCAAAGGGCCATTCTATTACTTCCATGTTAATTCAAGTGTGTGAGTGTGTGTGTATGTGTGTGTGTGTGTGTGTGTGTGTGTGTGTGTGTGTGTGTGTGTGTGTATTTGACTATTTTTAGAGCAGTTTTAGGTTCATGGCAAAACTGAGAAGAGATTCCTGATATATATATCCCCTGCCCCTGCATACACAAAGCCTCACTATCAAAATACCTCACCAGAATGGTACATTTGCTACAACTGATGAACTTACATATTAATATACCCTTGTTACACAAAGTTCATACTTTAGAGTTCATTCCTGGTGCTGTGCAGTCTGTAGACATTCATAAGTGTATACAGATGTGTATTCACTGCTACAATATATAGAGAATACTTTCACTGCCCTAAAAGTCCTCTGTTCTCTGTCTGTTTATCCCTCCCTCTCCCTATCTACTGGCAACCACTCACTGACCTTTTCACTGTCTCCATAGTGTGCCTTTTTCAGAATGTCATATATTTGGAATTATACAGTATGTATGTAGCCTTTTTTAGATTGGCTTTTTTCATTTAGTAACATACATTCATTTCCTCATGTCTTTTGCGGACTAAATAATATTCCACTGTTTGAATGTACCACTGTTCCCTACTGAAGGACATCTTGGTGGCTTTCGAGTTTTGGCAAATATGAATAAAGCTGCTATAAATATTCAGGTGCAGATTTTATGTGGACATAGGTTTTCAATTTATTTGTGTAAATACTAAGGGATGTAATTGCTGGATCATGTGTTAAAAGTATGTTTAATTTTCTAAGAAACTCCACACTGTTTTCCAACATGGCAGTACCATTTTGCATAGTGGTTAGACATTTACATAACTTATGAAGTGATAAATCTAGTACCCACCTGGTACCATGCAGTTATTACAACATCGACTATGTTCTCTATGCTATATTTTACATCCCCATAACTATTTTGTAACTATCAATTTGTACTTATTATCTTCACCTTTTTCACTCAAGTCCCCTAACCATCTCCCACCTGGAAATCATCAGTTTGTTCTCTGTATCTATGAGTCTTTCTCTGTCTGACTTATTTCACTTAGCGTGATACCCTCTAGGTCCATTCATGTGTCATAAAAGGTAAGAGTTTATTCTTTTTTATAGGCAAGTAATATTCCGTTGCATATATGTACCACATCTTTATCCAATCATCTACTGATGGGCACTTGGGTTGCTTTCATATCTTGGGTATGGTAAATAGTGCCGCAGTGAACATAAGGTTGCATATATCTTTTTGAATTAGTGTTTTGAATTTCTTTGGGTAAATACTCAGAAGAGAAATTTCTGGGTCATATGGTAGTTCTATTTTTAATTTTCTGAGAAAAATCTCCATACTGTTTTCCAGAGTGGCTGCACCAATTTGCAATCCCATCAACAGTGCATGAGGGTTCCCTTTTCTCCACATCATCATTGATGATGGCCATTCTGACAGGTGTGAGGTGATATCTCATTGTGACTTTAACTTGCATTTTTCTGATTAGTTATGCTGACCATCTATTTTTATTTCTAATAGCCATCTGTATGTCTTCTTTGGAGAAATGTCTATACAGGTCCTCTGCCCATGTTTTAATTGGCTAGTTTGTTTTTATTTGGTATTGTATGAGTTCTTTATAAATTTTGGATGTTAACTTCTAATTGGATGTATCATTTGTAAATATCTTCTTCTAATCTGTAGGTTTTCTTTTCATTTTGTTGATGGTTTCCTTTGCTGTATAAAATCTTTTTAGTTTGATGTCTGTTTTTCAGTTTTCTTCTTGTAATTGATTTCTAGTTTCACACCATTGTGATAAGAGACAATGCTCGATATGATTTGAGTCTCAAATTTATTGAGACTTGCTTTGTGGCCTAACATTTGGTCTATTCTGAAAAATGTTTTGTGTGCACTTGAAAAGAATGTATATTGTGCTACTGTGGGGTGAAATGCTCTAAAAATATCAATTAAATCTATCTGGTCTAATGTGTTTTAGGCCATTGTTTCCTTGCCAATTTTCTGCATACAATTATTGTATTACTGTTGCTGTCTCTCATCTATTTCTTCTTGAAGTTCTATCAGTTTTGCTTCACATATTTTGATGCTCTGTTGTTAGGTGCATACACATTGGGGGTTTTTATGTCTTCTTGAAGAATTGACCCCTTTGTAATTGTGTAATGATTCTCTTTATCCCTAATGACTTTCATTGCTCTAAAATCTGCTGTGTCTAAAATTAATATAGCAATTCTTGTTTTCTGTTTATTACTGTCAGCATGATATATTTTCCCCATCCATTTACTTCTAATCTATATGTGTCTTTATATTTAAAGTGAATTGTTTTATAAACACCATATAATTGGGTCTTATTTTTCAATTTAGTCAGACCATATCTGTCTCTTAATTTGTTTATTTAGACCATTTAAAATGATTATTGGTATAGTTGTATTGATATCTACTTTCTTTGTTACTGTTTTCTATTTGTTGCCCTTGTTCTTCATTCTTATTTTTATCTTCCACACTATTTATGACTTCGTGGTTTCAATTGAGCATTTTTTTTATTTCATTTTTTCTCTTTTCTTAGCATATCATTTATATATGATAATGTATAATAACAAAATAATTCTAATTCTCTCTCTTGTCCCCGACATCATGGCTCTGATTCATTTTACTTATACATAGGCATAGATTATTGAAGATATTGGTGCTATTATTTTAAATAAACTATTATTGTTAGATCAATGAAAAATAAGAAAATGTTATTATTTTATCTTCACTATTCCTTCTCTGATGCTCTTCCTTTTCTTATGTATATCTGAGTTTCCAACTTGTGTATCTCAGTTACTTTTTCTTCTCTCTAAAGAATTTTGTTTAACATTTCTTGCAAGATAATCTACTGGCAATAAATTTCATCAATTTTTATTTGTCTGAGAAAGTCTTTTTTTCCTTCACTTTTGAAGAATAATTTTTCAGGGCACAGAATGCTAGATTGGTCTTTTATTTTTTTATTTCTCAATGATTCAAATATTTTACTCCACTCTCTTCTTGCTTGCATGAAAAGTCAGATGAAGAAAAGTCAGATGTAATTTTTTTCTTCGATCTTCTGTAGCAAATGTGTTTTACTCCCTAACTTCTAGCTTCTTTTAATTTTTTTCTTTATCTTTGTTTTCTGTACCTCTCTCTCTCTTCTTTTTCCATTATTCCAATTATCTGTAGTTGTCCCACAGTTTTTCAATACTCTGTTCTACCTTTGAAATTTATTTTATCTTGGCTTATCAATTGGGAAGTATTTGTTGAGATTTCCTCAAGGTTAAAGATTTTTTCATCAGCCCAGTCCAGTCTGTAAATAAAGCCATCAAAATCATCCATATCTATTACAGTGTTCTTGATCTCTAGCATTTGTATTTTATTCTTTCTTAGAATATCTATCTCTTTACATACTTTGCCCATTTTTTTTTCTCTATATGCTGTTATTTTATTCATTAGAGACCTTAGGATGTTAATCATTGTTGTTTTAAATTCCCGGTCTGATGGCTCCAACATCCCTATCATATCTGAGTCTAGTTTGATGTTTGCTCTGTCTCTTCAAATTATGTTTTTTTGCCTTTAAGTATGCCTTGTAATTTTTTTCTTGCTAGCCAAACATAATGTACTGGGTGAAAAAACTGTGGTAACCAGACCTTCAGTAATGTGTCAGCAAGGTGTTGGGGAAGAGGTGGCATTCTATAGACATATAATTAGGTCTCAGATTTTTAGTAAGACTGTGCCTCTGGACTATGAACTTCACCAATGATTCTTAGTAGCCCTGTCCTTTCCTCTTGGGTGGGACAGGATGACTAAACTGGACTGGAGCTGGGTATTTCTCAGGTTGGTAAGGCTCTGAAAAACCCTCAAGAGCTTAGGCTCTGGTAGAATAGTTTCTCTTGAGGAAAGGCATTATTAAGAAGAGGAGAATGCTCTGGTATATTTCAAAATAGTTTCTTTGCCCCCTCCCTTTGTTGGGAGTAAGGGGAAACTTTCCTGTGACATTCACGGTAAGAACCCAGTTGAGCTCCTGAAAGTAAAACTCACAAAAGTGTGGGAGCTTCCTATGACCGTGTGCCCCTGAAGCATTTAACTCTCAGACTGTCTACACTGAACCACCAACAATTCATCAATTGCGGTTTAGGTTTTCCTACCTGGCATTTATCCCCACAGAGGTTTCTGCTTACTGTATTTCTGATTCAGTAAGTTGTGATTCCCTGTATTCACCTGTTGGTCTCTCCAGTTTTGGGGACAGCCATTTTCCCTATGATCTAACTTCTTTGATATATCTAAGAAAATATGTTGATTATTCAGCTCATTCAGTTTTTTATTTGCTCTTAGGATTGAATGATTACTTCCAAACTCTTTACATACTGAACCAGAAACCAGAAACCCTCATAATATGATTTTTTTATATTTGATAATAGTAGACATAGGTGCTTTGATGTATGCCAGGCACTATTCTCAGAGCTTTACATGAATTAACACATATCAACCTTAGAAATAGTTACTGGTATAGATTCTAGTTTACAGGTAAAGAAACTTAGGAACATAGAAGCTAAGAAATTTTTCAATGTCACCCAGCTTTTAGTGATGCCACTAGAATAGTAGTTCAAGCTATTCAAATTTAATCTGTTCTCTTAACCCACAAGCCACTGTTCTTTGTCTAGATAGTAACTATCCCAGCCCCCTCACCACCACCCAATCCTTCTCCTTTGTAAAGTGGTTTAATTTAGTTCAGAAACCCACCTGGCTCAATACAACCAAGTCTTTCAAGAGAGGCAGTCTCATCCATCCTTACCTGGAATTGAATTATATTTGGTTTAATTGATCATAATGTTTGTATTCTACTTGTCTGGAAGTAGATTAGAAATGGACATATTACAAAATTCTCATCAAAGAGACATGAGGGGAATTTTTCCAGGAGATCCTTTGAAAAGGTTTCTCTTTTTCTACCATACATTAGTCTTTCTAATATGATATCTGGAGTTTCTGAAGCTATCTTATTAATCTAAGAGGGTCAAGTTGACATACTGAAGTTGGCAAATTAGTAATGT
>NW_006436811.1:5611159-5633659 GCF_000325575.1 Pteropus alecto | reverse complement strand
ATCATAATATGTAAGTGATTGCTCCTGCAGTGTTTGAAATTAGGAAAGGATAAATGAGTTCATTTTGCATTATCCAGAATTCTATCAAGAAAAAAAACAAATATGTGGAAGGAACACAGGAAAACATGGTAAGCTAACATACAGAGTTGGGAGCAAAAAGATGGGGATTCACATTCAGGCTCTGTCACTTCCGAACCTGTGCGTTAACTGTGTCCAAATGTCCAACCTAATCTCAGTTTGCTAATCCAAAAAAATGGTGATGATCATATTCACTTCAAAGGGTTATTTTAGGATGAAATGTGGTACAGATTAGGAAATATCTATGTTCCTTAGCAGATGATAAACACTCAAATGTGATATTTACTGACTTACTATGATGGCCTGAAAATAGAAAGAGAAAGTGATTGTTTGTGAGAAATCATTCAAACTACCCTACCATCCCAATGTGTTTCTAACATACAGTTTCTACCAGCATGATATTTGATTTAAATTAACATATCTTCTCTATCTTTGTTGTTGCCTTTTTACCTTTCCTTCTTATTTTGTTAGTTTCCTAGCATCTATCATCTATTATCTATCATAAATATACATATACAATATTATATAATCGTTTTTTCATTTTGAAAAAATGATTCATCCTATTTTCTCCAAATATTCATTTTTTAAAAAAAACAGAGCTACATTTCAGTTCATCTGTGGAGATGTCTAAAAAATACAGCTAAATGTGCCTTGTGCTAGACTTGAGCCAGATTCTCAGGTGTGAGACATAGAAACATTTATTTAAAATTTTAAAGATATATTCTCCTAGGTTATGCTGATACATGAAGAGTCACTGAAGTAGACTATGTAATGCTTCTTTTATGTAGTGCTAGTTATATATGAAGTTCAGCAAATGGTCGGAGATAAGGAGTAAAAATTATGCAATTCATTAGAAGGAATAGTTTTATTTCTGTATTTATATATTAATGTCTCATCTTGTTCCTCAAAATGAATCAATCCAGTTTTTAAAAAAAATGGGTACTTTGGAATGCTGAAATAAATTAAATTAAGTGAAGATAGAGAGTAAAAAGAACAGTAGAAAATTAAGATAAATTTGGGATGAAGGTTAGCACAAAATATTCAATATATAAAGACTTATGTACTTGCTACATACAGGCCACAAATTTCACTCTCAGCTTTGTCCAGCCAAAGAAAGGAAAATGAGCATTTGCAGAGTTTATATTGTCTGTAACAAAACTAAGCCAATACACGAGGAAGGACAATTATTCCTACTAGGAAGACCAGAGATAAACTTTTATAGCCTATGTATAGATGATACTAGTTCCAAATAATTGGAGACATTTGACTTATGGATAATTTTTGGACCAGCAAACTACAGAACTTACAGAAAAACTGTAAGTTTTGTATCTTTATATACGATGTGAAGATCTCATGAACCAAATCTCATTGCCCACAAATCAGTCCAAAAGTTAACTTCAATTCTAGCATCATAAATATAATCTTATAATTCTAGGGTAAAAACTTCTGAACATGGTTCTGTAAGTTGTAAAGCTAATCTTAAATATCTTAAAACATCTAGATTTATTTTTTTTTCCCTAGGAAAGCATTTTAGTCTTGGAATGAATTACTACCTTTCCTCTAATCATACCCGAGGTAATAACATGGCTGCTAAAAGGGCTTCTTCTACTAAAGCTACCGCAAGTGATGAGGCCATGATAATTTAGGGTGTGTTCCATCCTTTTGTAAGAGGTATTTCCCCATGAGATGACGGTAATAGATACAGTATGCTGTGATGTAGTATACAATAATAGAGTGTAATATAGCACTGTATGACTGTAGACTTTAGAATGACAGTCCTGGGCCAAACAACTTAGGGCGATCAATTTGATTTACACATAAGGCTGATGCAAACCAAGGCACACAAACATCATGAAATCCATTTAATCCTACATGCAGTGATGAAGGCCTAGAAAATAGTCATTTTCTTTCCATCTTTTCTTGCTGTTCAATTTTGGTTGAGTGCCATATAATGTACTGAAATAAACTGTCAACATATACTGCTGTTGCTCATTGGCAAAAAGCTTTGCTGCTTTTTGGATGGTTGACAAAGTGTCTATGGCATCAACACAGAACTTTTATAAGTATAAAATTAGATGTATATCATGCTATAGTGAAATGCTGTTTTGCTGATAACAATACTATACACACATACTCTTACACCTGTGATTTTATTTAAATTCAATTCAACACATATTTATTGAGCAGTTTATGCACGAGTGTTATGCTGAGTGCTGGGGATGCAAGAATGAATAATACATGGTCCCTGCACTTGAGAAAATCACAATGTAGTGGGTAATAGAGGTATAAAAACAAATAAATTATAATAAAATATGATAAATACTTTTAGAACAAAACGGAAATGTGCTATGGTAGCTCAGAAGAAAAAACAGTCAACTTCTAAGAAAGTTACTGACGAAGTGACATTTAACCTGGGTTTTGTAAGAAGTAGAGAGTTTTCTATGCTAAGCAATAGAAAAAGCATCTGCATAAGTCTTGAAACATGAAAAATTTTGAAATGTCATGGTACATTGTAAAGTTCAGTCGGGCAGAGGCGTGAGAGTTTAGTATATGAGAAGAACATGGGCGAAGGGTAGAATGAGTGGAAGGAGAAGTTGTGGTGTCAGGGATGCATAACAGGTACACACGGTGAATGACTTTGAATGCCAAGCTCAGGAATGTGGATCTTATTTTGTAGTCAATGAACAGCCAAGGGTGGTTTTAATGTAGAGAAAATGAAGAAATTTTTTTTTTTTTTTTTAAGATAATCATCATGTTGAAGGGTTTAGAGAGAGGCTGTGACAAGAGACTGCTACAATAATTTGAAAGAATGATGAGGAGAGACTTGGAAAAGACACTGACAGTGAGATAAGAATAGAAGCCAGACTTGAGAGACATTTCTAAAAAAGAAAAAATGCAAAATTTTGGTGAGTAATTTAAATTTGAGTTGGTGAGAATAGGCGAGATCCAAGGGATAATTCAAGTTTCCATCTCAGAAGAATATAAAAATGAATGCTGACCCTCTTGACAAAGAAAAGACATCAGGCAGAATATGTTTTGAAAATATTAAATTGAATTTAGTTTTGCACATGCTCAATTTAAGGTGCTCGAACATATGTGTGTTGGTTAAGTATTTGGAAGTACAGCCTGGTTCTTAGGAGGAAAAGCGTTGCTGGGGATAGAGGGTTAAAATTCAACCACATGTAGAATGTACTTTAGGTCATAAGTGTGAATAAAATCTTCTGTCAGGCATACCTGTACATGCCTTTTTATATTCTCTAATACTTATCTGTCTCTGGGACCCTTGGCTACTCACTGCCATTACCATGCAAGTCGCCATGGCAGTGATCAGTGCTGCATAGACTGTTACCATCTTTGTGCAGATGCACCTCACATCCACACCTTGTATCTTTTCTCTGTTTCCTCGGGACATCCCTTTACCACTGTGAGATGAGGGAGGGCTCTGCTTGGCATCTTTGCATACACTAACCGGAAGTGGTGGGGAGTTCATACACTGTAATGTGATCAATGGAAGTCAAGAGCCAGCAGGTAAATTATTTTCCTTTTCTCTTCAAAATGGATTTACATTAGTTCATACAGATTCCCAGAACATGGCCTAACGTAATTCATCAATCAATTACATTTCATAACAAGGGGTCTTTTTAGCTTAGTTACAAAACCCTCATCTTGTTTCTTCTTCCTTTCTTATCTTACTCCTCCTTTATCTCATTCTTACTTTCTTAGGGTTCTATGTCCTAAAATAATACTGGCACATAAGACTTTATTTAAGGCAATGCTATCTGGGAAAACAAGATTTTATCATATTGGAAAAGGTTTATCATTTCTAGGACCTAATGGAAGAGAGAAACCACTGAGTAATTTTAACAGGTAAAGTTTAATATAAATAATTATTAATTATAGCAAGAGCTTAGAGTAATAAAGAATTAATGAGAAAAAAGTAAAGAGAATTCAAAAAAAACAGAGAATAGCAGATATAAAAAGCAGGTGCACCCTATATGGTGAGATAGAGCACCCAAGGGTGAGGTCCCCAGGCTGAGATCAAGATCTTGTCAGAGCAGGCATAGCTCTGGCACACTGAGTGGCAGAGAAGTCACTGTGGTGCCATTCCAGTAGAACTTTCCAGAAATTTGTCTTCTAGGATGCTGGCAAAAGCTGTTCATAGGAAGGTGTCTCACCAGAGGCACCCCAATATAAAAACACCCAAGAGGGCTGCTGGGGGATGTTGCTGGTTGGTGAGTGCTGCCAGCCACCAGTCATCCCAGGAATAAACACTGAAGAAGACTTTGATGCTATGGGAGCTTGGGTGCTGAGGAATCTGCACGCCCTGAATGAGACTGATGACAGAGCCCTGGGAAAGTTGAGTGTGCTGTAGAAGCTGGACATCAGAAAAGACATCTGTGCTAAAGGAGCCTGCCCAGTGAGCACTGGAGCCAGGAAGAAAGACCCTTTCCTCCTGAAATGTCACTCTAGTACGACCTACTGACAAAGCTTAACCTCATGCCATTTGACAAAGAAAAAAATATCTATATTTAAAGGTCTCACATTCATTTTCACTGAACAGACAAAAAGAGTAAAAGAAAAACGCCAAAAAATGGATCACTGGCACGTAAATTAAGATAACTTCCTTGAAAGAGTATCACAAGTAAGAGTATAAGACAACAAATAGTGTAGCCAGATAGATCGTGAGATTTTAAAAGTGGGTAGAAAAAGAAGTGGTAGAGAATGGTGAGCCAGAGTAAAACGGATGTAAGATTAGTGAACTATGACAAGAAGGGTGCTAGAAAAGCCAGAGATCGTGGTTTTGAGAAATAGGATATGGTTAACAGTTTAGTCACTTTGGAGAGGTGAAGATGGATGTAGAGAGAAGGAAAGCCTTAGAATTTGTAAATGTGTAGGTTATCGATGGTATCCATGAGTGATATGTCAGTAAACGATTTAAGGAGGAAGCCAGAATAAGATGGAATGAAGAGTAATTGGATGTTCAGGAAGTGGAGATATGCAAGAGATTTTAGGATGAATGAAAAGGGCAGTAATATGAATGTAAGCAATAGAAAGTATTTCTTTTTTATTATTGTTGTCATTTATTAATTAAAAATAAAAAAGAACACCTTTGACACATTTGTGGATGGAGAAGAAAGGCATGAAGAAATCAAAGTTGGAGTAGTGAGAACCTCATATAGAGGCAAAGGCAGAGCCTTAAAGGGAAAAAGTGATTTCTTTTCCTTTGAGGAAATATAAAAAGGGTAATAACGGTGCACTTTATGGAAGGATGGATCCTATGGGAAAAGCTCAAGGTTATAGTTAGAAGACCTAGGATATGACTTTTTCTTCTTCCTAGTAAAGGACCATTGACACTAGACAAGTCACACCTTTACTGTGTCAGTTTTCTACATGTTAAATTTGCTAGCTAGGGTCCTCTTGAGAACTATCATTCCATAGCCATGTTAGACTCTCAATTTTATAATTGGAAAATTAGAAGCCAAAAGGATATTTGCCCAAGTTTATCCAGAAAGTCAGTGATAAATTTGAGATATGTGCACAGGACTAGAGCATCAAGACACAGGCAAAGTGCGTAAAATGTTTGTACAAAATCAATTTTATACGAACTACCCAAATAAGCCAACTCATGAAACGTTAGAATAGAGCATCAAATATGTCTATAATTCAGAAATGTAACATCACTGAAATACAGTCCAGCATAATGACAGCCTACTCGGTAAGTGCAACGTACATATGGAATACAAATCAGGTCTACAATGAAAGCATATTGTAGGATTTATATCAAAGATAAGAAAGGGGAAAGAGAAACAAAGGGAACTCATAAGTATCTGAGGCAACTGTAACCAATTCACAGAAATAATTGTTTCTGTAGTTTCAGAATTAATAGCAGTGCAGAGGGAGCTGAGGAATTTCCCCATTCGGTCTCTGTGTTTGACAAAGTTCCTCAAATTTTGTGCTTCTCAAACTTTAGTTTTCAAAATCTTTCATATAGTTGTTTTAAAAAAAATAACAGCTAATCGGTTTGCTGCTGATTCAGGAATATAAGTGCCTACCTAGATGTGCATTTCTCATAATATTTTTTCAAATCAACTTAAAGCAGATAAACCTAAGTGATTAATTAAAAGCAGATCCTGAGAGACTGATAGAGTGGTGAAGACTAAGGAGAAATGACTAAACATATCATGGAAACCTTGAACAGAAAAAGAAATAAATAAAATTATTGAATTTTACATAAAATATGTAGATTATTTAATAATATTGTACCAATGGTAGTTTTCTAATATAAAAATTATACTATGCATATGCAAAAGAGTATTAGAGGAAGTAGAGTGAGAGAAGTCATGGAATTGTATAATTCATGAGCATTCTGTAAGTGTCAAATTAGTTTAAATTTAAAAGTTTATCTTCAATAAAACCAGATCCGTGTCCTCTATTCTTGACTTACTAAACCAGAATCTCTAGAGAGGAGACAAGGAATGTGTATTTTCAACACGTTCTGGGCAATTATTTTGCACATTAAGATTCAAAAACAATTTACAAAACAGCTTCTCCTGAATGGATCTTGCTTTAATCCCACCTCCAAGGTAGAGAGGAGGAGTGGGCAGTTACTGAAGAAAAGCTTCTCTAGAATCATAGTTTGGTTTTGCACTGCAGAATGTGTGCAATCCTGCCCTTTTAGGTTGTTTAACCACTTCTTAGCTCTCCTTCATTGGTACCATTTTCTCAAGCCATCTCCGGTATCCTTGGACTAAAGATTTTACTTGTCAAAATCTTTTAAATATTTTGTTGTATAAAAGCTTGTCTGCAATTTTATATGAAGGTGAAATCTGCTTTAGAGTGTATTGAGGCTCTAAAATATACTTCTAAAAGATTCCACATTATAGGAAGCCTGCACATTGAAAAGAAATGTTAGATTTTCTGAAGTTAGATCCAAATCAATCACAAATCTAATGCTTAAGATTGCTGATATGTCAGTCATTTGCCAGAATGGTGTGCCATTCATACTGTTAAATGAACATTTTCATTTCCCAGAGGAGTGATCTGCTGTCCATCCTTATAATATGGAGCATTGTTCCCAGGCTATTTACATCAGCACTGCTACCTTGCAATGGACCTGTTTCACTGGTTTACATAAAATGAAGGATGCTAAAAAAGAAGAAGAAAAAACCCAACTCCACATGCTGCTTGTGATTAATCAGAAAGATTGTGTGACAATGAGAAGATGCATCAGAACATAAGAGGAATATTATGGACACCGACTTTAATAATGTATAGTATACATTTAAACAGCCTTATTTGGAAAAGATCCATATGAACCGTATGCATCAAAAGGGTGATTTAGAGGAGTTTTTCTTGTGTGTTATGATTATGTGACTAGAAGCAGGAAACAGTATTTGTAGTTTCAATCATCTAATGAAGGCTCGCCTAAAATGTAGATATTTTAAAGTATACTTTTTGGAGATATATTTATATGAATTTTTATGAGCTTTAATGGATAGATTTAGAAGCTAGTTTGTCTTTCTTTTCAAATCAAGGATATTAAGTAATTTTTATCTTCCTTTTTCATACAATAAATATCTCAAATAAATGACAAATTTGTACATAGGAATGGATTTTCTACATGTTTTACTCTATTGCTACTGAATAGAAACCAATTTCATTAGTGAAAATTACTCTGAGAAATGTTCTGAAATCAAATTTCCCCAAAGTAAGAGAAAAATATTTGCATAGAGTCAATTATTCCCATATGCATAGATTTAAAAATTGATTAAATATGAAGATAGTAAAACATTGGTTCCTTGTAAAAAATTGGTTCCTCGTGTATTCTTTTTTAATTCACTAGGTATCAGTTCACTAAATGAAATAAAACCTAGTAAGGATTTGTGTGCATCTATAGACATACCCGATGCAAACACGCACAAATGTATTAGAGCAAGAGCTTTAACATATCCTCATTATTCACGTAGTTAAAGAGCAAGCTAAATAGCGGCACCAACATGCTGTAAATCCTCAAGGCTGACAGAGAAGTGGTTATGACAGCTTTCACATTATCTTATTGCAGAGTCGAGGCAGTAGTCACAGCTGGCTCATATGTCAAAATGTGTCAGGACTTAAATGGTAAAACAGGAGTGCAACAGCAATTGGCTTTTCAATCAATAACACAATCAATATATTTCACAGATATTTTCCCATATCTAAATTACTCTGCAGAGAAGAGGGAGCCCGACTGTGTTTATAAATCAATAAAACACACAGCTAAAGGACATCTGCTCCTGTTCTTTTACTTCAAGGTGCTGTTTGCCTTTTCTTTCCAACTCTCTTCTTATTTAAGAATGTACTTTTGAGGACAAACAGCTCTCTTGTGCACACAAATCAGCTTACTGCTGCATTTTGTTCACATGATGTTTTTTAATAATTTTGTGCTTGAGCATTGAACTAAGTGGAAGGACAGCTTTTCTTAGCTCAGAATGCTTTGACTGTTAGAATTAATAAAGTAGCTTTCAAATTTCAAGTAATATATGCTACATAAACTTCAAATAAATAATATTAAAGTACAGCATCCAGACTTACGAGTTGAAATAATAACCCAGGACATTATTTTTTTCCCTCACATGGAACAATATTCTTGCTGAAAATTATATATCGTGTTTGTGCAGATATGTCACAAGTGAAAAAAAAAATGCAGTCCTCTACAGATCTATCCCCTTTGCAGAAAGATATGATGGAGACCAAACAAAAATCTACTATTTAATGCAAAACTCTAATACTGACATATAATTTTATTTCCATCCTGTACATCAAAATAAGGTGAAGTATGAAGTATGGTTTAACAAAACCTACAGTATTCTGTGTTAAAACTGCCATATTCTATCAATGGCCTCTATAACAAAGTAATATTATGTTTCACACTGTCAGCGCTTCTTGAAAAACGGAAGACCATATTGTGTTATAAGTGGAATGCAAATAAAATACATTAATCCATATATTTTTTCTATGCTTTTGTTGCTGAAGAAAACATTTTCCAAGTACTTTACACTAAAACACAGACAACTGAGCATCATGGAAGGACATTACTTCTGTGTGAATTGGGGATCTAATTCAAAAACTGGGCACCAAAATGGAAGATGCCTCTTCCTTAATCAGAGCTCATTTTTGCCACCTTTTTTCTATGAATTTATAACTAAGAATATTTACATCTTATTCCAATAGCTAGAGTGCTTGGTTTACCTATCACGTTGGCAATGCCTTATGAATACAGATAGAATTTCATTCCTTCTGCCAATGTTATCTTCTGACAAGTAATTATCTTCACATTAGTAATTGGTTAATTAGAATGTAATTTTCTTTGTCAGGTCTCACCCTTTCTTCTAGCCTTATCTCCTGCTAACTCTGTCCTTATATCTTAGCTAAGGTAGATCTCATGCTATTACCTGAATATACCTTGGCAGTGCCAAGATTTCATGAATTTTTTTCAACCTGCTGGAAAATTCTTCAACTTGTGAACCTATTCAATTTGTAATTGTTGCAAGACCCATTTGAAATCCAAATGAAGAGTATCTTTTGTGAAGCCTGTCTCATCTTCTAGTCAGAATTAGATGTTCTATCTTTGACATTTGTACATCATATTTCTCATGATTCCATGAGATACTTAAGTGCTACCTCTTTAAAAAATATTTATTAATGATTGCTTCCCTGAGCATAGATTGTAAAAGTCTTCAATACTTGGGACTTGCCTTGGTCATTTTCTGACTCCCTACTTCTGAACAAATATTGAATTTCTTCTTTTATTTTTCTTTAAGAAAGTATGTGTTCAAAGTATTTAAAATCATTTATAGAAAATAATGCAATTGGACTTTAGGCTTCTAGAAGAAAATATAATCTCATTTATTTCATTCATATAAATATTCATGAGCACCTCCTTTATAACAGACACTGGAATATAGCACTGAACAAAACAAACAGAAATCCCTGTCTTCATTTCACTTGTATTTTGACAATATTCAAAAAATTATGAACTAAACCATGATGGATATCATTTTAATGTAAATTTTTTTAAACGTTTAAGACAAATTTTAATGCCCACACATAATATATTAGTTTTTTCTCATGATAATGTCCTATGTGATATTTGGTACATACTTAAACAACAAAAAAAAGTTTTTCTCGTTTATCTGAAATTCAAATTTGACTAGCTTTCTGTATTTTATCTAGGAATCTTAAATGCTATTTAATAAATTGATAATAAATAACTTTAAAAATTAAGCTTTATCTTTATACTATTAATGCAGATATTAAAATGCTGTTTTAATGAGACAAAATAAAGTGAAAAAATATTATAATAGCATGTAGAGAATAATGTTTCATTTTTTCAAATAAGATTATACAGATATAGAAACATCTAAATTTTTTTGGAAATATGGGGCCTCTACATGAAACCAAAGCAATACACACCTTGAACCCATTGGGAGTTTATCAACTTATTAAGTTACAACATAAACATAACATGTCAGTATGGTCACATTTCAGGTGCTAATTGACTCCTCGACTATTTTTTTTTCTTTTTCTGCCAATGGCTCCCCAAAATCAGGCTGCTTTTCTCTCCCTGAGAGCCAGTTTCATTTTACTGAAGTTTTCTTCCTGGAGGACTGTCCACACAACTTTCTTAACAACACCATTCTTACTGTCTTAAAAACATATATACACCTTTTCAGTTTTAAATCTTTTAACTTCTATTTCAGTAGTAAAATAGGAAACATTTTAAAGTAGAAGTAATACAAGGCTCAGGAGATATTACAAATTATTTATAGTCATGGTTCATCCAACATTACATATACAAAAATGGAAGTCCTTAGCTATTATTCTTGACGATGAGTCTTAACTGGTCCTCCAAATATCTTGAAACCTTGTTCTCTTTCCTTTTCTATATAAGGATTCAAGTCAAGCTAAATGAGCAATCTTTTTTCCACATGAGTAGTGTTCATCTTTATGGAGATCTAAGATGGGTTAATTTAGGGCTTGGAGTGCCACAGAAAGCATTAAATTTTCTGAATTTTCTTATCTTTATTTCTTGAATCCTTCATGGGAGGCAATAAGTGTGTTTTTGAATATTTGTTTCTAAAATAAAACTCTTAATAAACAATTTATATATGAATTTACTTTACAGCGAAATTGGAAATCAACTCTCACAGATAAGTTAGTGGCTTCATGATGTTCTCAAATTTGACTAATTACCGAATAGCAATAGCAACAATAAGAATAGCAACAATTAACCTTAATTGAGTGCTTACTGTGTACCAGGCATTTTCTATATTCAGATCAAAATCAAATATAACCTCAGTTTAGATTATAGTACTTATTTATATAATTTGTCATTCCACTAAATATATACGTGCAAAAATGGAGCCAGAAAACAGCACTGAGATTTTATGTTCAGGAATGAGGGCTCTGAAAATGCTGTGTCTTCCTTCAAATTGAAGATGGGAACATACTGAGGCAGACTATAAATAGACAGTAGGTAGTAGTCCTTGATGGGACGCAGGAGAGAAAATATGGAAGAAATTTTTCATTAGACATTAGGAATTACATACAGCAATAATGTTAAGATTATCTATAAGCCTTACTTTCCATGTAATTTCTCTTAAATATTCAAGTGATTGGCCTCCAAATCCCTCCTTCCCCCTCAGTGTTTCATAACGTGCTGTTACAACAAATATCCTTAAAGCTGATAAGGTAAACCTAAGAATGGATATTAAATCAATCTAGGATGGAAGATCATGCCTTCAGGTTAGCTGTGGAGTGATTTAGGTATGGACCAGCTTTGAAATAATCCCAAGAAAGCCAGGCAGAGCAGCAAGTCTTAGACTGCTCTTGAAGACACTGACAAATGACAATATCTATATCAAGTTTTTAAAACATACTAAAGACTCAATTTGCTATCTCATTATCAGAAAATCCAATACAAAGTGAAACAGTTCACAGGGCTCAAAAATATTAATTGATAATGATAAAGAAAAAAGGCAGTTGACTAAGGGTAGATGCAATTTGATTCAAAGGCAATGAATACATGAAAGTTATAAGTAGCAACAAAGGAGAATTGTTTTGTTGACAGTCATGCAAATAAGCATTGACCCATATGATCAGTGACTAAAATAAATTTAGTGTACTTTGTTCACATTTTCTGTCAGCTTGGGTTTTATAACAAGTTACATTTTGTTGGAACTCTGAGAATACTTGTTGCAGGAAGGAGCTTGTCTTCTTTTAACCTGCTGATTACTAGAATACCACCAGAGTATGGTTGAATGGAAGTCTGAAGCAATGGCATTTGTAATTTAATTTGGGTCAATGAACATTTGAGGAACCAAATATAACTTTCATGGTCTAATAATTCTTAAAAACTCTTTGAAAAGCTGATTTAACATTCTTCTGTATACACTTGGAAACATGAAACTTTAAAATTTTTTTAATAATGTAATATGTCAAATATATATAATGATACAGAGGAACTTATGTACCCACCATAGAGATTAACATTTTGTCATCTTTATTTTTGAATTAGGATTTTAAGAAATGAATTTCAGAGATGCCTTTGAAGTAACCCTTTTCATTTTATTCCACATCATCCAGTTCTAAGAGAAAACAAATATCCTGAATTAGATGTATATTCTTCCCTTTAACATGCTCAACTATTACTATAAAATTATATATTCCCATGTAATACATTAATTGTTAATATTTTATACATTTATATCCATATTTTAAATTCTTTTATTTTTATTTTTTACACTCTCCTTATTTAATTATGGTACCAATGCCATACTAAGATCATAATATTATTTTCATTAATGTTTTCTTCTTTTTCTATTTTCTGTAAATTTTTCTATGCAATAACAGTTATCTGTATTTCATTTTCTGAAAAATTATTCATGAATTCATTTGGGTCTGATAAATTTATATGAGTAGAATTTTAACTACCAGTTCAATTTCTCTAATGGCTGTAAGCTTTGGCCTTCGGCTATATTCTTTTATTCTAAAGTCAGTCTCTACTTCATATATTTCTAGATAAATGCTCTTTTCCTCTAAGATTACAAATATATGAGTGCAAATGGTTCATAATGTTTCAAATGATATCTAAACTCTCTGTTACATGTAATGTTATCCACTGTGGCATAGACTATCTAGTAAAAGTTTTTTTCTGTTTTTCTTCTAGAGTCACATTTTGGTTTGACGATCTATTCTCCATTCTTTCTTTCTTACTACTAAATTAATATCCTTTTATTTTTTTTTCCAGTTTTTGGAATAGCTTTATCATATATTTTCTAACTTCTTGAGACAATCACTCTATTTTGTCTCTATTCTTTTCTAAAACATGAAATTAATACTATAAATGTTCCTCTAAGAACTACTTTATCTAAACTCTACAAGATTTATTTTACTTGAAATAATTTCAATATCATTTTCTTTTAAATATTTGATGAGGAGCATTATTATCATACATTGTTGTCATACATTGACTTGTCTTTTGATATTTGTTGATATAAAATTCTGGGCTAGTACATGGCATTTTATTGTTTATTTATTTCATAAATAATCCATATATGGTCGAAAAGAATCTAAATACTTTTTACAACTACCAGATACAGATATTATAATTTCTAATATGTTAATCTTATTAATTGTTCTATTTAAGCATTAATTTTCACCTGATTAATCTATCCAGCAATGAAAAAATTTAGTGAAAAATTTTCACTACAACTCTCAAATTTTAATTCTCCGTTAGTTAATATTTTTGCTTTACATATTTTATCTTCATATTACTAGGCTTATATAAATGTTAATTATTTTGATTCCTTATAATTAGGAATCATAATACAATTACATGATGACCTCTTTTATTACCACAGTAATATATTTGTCTGAAGCCTTTTATGTCTCAAGTTAAATATGCAGCTAAAGAGGCTGAATATTGATAAATATTTTTCCAATATCTATTTCCCTAGCTTTTACTTTCAACCTTTTTGAATTCTTATGTTTCTTGTCTTTAGTAGTTTGTTGCTGATATAATTTTGGAGATATAATCTGATAATATCTAGCTTTAATTGTTAGCTTTTAGTATTTTATACTTATTATGATTGCCAATATATTTATATTTATTTCTAGTGTCCTATTTTTGCTTTTGACCTGTTTTACTATTTTCTACTTCTCTTTTATTCTTTCCTTTGCCTTATTTGAACTGCTTAGTTTTTAAAAAAAAATTTCTCATCTGCTGGTTTAAAAGTTATATTTATATTCTTTTAGTGTTTATTTTTATATTTTAAATATGCATACTTAATTAAATTCTAAAATTAATCAAATCTCTTCCTTTCTTTCTGTAGAATGAAAGATATTTATAAAGGGATTAAAGGAGATTCAGGAAGTGGTGAGCAAGGGCAATTTCTTTGTGTTGGGGAGAAAAAAATTTTCCCTACTCTGTAAAGGTTCTTTTAGCTGGTCTAATAATCAAATGGCAGGAGAAAAACAAATTTAATTTCATATGAACAGGAACCACACATACATGAGAGGTTAGAAGACAGAAAGGTAAAATGAGGAGATATATGTATATAGATAGATGATAGATAGATGATAGATAGATAGATAGATAGATAGATACAGATATAGATAGTTAGATAGTTGATAGATAAATAAATAGATAGATAAATGATAGATTGCTAAGGACCAGGATAAGGATCTGTGGCTTCAGAGGGGGGGAGGGTAATTCACAAGATAATAAGAAGAACAGATATTCTGTAATTAGATATTTTCCCTGTCATACCAATAAGTCATAAAAATTTATTTTTGATAGTAATGCTTATTATGGGCAAAGTCCTCAATTAGAATTATTTAAGGAAGAGGTAAAAGTTTTTCTTAAGCCTGCAAGGCATCAATTGCCTTTAACTCAAAATAATCCTCATACCAAAGCGGCACATCTTGGGGAAGCCTATTCTGAATCCTTTCTTTGGTGTACAATGAAAGATCTGGGTATGCCTCTCAGACTGAAAAAGATATTCTTGGGCTTTAGGGATGGGGAAAAGACAGATCTCTATGGTTCCTTTAGCTTCAGTGACCTAGTGCCTGTTACAGAACCACTGTGGATGCAGCAACTACATCTCTCCCTTCTTCTCCTACCCCACTGGAATGGGTACATAATCTCCTTGGGAAACAGAATCATAGACAGGCTCATAAAAAAAAAAAAAAAAAATTCTCATCCCCACACGGACACAGAATCAGCAGAGAATCACCAGAACTGAGGTCAAGGGTGAGGACCGAGGAAAAAGGTGTCTCAGTGGTAATTTAATGGACCTATGGCTGACACCTCCCTCTCATGTATTGACATCACACAAGGCCTCAGGATGCAAAAACAGAATCACTTCCAAAGTCATGGAAGTGAAGCTTTCTTTAAAGCAAGAGAAATGGGAATTTGAGATAAAAAATAAAATAACAATAAAAAACTACATTTCTTGCACATCTGAATTTAACAATTAAGACTCTATTATACATTAAAATGAATTATTTTTCTGGAAAAAGGACATTATGAAAAGGAAGATAGAAACTTACTTAACACAGAATTAAATATTTGTTTAATTATATGAAAGTATATTAATATGTTTTTTTGCTCTGAAAAAGAAAGGCCCTAGAGTTCCTGTCATTTAATATTCTTGTTTTGCTGGGAGGATGCTAATCCTCAGGGTGCTAGGCTTATTCACGTTTACCTAGTAGGTAGAGGCTGAGATCAGACTCAAAGTATCTTGACTCCAAGTTTAGTGCTCCGCCCACAGCCCTCTGCCTCATATGATAATGAGGTGGAAGGAACATTGAAACAATCTCATTAAAATGGCAGCAATTCCCAGCAGTGGAGAGGTACATAAAGGGCAGAGTACACCCCAGAATGTGCTTGCAATTATTTGCTGAATCCAACAACCTGTGAACCATTAAGTAATCTGGTAATATTTCTTAAACCATATCGTATTGAATCATTTAACAGCTGCTATGAGTAAACATGTAACTACAGTTGTTCTTTCATTTCGTAAATGTTATAGGCATACAAAGAAAAATTCCACAAATAGTTCTTTAAAATAAACCAGTGTCCTAGAAAGCTACACTGAAAGCATCTGTTCTTTTAACAAAGTGCTTACTGTTTTCTGTGTGAATGCTAGGCTATTTTACCATTTAGATGGCAAATAACTATGTTTCATGCTACTGTATAAGAGACTGAATGAAAAAATTCTTTTCCTTCAAGTAATTCTGACTATTTCAAAATTCTCAACAAACCCAAACATCATTTTACACCAACTGAAGTTAGAAAACATAATATTACGGAAGCTAGAAGATTTGACAATAAACATAAAAAATAATTAAAAAAAAATAAAAACACATTACTCTGAGGCAATACTATAAACTGGACAAGTAAGTTCGAGGGCCAGAGAGCAGTTGTTTGTGTTAAATGTAGACATCTCACTTGGATTGATCAAATCATGATATAATACTTATTAAAACATTTAAATATATAAATAGATGACAATTGCTTCAAAAGGACAATTTCATATATTCATATACAATTTCATATGTCATATATAAAATAATTAATCTTCGTAAAATATTTGTGAAAGTTGTTATTTCCAAAATTTAATCCAGAGTTGAACCATGAAACTTAAAATATTAAATTTTGCATTAAATCCTTGATGGTGATATTATCAGAAGCAAACATTTCTGTGGCTTAAAATATATACTAAAAGACATGTGTTTTAAATTTATAGACCATAGCTTAAAAAATTATGTTGAATATGAGAGCCCCAATATTCTGTAAGATGCTTAAAAACATAGATCAATATATTATGCTTACTTGGTAATGAAATTGATTCAATACACTTTACAGTGATTTTTAATACATTGAAATTACCTCAGATAAACTTTATTACATGATATTTATGTCTCAGAAAATCCTTCTTCTAACAATTAAGATTCTTATTATTATTGAGGAAAACTGGATACCTGAGAGATGATTGAGATTATTAGTGGAATGTTGAGTTAGCAGATGATTAATTTAATTCAACTTTAATCCTTTTTTCTCAAGTTTTTTTAAGTGTATGGATTACCTTTTATAGAGATAGTTCATGATCTAATTTTTTTAATGATGTGAATTATAATTTTGACCCTACCGTTGATTTGATTTGTCACTGATCTTCTAAGAATAAATCTTTATCCCCATCTAGTAAAACAGCAAGCTTTCAGTCTTTCATATGCTGAGTGAATGCATTATGTTTTAAAAGAATCTCTTGGGTGATATCCACTGCAATTGCCCTTTTGCTCATCTAGACTTTGTCTGCCTGTCTTCTCATAAAAAGGAACAGTGGAACTTTATATAGTTCTCCCTTTTGTCTTCCAGCTTTCCTCTTAGAGCAAAAAGAGAACATTTTGACTTTAGACTGTTTAATTATTCAATGGAAATCAAATATCTCTCATCTAGATTATTTTTAAACTACAGACAAGCTGATAACCTCAGTAGGGCTCAGTAAAATACACAATATTTTTTTAGTTTGTTTTTGTTTATTTATTTAACAAGATTTTCGTTAGACTGGATATAACTTCTTAATTCATTTCAAAGATGTCTAATACAATCTCAAGGAAATCTCTCGGAAAGAACCATTTCATTCATATTAGTAAAAGTTCTTTCTGCTTCCCAAACTATTTCTCTTTTTAAACTTAAGGCAGGATTAAGGTAGTTGATTGCAAAACAGGTTTTTAAAAATATAAATCAATCATTATCACTAGTTTCTTTTCTATAATTTGAGGAGATACATTTAATTTAGAAAACACTGAACACAGACATGTAATACAATCACTTGCCAAAATATAAAGCATAGTATTAATATGGTAATGGTTAAAACAATTGGCGTTTTTCCTCTTCTCTAACTCATTTACAACAATACAAAATGGTCTGGGATTCACAGGGTTAGATATCCTTGTGATAAAAAGGATGCTAAAATTTTGACTTTGACCATGAAATTTGTTCCACTCTTCTAAAGAAACATCACTAACCTGTAAAGGGATTTTAACAACATGTCTTTCAAAGTCAAACAATGCAATTCTTATACACAGAAGGATGCATTGACTGGTAATGAGGTGTGAGAAGTTTCAAATAGTTTGGTGTGGGACCAAGGTTAATATAATTATGGACCACAAACCCCAAGAAATCATTCACTCTCTTACATCTGAACTACCAGCCTGCAATAAAAGGTGGTCTTTCAGTCTTCAATTCACTGATTTAAAATGATCTATTGATCTGGACCAACGGCAGATGAATATACTGAGGAACTGAGGCCGCCTCCAAGTGATAATAAGCAGAACTGAAGGAATGTAGCTATGGGATAGAGAATCTGCTTTCTACAAAAGGCTATGGCAAAAGCTGGGACTTTAAAGAACAATGACGAAAATTCGTATAGGAATGTCATTCTCGTGGTCCCTGAGAAAATGCATTAAAAGGATGTCAGTAACTGCAGAGAAGAATCATACAAGCGAATAAAAAATGAGTTCTTTGCTGTTGTGGACTGAAGCAGAAGCCAAAGAGAATCGCGCGACGTTGGGAACTGTGGAAGCTTTACTTGTTTCTAAGGATTTATTGTGGTTTTTTTGTTGTTGTTTTTTTTTAAACTCAGGGCATATGAAAAATGTGGCAAGAAAAAAGGCCCATCAAATCATTCAATCATGGACATTTTCATGTGTGTTCTGATCAAGAAGCAAGAGTATCGAGCTATGTGTTTCCCCGGTCTAGTTGCACCTTCTCATTTTTGATTACTCATGAACTTCTCTTTAATAATTATATATTGTAATTAGTGCCTATAATTTTTTTGTATCATAAACAAGCTGGCTTTAAACTAGATGTCTAACTTTCAGAAACCCTTTGTGTCATGAGGCAGAAAATGCATTGGATAGTACAATTTTAAATGGTTCTGTTTGCATTATACATTCTGTTATTTCAGTTACTTGTACGTTTGGGTTTAATGAATTTTCCATCTATCACATTCTTTGGTGAGAATTTTCTTAGTTATAGAGGAGAAATTATTTTAACACATTCTTCTTCCTTCAGTATTAAAAAAAACATGCAATACTATTTGTTCTACTTAAACATCAATGTAGATACTGTGTAAACATTTAGATTAGGATTAATCACATTTATCGGTTATTCATGAGCCTATTTAGATACTTCAGTATCTAATTAAAGAATTAAAAGGGATGTGAATGAAATATTTCTGTTTTCTCTCACACCTCATCCAGATGTGCCTTACCATTCCACAAATTTTCAGTTTTTATCATTTCTCTTAACCCCTTCTGGGATGTTTCACAAAGAACAGATCTGAGGTGTGTGCGACTAAGTTCATGTTCCTGAGAAAACACCAAGCAATTATGCTTTTAGCTTAGAATACAAGCCCTTAATTGAAAGTGGGGAAAGGAATAATCACAACTTTGAAGGAGTTTGTGTGATGTGGTATGAGTATGTCACCCTAGACTCAGGAAAACTTGAGTGTAAATCTTGGCTTTGCCAGGTATTTAGCTTCTATAGTATCCTCAGGAAAAAGACTGGCCTGGAAAGCTAATCTATTATCTAGACACATATCTATCTATCTACTTACATCTGTAGCAATTTGCCGTTTTTACACAACAGTATAACTTGAATATTTTAGCTCTACTTTTTCTTTTTAAATACAGACAATTCTAAATGATTGAGTGAGTTCTTTAGCACCCAGGCTTAGGAGTGGATAAGTAGGATGCTTGGATTGAGTCATGCTTTGAATTTGACACAGTGAGTATAACAGTAGAATATAGAAGACCTCCTTATCCACGGTTTTGCTTTCTGTGGTTTCAGTTACCCACAGTCAACCATTGTCCAAAGTATTAAATGGAAAATTCCAGAAATAAAAGAATTCATAAGTTTTAGATTACACACTGTTTTGAGTAATGTGATGAACTCTCTCACCATCTCATTTCATTCTGCCTGGGATGTGAATCATTTCTTTGTCTGGCATATACACGCTGTATATGCCACCTACCTCTTGGTCACTAAGTAGCCATCTGGGTTATCAGACTCAGTGTTTATGTTAAGTACCCTTATTTCACTTAATAATGGTCCTCAAATAAAAGTTATACAATGAAAATGAAAATATATAGTGGCAGTTTGGATATGCCAAAGAAAAGCCATAAAGTGCTTCCTTTGAGTAAAAAGGTGGAAGTTATTGACTTAATCAGGAAAAAAAAATATGTAGGCTGAGGTTGCTAAGATCTATGGTAAAAATGAATCTTCTACCCATAAAATTGTGGAGAAGGAAAAATAAATTTGTGCTAGTGTTGCTGTCACACCTCAAACTGCAAAAGTTATTGCCACAGTGCTTGATAAGTGCTTAGTTATGGAAAAAGCATTAAAACTGTGGGCAGAAGACATGAACAGAGAAAGGCCACACTCACATAGCTGTTATTACACTGTATTGTTATAATTGTCCTATTTTATTATTAATTATTATTGTTAATCTCTTACTGTGCCTAATATATAAGTTAAACTTTATCATAGGTCTGTATGTATAGGAAAAACATCGTATATATAGGGTCTGGTACTATCTGTGGTCTCAGGCACCCACTGGGGGTCTTGCAACATGTCCTCTGTGGATAAGGGGAGACTGCTGTAAGCATGCAGTTGCTGAGGTGAATAGTTGATAAAAGAATCTTTAAAGAGAAAGAATATACAGAAAATACAGATATCATTTTAAAGGACTTAAGTTATTGACAGTTTATTAGATAGAATCTTTACCTGCAAAAAAATAAAACCCATTTTAGCTGATGTAAGAAGGAAAATAATTTTAAAAATTATTGAAAATTCATAGAACTCTTTCAGAGCCAGAAAATCAGGCTTGAAGGCTACCCTACCAGAAAGATACAAGTTACATTGAAAAACTGCTTTGATGGAAACCCTATTGCCTGGATTTGGTCACAGACCCTGCAGATAGTATTGCTCATGCTGGACACTATGCACCAGTCCTTCCGACTCTGTCACTTTCCAGGTATCACCTGTTTCTTCATGGTGCTTCTAAATTAACAGAATTTATGTATCATGCCCATGTCTTAGTTGCAAGAGAGTGTTCGCTTTTTGAATTTGACAACGCACAGAAAAATAAGGCAGGAAAACTTCAATGTCCTCTGTGATAGGATAGAAGAGAGGCTATAGGAAACCAAGGAAGCTAGTGAAATTGGATGTGTACATCAAAGATTGTGTTTTTGGAAGTTAACATTTAATCTATGTAGCCATTGCAGAAAAGGGCAAGTATTTAGAATACAGTAGAAACTAAATAAATGATTGTAGAATAGTTAAAGAATAATGATAGCTACTAAATATGGAAAAAATATTTAAGAAAAATAACCTGAAAATGTGAATGAATAAAAAACAATCATTTCTACACTTAGACTAAGATTTAGAAGAGTTTTGTGTATATTACCAACACTTATAGCAATTATCCTAGCAATGGAAAATCAATGGCAAAATTAATTTACTAATAGCTTGTTACTAGAATTTTCATAACTCCAGCAAATTGGTAAAGTAAGTTTTACAAAAACTACTTTCGGTCAGCCAAAAATATTCCAGATGTTTGATTTCCTTTGTATGCTAGGGTATTTTAAGATGTATCACACATATATAAATGATACAAGGTGATATAGGTCAAAAATAGGTCTTCAAGTATAGTTTCTAGAAATTAATATATCAGATATAATTGTAATTTTTGTTTTTAAAGACATAATAAGTGACTTTAGTCTACTATACACTTCAAATTACTAACTTATTCTGACATCAAAATAAAGTGTCCTTAGAGCAGCAATTTCCATGCAAAATCATAATGTCTCATTGATTTACTCATTCTGGTAGCAGAAACGCTATTAGATAAATTTCATCATGTAAATATCTCTTTCTAAATAAAGAGAATCAACATTTTCTGCAAGAATTTACTTCAAGCATCACTTAATATAACTATCACTGTAGATGCACTGTATTTATAGCATGTTTATGTTATCTCAATGGAAACTGCTTATATTAATGAAGGATTGGCATATGTGCTTGCTGTTGTTTCCTTGTATTTATTTTATTGTATCATTTAAAATTTTTCTAAAGTTATTTTTATTATAAGAACATGATTTGAGTGAATCATGTTCTTATAATAATAAAGGATGTGTCTACAGCCATGCCACCCTGAACATGCCCAATCTCGTCTGATCTTGGAAGCTAAGCAGGGTTGGGCCTGGTTATTACTTGGATGGGAGACAACCTAGGAATATCAAGTGCTGTAGGCAAGGAAGGAAGGAAGGAAGGAAGGAAGGAAGGAAGGAAAGAAAGAAAGGATGAGAGTTTTT
>NW_006436811.1:5542527-5611149 GCF_000325575.1 Pteropus alecto | reverse complement strand
GATGATAGATAGATAGATGATAGATAGATGATAGATAGATAGATAGATAGATAGATAGATAGATAGATAGATAGATAGATAGATAGATACAGATAGATATATACACATAGTTCCTGTATCATGAAGTTTAAAGAGAAGGTTGAAGATAAATGGTTAGGAAGAGATGGAAAAGTGATGTAGCAGAAAAATTTTTAAGAGAGCTAGAATAGGAAAGAGAGAAAAAGAGTTTGATAAAGAAAATGAGAGAGTGGAAAGAAGTTAGAAAACAGAAGAGAAAATTTACATGATATAAAATCTATAAAAGAAATTACATAGTTTGTTGGTGCAGGAGAAATAAATATATTTTCTTAAATATTTGTAAAATATATGAAGTCTATGTCTTTAGATGAGTGGAGTTACATGGATTGGGGATCCTATAGAGAAAATATGAGAATATAGTTTTCATACAGAGTCATATCAATGCTAGAGGTCCAGCATAGTTTCTTTGATGTTTTTTAGGAAAACATGCTACTTGCCCTCCACACCTGAACCTCAGGGAGTCTGTGATCCCTAACTTCCTTTTGGTAACCCATTATAGACTTCATTCATGAATTCATCTAAGCCTTTCCTGAACCTATTTATATTTTTAGACTATATAACCTCCTGGGGTAATGACTTGCATATGTTTACCTACCAACTATGTGAAGTACAAAGCATAAATCCCTTTTATCTTTTACGCTACATTGGGCATCCTCTAGTCCTGGTGCTCTTAAACTGGGTAAAAGGAATGCATCTTTACCTTTCATGATTTGGCAGTTTTGATCTATGCAGTCTTATCCATAGTTTTATAAAATTGAATATTCCTAACCTTTTACAGTATTCTGACACAGAGCAAAGGTTGTGCCACATAAAGCAAAAAGCTTTACTTTTTAATTAATTGCATGCTCTGAGGGAAATTATATTTGTAGGCCTCAAAATTATCTATAAATCAAAGCACTCAATAATCTCTAAAATTCCTTCCATCTTCCTTTCTTGCCTTCCTACCACTCATTCCAGCCCAACTGCTCTGTGGGGAAAAGATGTGGAAGAAAAGGGTAAAACTACAGTGTAGAGCAGTATGTGCTCTTGAGGATTAAACCACCAGGATTTAAATCTTGTTTTCTCTACTTTCTAGCTCTATGCCCTTCATCAAGTTACTTATTTATACCTCAATTTCTTTATCAATAAATCAAGGATAATAATAGTTTGAATTTCATAGGATTATTTTGTTTCCCAATTTCTGTGTGTGTGTGTGTGTGTGCGTGTGTGTGTGTGATTTAAAACAGCGTCTGCCATATAATAAGCACTATATAAAAGTTAACGTGTACACAAACACACACACATACACACAGAAAGAGAATGAGAGAGAGCAACCACACCTCCCAATACCTGTGCCCTTAAAAAGACCACCACGTAAAGAAGTCCAGTCTAGCCTTTTTGAGGCTACATAGAGAGAAAAGTTCAGCCATCTCAGCTGCAGCCCAGATCCCAGTGGACCGACCAGCTGAATACAAACACATGAGTTTGCCCAGGTGAGACCAGCAGAAGGGCTGCCACTCGACCCATAGAATCATAATAAATAAAATGATTGCTTTTTAAAATCAATAAATTCAAGGTAGTTTGTTACATAGCAATGTATAACTGATAGTTTGATATTCTCTGGCTCTTTTCTATTGGCTAGTCTTGCGGGTTTACGACAGTGACTAAAAATTCACATGTGACTAAATTAATAAATTCTAATTCCATTCCCTATTATAAGAAGTATACACTATCTATACAAATTTGACAAATAAATGTGATTGCATTAAATTGAATAGATAGTGAAGCCTAGTTTAGTGTTCCCTAGGAAACAGGCTCAGAATCAGAAAGATGCAGCTGCAGAAAATGTATTGGGAAGTATTCTTAGGGTTAATACATGTGAAGGATAAAGAAAGCAGAACTGGGCAGTGGGGGACATTAAACTGCAAAGTGTTGATGCAAGGGTCTCAGCAGATCACACATGGGGCTTGAGAACTGTGATGGCCCTTCTGAATTGTTCCAGATTTAAGTAAGGGAGCCCAGCCTTTACACCACAACCTTGATTAGTCGCTGATGATGACTGCCTACAGGGGGACATTTTTAACCTTGGGTGAGGCTCCTCTTTTATGCTGAGGCTTTTTTTTTCTTTTATTTACAAGTAATATATATTTTTATTAAGATATAATTGATATAATGTGTTAGTTTAAGGTGCACAACATAAAGATTCAATATTTGTATATATCGCAAAATGATCACCACATACAGTAACAGATTGATTTTCCTTGTGATGAGAATTTTTAAGATGTGCTCTCTTAGTAACTTTCAAATATATAGTACAATATTATTAACTGTAGTCACCACATAATACATTATATCCCCAGGACTTACTTATTTTATCAATTTTTTTCTTTAATAAAATATGGGTTTTATTAGTCAGCTGCAGTCACAATATGATCATTATAGATTTCCCTTCTTTATTCATTCCACCAAACACAAAACAGCTGTTTGCCAGACTAATTTTCCTTATGTGGGCCACAACATTGGTTTGTCAGCAAAATCTCTTTTCTTAGTTTCACAGTTGAGAGAGACAGGAAGTGACTCTTTTTTCTCAAATGTAGACATCACAAGTTTTGGAATGATAGACATGGGGTGATCTAATTGTACAGTGGAGGGGAAAGATGTCAAATTGAAGTGGGGTCCAATGTTGCTTTTCTCTGTGATGTTGGTATGTTGTGTCCAGTTCTCTTGTGAGAGCCATTTTTCCAATAATATACATACGTTTTTCACAGTCACAGCTAAATGCGTGGCACAGCCTATGGGAATAGGCCCAATGGGACTCAGCTTTAACAACTTCACATCACTTACACCAATGCAATGAAGGTAATCACAGAATTTTTAACTTGATGAACCTCTACAGATAGAGTTTGGTCTCTGTTGCCTTCATTACATGATTATAACCAGAAATATTATGTCTTTTTAATGGATGTTTGGCTGAGACCAGGTCAGGTTAGAGTGTTTGCACCAACACACATAGCTTCAGTTTTTCAGGAGTTAGTGTCTTATTCTCCTCCACCAAAGAAATACATCTGGTTTTCAAAGGCTTTTGATGATGTGTGGAATGTTTGGGGGCATAGTGGAATGTGGGAATGGTCATCTCTAGCATGGTCCAAGTCCTAGTTTCAGAATTTAGGAATTATGGATGATTTTGATATCTTGACTGGCCAAGAAACACCCTAATGCCAGAGCTATGGGGGACATATCTGAGAAGCTCCCATTTGGTTTTGTTCCCCAACAATGAAGATCTTCCTTTCTTGACTAGGGGTAAATATGAGTAGCTGTGGTCAATCCAGGTATAGTATTTGTCTCCACAAAGGACCAAGATATAGCATATTACTTTCTTGGGCTTCTCTCTAGGCTCCAAGACTGGCAGCAGCTTTATGATGTCTGCTAGGCTAAATTTTAAACAAGGATGCCCTGTTAAATTCATTTAGATGTCTCCAGAATTCACCAAAGGACTCAACATAGATTTGAGGTCAGTGAGCAATGAGTGAATGAAGAAAGAAAATGGAACAATGGATAGATGGATGTATAAATACAGTGAGGTAAATAGGCCACAGATTGCTATCCCTAAAGCCCAGAATTTAGAAATGAAGGTTTCTTGTGGGTAGAGAGGCTCCTAAGGCTGCGCCTGTTGTATTCCTATCCTGCATGACAGCCTGGGAGGGAGGAGATTTAGTGGAAAAAAATGGGCTGGTTTACTCAGCTCAATGTTGTCAGCTAGAATTCAAGAAAGCCTTCTCCAGCACCTACCACTGTGTCCAGGCCCAGTTCCCTAAAGAATCTGGCTTCTGGAATAAGGAGCACCCTGATCTTTTGGGGGAGAAATTTGGGCAGCAATACTTAGCATTGACTACCCATGGTTTGCCATGACCTAAAGCAGTATCAAAACTCTGTAGAAATTTTATCTATGCAAGTTCATGAGAGACTAAGAAAACAGTAGACATTGGAAAATATGCTTTGTATAATAGCAATATGATTAAGTATTCATTTAAAATATTGGAAAATTAAAAGACAAACACAAAATTTTTTGACACGAAAATTAAACAACTATATACTTGCAATTAGGTAAATTAAATATCTTTTGAAAAATAGGGATATGTAGGAATAATCAAAGCAATAGCTTTAAATTAAGGTCATTGAACTAAAAGTGCTTGGTATGTAGTTTCTCGGGATAAATATGTTTCCTTCTCCCCGCTTTGTTTTAATCTTGGTGAGGAGGGAAATCTCCAATAAAATTGTTCTCACACCCATTCTTCCTTTCATACACTTAAGAAAATATATTCATTGAATTAAGTTGGTCACATTAAATATACACGCACACACAAGAACCACTAAGTAATGATGGCTTACCCAAAGAGAAGCTGATTTCTTTCAAATAAAGTAAGTCTAAAATAAGTAGAGCTGGTATGTCAGTTTCTTGCTGTCTTCTCGCTCTTTGCTTGGCCCTCACTGATCTAAGGTGGCTGCTGGAGCTACAGCCATCCCGTCTACATCCCAGTTATTAGGATAGAGTGAGAAAAGAAGGACATGCCCCATGTTTTTTGAATAACTTTCCTTAAGCACTTAGCCCTTTTATTTGCAACTTATTGCCTGGAACTTAGTCATATGACCATAGATAGCTGCATGGGAGCTTATCTAGCTAGGCATACAGCTCGACATGCAGGATCTCTGGACGATTGCTGATTTTCTGTCAGATCTCATATTTCTTTATTGTTTGGTGACTTAATAAACTAAAAGACAATTATCTGCCTGATACACACCCAGAAGAAAAGGGACAGGGAGAATAGCATAAACATTCCATTTAGATCCATGTAGAGTAGAAAACATTGACATCATTAGCCCATCGAAATGATGAAATCCAGCTAGACAGTGATAGTGAAGTCCCTTAAACCTGTGTTAGACTAGATTCCTTGGTTGTATTATCTATTTGTCTTCTGCTTTCTGGAGAATCTCTCCTGACCTTATTCTCTCCGATGCCCTGTTCCAGAACTGCACCTTCTGAGGGGTTCTTTCTTCTCCTTGACCCTCCATAGCTATTTCTATCATAGGCATGGGAGGGTGTCTCTTTTTGGAGCCTGCAAAGATTCTAAAGCCTATTTCCTTCTAATGCAGGTTTAGGTATTATTAAAGTTTAATAGTAACAGGCAGTTGCAGTCCAGGTTTGTGGTTTCTTTTGGCTTCCAGATCTAGTAGTATTAAAGCCTGATTCTACCTTGAGACCACTTAAAAGAATAGGTTTGGGTGGGAAGACAAAATACTTAATTTGATCTCTGCTGCTAGTTTGCTCCTATTGTCTGGCAGAGAACTATTAATAGAAGGCCTTTTTAAAAGCATTGGGGCCAATGATTTATCTTATGCTAAGGCTACTTCTTCAGCGTATCCTGGAGCACAGAGCTGTTTTTCTTTCTTTGTTTCTTTGCTCCTTCCTTCCTTCCTTCCTTCCTTCCTTCCTTCCTTCCTTCCTTCTTTCCTTTCTTTCTTCTTCTCTTTCTTCCTTTCTTTCTTTTTGTATATCTTGAAAGGCTCCATATTTAATGCATTTGAATTTCAAACCACAAGGAGACAATGCCTTCCTAACATCTCTGCCTACAGATAAGCTGGTTTGAGTCTGAATTCATCCATCCTAGAACTTTGTTAAAATCAGCAAAAAGCAGCCAATACAGACAACATTCTAATTTTTCCATACTTTCCCTTAAGGCCATTTAGTCTGCTTTCCAGACAGCCTTTTGTCTGCTTTCCAAGGAAAGGCAGACAGCAGTTTGACCAAATGTTTACCCTACAATACTAGGGCTGTTAAAGTAAACAGATTGGGTCCCAAATGGTGTCACTTATGCTAAGCCCCACGTCAGCAAACCAAAATGTTCAACTAAGTTAACTGTTATTATGCTCAGCTGTCCCAGGAAAGGAAGGTCAAGTTTAACCAATCAATGCTTACCTGCTCAGCACAAGTCACCTGATCTGGCTTTAAGACTTCTCTTTGCTCCACGTAAAGAAAGTAACCCTGCTTTATCCAATCAGCAAATGCCCAGTATAACTTCCTCGTTCCTGCTCCCTCCTTCCTATAAAATCTCTTGCCTTGCACAGCCCTTCAGAGCTCATTTCTATCTGCTAGATTGGATGTTGCTCTTCATGAATCTATGAACAAAGTCAATGAGATTTTGAAAATTTACTCAGTTGAATTTTGTTCTCTAACAGGGGCACATTTCAGGTTCTGATATTTCAATTTCTCATGTGTATGTAACACATTAGAATTGTGATAGGCTTAGGATACCAGAGATCCAGAATGTAGTTACTTAAAAAAACACATACATTTATTTCTCCCTTTGATACTCTAAGTAGTCCAGGGCTGGTGGGTAAGACCCCAGTGCCATTAGGTGCCCTCGTCTCTGTCTTTATTATACACCATTCCAGTGAATGGCACTTATGCCGACATTCACTTGAAGACACAAGGATGCTGCTGCTATTCTGATCATTATGTCTACGTGACAAAGCACAAGAGGGAAATTATTAAATAGAGCTGACAAACTTGGAGGGCCCTCCTTTTTTTGTTCATCTGACTTGAGTCATCTTGCTTAACAAATGTTCCACGCAACACTTATATACCATTGTTCAAACTTAATCATCTGGTTGGCAAGCCTCCAAAAGAGGCTAGTAACTGTTGTCTTTTATTCTAGGTGGCAATATGCCCATCTGAAAATTGGGTTCTGCTGCTAGGGAAGAAGAGAACAGTATTGAAGGAGGCAGCTCACAGTGAAAAATGAGAGCGGGAAGGACAGATTGGCAGAAGGGAATAGATTTATTATGAAACCTGCAGTCTAAAGATACTGTTCTTTTCTCCTCTGGCTAAACCACTAAGAAGTTGTTGTTGGTACCCTTTAGGAAACCATACACTGTGGAGTGATGTTCATAACGTCACAGATAGAACAGCCATCTAATTTATCCAAATCGGGATACTTCACAATTGAAAGAAGACACTATTCCTATGTTAGATAATAGATATAAACTGGAATCCTGTTGAGTCAAGATAAGTATATATTGTTATAATGAGCAACCTCACTACTTCCTATCATTTAACTTCTCAGTAGCCTGAGGGTAGGTACAGTGTTACTTTAGCATAATAACAGTAAAAACCAATATTAGTAGATCAAAGCATGTTCACAGTTTTCTTTCTTGCTGTTTTCAACAAACTTGAAAATTTTAAAAAGAAATTCAATTAACAATTTTAGAAATAAGCTTATTTAGGCCAAGAGTTAAACTAATTGCTCAAAATAACACTAATAAAGGGTAGAGCCAGGATTTTAACCTGTGTTTCTGATGCCAAATTTTCCTCTTGATCCTTCATGCCACATTAAGAACATACCCTCATTGAGGACAGAGCTGTCCTTGTGAGTCAATATGATGCCCCCTCATCAGAATGTTTATGTGCAGATATAGTTTAGAACACTTTCAGCTAGTACTTGAGTAGTACTTCCAAAACAGTTGACCAAGTCATGTAGTATTAATTGGGCTTGTCCAGAGTTGGAAACTTTGAGGACAATTTGCTGTTATGCTTTTTTTCCATAACCATAAGAGACATAACTAATCATTCTTGACATTTTCTCCCACTTGACTTGACTTAGCCTCACAATCCTTCTCAACACAGCATTTCAAACAACCCCTTCAAGAATGAGCATAAAGAAAGTGACAGCAAAATGGTGGAAGGCAGCAACTAGCTCTCATCCTCCCACAGAAACCCTGAAAAACAAGCAGAAACTGTCATGACCAAATTTGTCAGAACCCTGGGAAACAATCAAAAGTTTATAGCAGCCGAGCAAATGCTGAATCAAGAAAAGGGTAATTTAAAATAATAGGAAAGTTTTGTGTTGTTGTTACCAGCCCTTGCCCCATCCCTCATCATGGTGGTGGAGGTCTTGGGTTAAAAGGGGCAGCAGCCTACATTTCCATAGGGAATCCACTGATTCCAGGGGAAGCAAAGCATATCTCTTTGCAAATTATTGTGTACATCTGTTCTAAGCTATTTGGGGGCTATCTTACAGACTAATATAATGTGCTTATCTTTCTATTGCCTTACTGGGAGCTCAAGTGGTAGGCATTGCTCAAAAAACACTGCGAGCTGAACTAATGAAAGATAATAGTCCACACAAGCAATAGACGACCTAAGATCCAGGAACAAAAGCTGGGGAGAGTATCTTTAGAAAATTAGAATACTCAAAAGCACCATCTACACTGGAGAATTTAGAAATATATGCACATGGCCAGGCTAAGATACATTCTCAAAGAATGTCCGAAAAAACCCTAAGCCTGCATTTTGGGCTGATCTGAAGACTCAGTCCTAGCCTGGCTAAATGTGGAAATAGTGCTCTGACACAGAACCAATATGTAAAGGGTTTTTTTTCCAGCCTTGGCTCCAAGTGTTCAAGGATATTTCTGTCAAAGTTCTAGCTGAACACAAGATGGAAAGCAGAGATATTGGCAGCTGTACATGAGAAGGAATTTAGTCTTTGTAGGAATAGTTTGGGGGTCACTGGACAAGGAGACTACTATAACCTTCAGCAATTGAAAAGGCAGCAGAAACTTGGATAAGAAGAGATCTGATTTCTAGAGTTACTATATTAGAAAATTTCAACATCTATTTTTCAACAAAAATAAATCACAAGGCATACAAAAAAGACAGGTAAGTATGACTAATTCAAAGGAACAAAATAAACTGACAGAAACCATCCCTACAGAAGGTCAGACTTCCTTGGCAAAAACTTTAAAACTACTGCCTTAAGTATGCTAAAATAGCTAAAAGAAAACACCTGTAAAAAACTTAAAAAGTCAGGAAAATGATTGTGAACAAAATTAGAATATCAATCAAGAGAAATTATAAAAAAGAAACAAGTTTTGGAGCTGAGAAGTGTAATAATTTAAATGAAAAATATTACTGGATAGTATCAACAGCAAATTTGAGTAGTTAGAAGAAAGAATCAGTGAACTTGCTGGTAGGAAAATTGAAATGATTGAGTCAAGAATGGAAAGAAAAAGAGATGGAAAAAAGATAGAAAAGCCTGAGAGACACGGGGGAGATGCTACAGTGGACCAACATGCAGATTACAGAATACCAGAAGAAGATGAGACAAAAGGTAGAAAGTATATTTGAGGAAATAATGGTCAAACAGCTCTTCAAACTGATGAAAGATAAGAATCTACATATCTAAGAACCTCAAGGAACTCTAAACAGGATAATTAAAGAGACTCATGTGGAAATACATTATAATCAAACTGTTGAAAACAAAAGACAAAGAAAGAATTTAAAAGTAGCAAGGGAGAAGTGACGGTCAGGTACAAGGTGTCCTCAAGTTATATTTCTTGATCACAATGGAATGAGGTTAAAATTAATAAGAAAAGTAAAACCGGAAAATTCACAAATATGTAGAAATTATCAATGTACTTTTAAACAACCAATAGATCCAAGGAGAAATTACAAAAGAGATTAGAAAACATTTAGAGACAAATGAAACAAAACACACTAGAACTTATGGAGTGTAGTGAAGGCATGCTCAGAAGAAAACTTATAACCGTGAATGCCTATATTTAAAAATAAAAGGATTTAAAATCAATAACCCAATTTTATACTATAAAGAGAGAGAAACAATAGCAAACTAAATCTAAAGCTAACGAAAGAAAGAGGAAAAGATTAAAATGAGGTTAAATATCATAGAGATTAGAAAAAGAATAGAATCAGTGAAACCAAAAGTTAATTCTTTGAAAAGGTCAATAAAAATTTCTTTTTTAAATTAGCAAGGCTGAATAAGAAGAAAGAAGAAAGCCAAAAATAAATAAAATCAGAAATTAAAATCGAGACATTGCTACTAACCTTGCGGAAATAAAAGTGATTATAGGACAACACTACAAACAATTATAAACCAATAAATTAGACAACAAGATAAATGGTACTAATTTCTAGAAACACACAAGTTACTTAAACTGACTCAGGATGGAAGAAACAGACTAATAGATATATAGCCATGTAAAAATATTCAATTTATCTTAACTATAGTGTCAAGTTAATTCAAAAGGGAAAGGATAGTGCTTTAATTACATGGTATTGGAAAACTAAATATTCACTTGAAAATTAATCTCTAATTCACAGCATATGTAAAAAAATAAATAAATTCAAAATTTATTATGCAATTAAATATAAAAATTAAATGAAAATATCTTTTAGAAGAAAATGTGGAGAAAATCTACAAACTTTGGAATAGAATTTTTAAGAATTTGATTTTTAAAAAATTTAAAAATGAAGAAAACATTTTTCAATGAGGTGCTTTTAAAAGAATTAATTTATGTAGGTACATGCTTATGTATATATTTACTAGTTTTGGTTAATGTTGACAAAAATCAATCTGAATAAATCAGTGTTCCAGACTCAATTTACTTATTAGTAATAATAAACTAGTCCATATTTGCAAGTCCATATGAAAGGAGAAGGGATAATTGGAACAGAAAGATAGAAAAGATAGCAGTCATTATAAAATTTAGTTAGATATATTTAAAAATAATGAATACCTTGGTATACATGTGGCTGTTTGTTTTTAAAACATAATATTTATTACCTATTAATTAATAAAGTATCAATTTGTCAATATAGATTAGGGAATATAATTTTAAATATAAAAAAGATACAAGTTAGAGTAATATCTATATAATACTGTGCTCCAAGCTAAGAAGAAAACAGAGAATTAAAGCTAGAGAAAAGAGAAAATTGGAATAGCAGTTTTGAATCAATAATTTCAGGAAGTGATATGAATAGTTATGCCTGGAATAAATATAATATCAGATAAATCTAGGTTAAATATTCATCCAAATGTACAATGGATTTTGAAATGACAGCACAAAATATTCTTTATGAGTTTCTGAAAATAAAACAAAAACATATGCTTGCATCAAACTCGAGATTTAATTTCTTACAAACTTCCAGGTAAGAGAATTCTAGGTCAATAAAGTGAAACTTTCTGAGAAATAGGAAGAAGCAGATTTGGCATGAAGTTAATGAAAGGAATTTCAGGGCTCCTCACTGACAGTGATACTTATCCAGGATTGAGGAAGGGTCCTAGTGATGTTTTAGATGGTCATATGATTAAAAAGGAAGTGCCAATATCATTTAAGATTTAGGGCCACCATTTTTTCCAAGAAGAAATAGTGGCCCTAAATTTTAAATGAGACTTAGAAAACAAATGGACATATAAAGGACTTATAAATACTTTATATTTCTTTTGCTTCCTGAAAACATTTCACACAATGTTCCCCCTTTGCAATCTCAACGAAATATTTGTAAATTGGTTATGCTTTGTTGCTGAGAGTATGCATTTTAAAGGCATTCTTTTCATTTTCCCTGTGTTTAGTCCTGATTCCAAACATTCAATGCCTTCCTGATTTTATGGCCTGGTTTTGTTGACTCTTGTCTCTGGGGTCCCACTGAGATCCAGAAAATGCCGAGTAACTTGGATGCTCAAGATGGAAAAACGCTTTGTCTAAGCTTTATTTAACCTACTCAGCTCAGCAGAGTTGGATAGGCATTTCTCAAAAACTCTTTTCAATAAACTCAATAGAAAGAGTTATATAGCCCTGGAGCAACTAATGGTAACTTTATGCTAGCCTGCATCAGGATCCAGTAGAAAATTGTAGTATGGCTCCATCAAGACTTTTCACACAAACCCCACCCACTGCACTCTAGCAAGTATAGGAGAATAATTCTAAGGCTTGGGATTATTTTGGTGTAGCTTCTTTTTTGTTTTCTAAGACTTAGCTGCCAAGATCATTATTCCATCAATTTAAAACAATTATCTCTTTTAACTTAACATTTTTTATTGTTGTTTTGAATAAATATAGTTCACAATTTTTGTGCAATGCAGAAATAATTGAGATGTCCCCTACCCTTGATCATCTTTTGTCATTCAGGGACCTGAATTCAGCCACTGTATAAGAAATTCAATGGCAGAGTCTGATCTTAGTAAGCGTAGATTTAAGAACTGGGTGGTATTGAACCTAATTAGCAGAATATATGAGATGTGCTGGGAAGAAAGGCAGCACATTTCCTGTATGAGTGCCTCAATGGAAGATCACATAATAACCAGAGATCTCAAGGCCTGGATCATTCGCATGGATAGGTTTTACATATCTTACTACCCATAGATTTCTAGCCTTTGTACTAGACATGTCCTTAAAATGTATATATCAGAAAATCCTCAAAGAATCTCTATAGATTGTGGAGGGTGGGGAATGTGGGCAGGAGTGGAGCTTGGAAGATGTGAGATTTCATTTGTGGCGAGAAGAAAACGATGCCATTTTAAGTGATATTTACTGAATTATTGTTAAGAAGATAACTCTCTTTATGAACACACCCAATAGATGCGTTTGAGTATAAATATGATCTTGAGTGAAAGAAACCTAGACAAAGAGAACACTTTTGCAGAAAAAAATTAAGACGTTTCTTTTCTTGAGCGGAACAGAGAATAGAAGAGAAAGAAGAGGACATGAGGCGACAAGTGGAAACAGGCAGGGAAAATGTTGGTCAGTGAGAAATTCCTGGAAGTGGGAGAGACTAAATGACTTTTCAGAAGTTTGTCTAATGCTGTTCATAATTGATTTGTTTACTTCATGGCACTGTAATTCATCATCTAAAAACATTCAGTAAAGGTTGTATGAGTGATATTCTCAAATAAGGAAAACAGGCTTTCCTTAAATAACTGAGTCAATATGGTAGAGGAAAGAGTATATCTTCTAAAGGCAAAGTGGAAATCAAATCAAATTTAGTAAAACTAGGAAATAGAGCCAAAAGTGGAAATAAGATCACATGTATGTAGAAATTCGTGATCATTTTGGAAGCGAAGTGGTTCTAGAAAATGGGACAGAATAATCAATTTTATTTAAATATTTAAAAAGTGGATTAAACAATCAACACCTTTATATAGTATTGTTAGTTAAGGTACGGTATATTAGTTGTTTTAGCAAACAATTCCATATTTTAGTTGCTAAATACAATAAAGTCTTTTTTTTTTTTTTTTTAAAAAAACTTTCACCACTGTCTAATGTGGATTGGGAAGGTCTTTTGAGTGGCTGTGCTCCAATCAGTGACTCAAGGATCCTTCCATTAGGTGTTTCTGCCATCTCAGCATCCTGTACTTTGAGCCATGTGAATGGGAGATGGAGAGACAAGAGTATTACACGGGAGATTTTAGAAATAGGTCTGCAAAGGCATACATCAGTACTACTTCTATTCCATTGGCCAGACCCAATCATATGGCCCTAAGCTAAGTGAAGTAAGGCTGGGAAATCTTGTCTTGTCCAGGGTGGCCTTGTGTCCATCTGGCCTGCCTCTGCCACAGGCATGTCTACACTTATTGCTATAATTAGTTGGAATGGGAAAAGGGGGAACTAGAGTTTGGGAACAGACAAGCAAAAAGCTCCACATGTTATCATTTCTTTAAAATTGTACCTTAAGTTTTGTGTTTTTAATCTCTAGGTTGGGATCAACAGAGCTTAGGACCCAAGTTTTAGTTGATCCCTAGAGGATCAACTAAATACAGGTATCAATTTACCTTTAAAAATGTACAGAGCAGGGTTTGGCATTTTGGCATACTTTTTCTTAAAGGGACAAATAACTGTTTTAAGCTTGCAGACCTGTTTTCTAAGTCTCAGCTACTCAACACTGTCATTGTGCCCCCAAAGCAGCCATAGACAATTTGAGACAGAAAGGTATGGCTGTGTTCCAGCAAAATGTTATTTACAAAGTTGTGTTTTTGGTCTAAGAGTCACATTTGCCAATCCTCAATTTAAATAATTATTGACCTAAAGAAAAAAAAAATAGAAATAGCTTATTTTATACCATATATTGTGAATTACGTGCAAATCAAATTCCTAAAAATCATACCTTTAAAAGCCATTTGGAAGTTATAGAGCCTCTTTTATAAGTGGTAATTTCTTTATTCTGTAAATAACTACCCCTTGAATTATTTTTAGTTTAAATATATGTTATCTCATATTATATTTATTTACCACAAGGCACACTATTACTTGAGATTTTTAATGATACCTATGTTTGAATTCTTTGTTAAAGTCATAAACCTTTTCATAAATGTGATATAGTGTGTTTTCCCAGTGTATAGATTAATTTGCATTAAATTCTGGGTACTCCAATATAATAAATTCATTTTATAATAAATTCCAATAAATAAATTTTGAGGAGCAGGCATGAATGGTGTCTTTAATATAGGCAAGAGTTTGGAAGGTAATATTGCTCTGAATACCATGGAGTTTCAACCGTAAGCCACAAAAGAGATGGGACACTATTGCCATGTTAAAATTGGCACAAATCCCAATTCTTTAAATAGACTCAGACTCACTAACACACTGAAAGTTAAGACAAGAGGTGGGATGTTTCACTAATATCCCATATAAGGAAATATAGAGGGCCATATTTCCTTCCTTCATTGCTTCCTTTCAGACCAGCTGACTTTAGACTAGGTTTCTATTTTCTGTAGGATCTAGCAGAAAGCTCAAGAAATAGACAAATACCAATAAAAATTCAATTCTGAATTTTCCTACTACTTCCATAACAGTAAAGATTCAAGGGAGACTTACCATCCCAAGGTATATCGGGATGTTTACTGCTTCATAAAAACCACCAAATTTCTAGCCTGGAACATTTATAGTCTCAATTCTATATCCTCTACTCTGCCAAGTACTTGTTTTATAAGCTCTTAATTATATCAACCCATCCCATTTTCAAATTCCTTATCTGTTAGTATGCTTTTGCAAGTAACAGAAAACTTGTCTAAATGGCTTAAAGACTAGATAGTTTTCTTCATGTATTCCAGAGCAAGGTGGTTTCGAGCGTGTCACATGTCTGAGTAACTTCTCTAAGATTAACTTCTCTTTCTTTTTAAGGTACTTGAATGTCTATAGCAAATCTACACAGCATAGCCTCAATTTACAATATCAAAACAGAATTAGAGGACAGATCATTTTTCTCTTGGATGCTATTTTATTAGGAGGAAAAAGCTTCCCAGGAAGTCATCCAGGTCACTTCCTAAATTTCATTGGCAACTATTGAGTCTTTCATTTGTCCATCCCCTAAATGAAAGGGGGGAGGCAGAGAAAATGAATATTTGACACTTCCAGTTTCTGTATAAAAGGTAAGATCTAGCAGCAAAGAAGAGGGATCGGGGTGAATTGCTTTTGGGTAAATAGATATCAGTATCCGTTATAGCTCCTAAGTGAATAACCATCAAGTTTGGTTTGGTTTCTGGTAGGAACCTATAAACAGGCAAGATTTCACCCAAGAGCTGGCTCAAATTTCTCATTCTGCTTGCAGCTGAGTGCAATAAAAATGCCCATTTGTGCTATCGAGGAGACAGAACACCATTCTCAGCAGTTGCCCCAGTGGTTGTATAGCTCCCTGTCAATGGTACTGGAAAAAATATACTCCTAAATAGCTGTGTTTCATAGTATTACTATATTAGGTTTGTTGATTTATTGATCATGATTTTAAGAAAATGCTTAAAAACTTTGCCTAGAATAAGCATGCTTGTATCGGATCATGAGAGATAATGATTTGGGGCTGTGTAGTGGAATTTGTCATCCTTGTGCCCTCCTATTTGCAAATCACTCTCCCCTCTAGGCAATCCCAGATTCTGGGTAGCCAATGTAGGAGGCTATAGCCACCCTCGTTATGAAAGCTGAAGGAGTTAAATCTTCACTTTCCCTCTCCTGGCCCATTAGGGGTCACTTAGGTGATTTAAGCTTAGTCTGTCAAATTCTTTATCTTCTGAGAATTTGATTCTTTAGAGACACAAGAACCTGGGATCGTGAGATGCCATATATATTGCAAACAGTAGAATTTAAGAGTAATTTGCTATGCTTCCTGTTTCCAGTCTTTTTTTTTCCTGCTCATTTTCTAACCTTGTCCAGTCTTTTGTGAATTTTGTGATCTGTGGATTATACTTTCAATAAATTAAGATCTGTTAAGATCTGTTCAAGTTAGATGAGGCAAATTTCTGTGTTTGAATTTAACCTTCTGAGCACTTATAGGCATGCGATGGTACTCAGCATCAGCCCCCACGCTGCAGCTCCAGGACGCTTGTAATATCTTGTTCTGTTGTGAATGCTTGAGGCTTCGGCAATACCTGTGGCTTAAACTTGTGCTTGCTTCTCCTCTGGCTAAGTTTATTTACCTACTTCTATGTGGAGCTGAAAAAGGGAAATGGCAGGGGAAGAGTTGAATGAGAGTACCATAAAAACTTTGTTTCAATGAATTATGTGATTTTTTTTTTTTTTTTTTTGTCTTTAATTTGATGAATTGGTGTTTCCCAAAACATTTCTGCCAATAATTTCCAGGCAAGTCTTAGTGGCTTGAGTCGCCTGAATGCATCAGAATAAGCACTAACCATCCTTCACTATCTCACTGTTGACTAATTTATGCATTCGTAGAATAGTGGCTTTCCAAAGGCTGGCTGATCACCTGCATGGGGGCAACATGTCTTAAGAGCTTAAAACAAGGTACTCAAAGTCAAGAGCTGTGGGGCCTTGCTTCTAATCTCCCTACTCAAGTGATAATTTCTCTGCCTCATTCTCTGAATACACTGGCATATACATAATGTGGCCTGGTGTTCCAGACTGTTTTTCTTTTTAACCATCTTCACCAGAGAGGAGTGGTCTTCATGACTAGGGTCTTCTGCATTTGGAGTAAATGGCAAGTAATTCACAATGCAGTGTAAATAAATATAACTAACATTTACTTGGCATTTAAATGTACAACATGCAGAACATTATTATATTTGATTCTCACAGGAGTTTGGAAGGTAGAGAAAGAGTTATTATATTATTTTCATTCTAGAGAAGGTAAAAACATTTCACAGTGTTTAAGTGATTTGTCCAAGATTGCTGATATAATAAGTAGATCCAGGATTCAAACCTAGATCTGTATCCAAATGCCAAAGCTTTATGTTCTAAAAGAATAGTCATTAGTAGTTGATAAAGAGATGACTTAACTTTTAATAACTGGATCAGAAATATCATAGATTCTATCTGTTTTCGTCAAAGTTTTACCCTCACAATTATACTCTGAGGACTTGTGACTGAAAGCTGGAAATAGGTATAAAGAAGAAGCTCGAAGAAATGAAATTGTTGGAGAGACAGGAAAGATAATGCATAGATAGGAAAAATATAAATATATTCATATTATAAAATGTGAAATATATTCCAGAACCAGTGAGGGTTACAAAAGGAAGGGACCTAATGACATCTAGTCTAATTTCTTAATTCTACAAAAGAAGAAACAGTTGTGGGAGCTCTGTAAGAACATTGTTGCACATTGGTTTATTTAAATTTAGTATTTTTTAAGCCTTTCTATGGGAAAATGTTTTAAATGCCAATTTAAAAGTTTACAAAGTAGAAAATAGAGATTCAGAGAGGTTTAATGATATGTTCAATGCTATTAGATCTATTAAGAGGCAGATAGTGAACTAAGGCTTTATAGATTCTGGACTCTGCTTTTGCCAGAATCTATACAATCCACTTTAAAATTATCAATGTACTGTTCTCAAAGGAAGTGAAAAGATAGTTTATTTTTCTCACAAAAAAGGCTCATTTCTGGCAAGACAAATGACTCAAATACTTTATTAGATTAATTTAAGGAGCACAATTCAAAGAAAACTAAAAGCACAAATGTTTTATTTTACAAATGAACTCTAAGAACAAAATATTTAATCTAGAACAGTTTCATTCACAACTAGTTCAGGTTTCTCTAACAATAGGATTAATTCTGAGTAATAAAGTTCGATAAATAGTATGCAATTAATAGAATTAGTACAGCTGGGACATGGGTACAAAATGTTACAGCAGATGGAAGATATGTATACTTCAAACGAAGCACAATTGGCAAGAGGAATAGTTAGTAAAAACAACAGAAAAATATATAAACAGTGATCCATTAGTCATATTAAAATGGAAAGTAAACGAAACAGGCTTATTGATGTGGTAATGAACACGACTGGTACAAAGATAAAGTGTTTGTTCAAAGGAAAGGATACTAGGAAAAGATTGGAGAGTTATTATTATTTTTTTAAACAGAGCCTTTAGAGAGAAAAGAAAAGCCGAATATTCATAGGAGATATTTGACAAACAATCTCAAATGAGAGGATTGATTTCAATAATAGCAGTAGATTAAGATACATGAAGCAATACAAATATAGTATACATCTATATATCTTACACTGGGTATTTCAGAAGATATAAAATATCTTATTTAAATCTTTCTTTAAATTCAAATGTAGATTTTACTATAAAAGTCAACTCAAGGACAGTAAAGTTTAAGCATATAAAATAAGGTTATTAAAATACAGAGTAGTTCTTAAAACACAGGTTTGTGGTACACTTGTTTTTCAGGAAAGAAAATATTTTTGCATAGATTATTTACCAAACACTGTTGACAATACTACAAGGCAGGTAGTACATTATTGCCTTATTTTAAAGGTGAAAAAATGAGATACAGAGAGGTTAAGCAATTTGCCCAAGGTCACCGAGTTATTAAGTGCTAGGGTGGGAATCCAATATATTTTTCTAAGACATAATTTTTTTTTTTTTTTAACACCTACAACACCTGGTATTCCTACCTAGGTGGTCTCCCATCCAAGAACCAACCAGGCCCTACTCTGCTTAGCTTCCGAGATCAGATGAAATCGAAATCGGGCACTTTCAGGGTGGCATGACCATAGACACGAAGACTTAAATCTTAAAATGTGTCTTACTATGTTTGCTCTGTACAAAAAAAACTCTAAATAAGAATTAAAGGACACACATAGACAGTTATATGATTCTTAATAAAGCACTTATACATTCAGTTTTTCAAGATTTCTTCATTATGAGTACACTGAATGAAATGGCTCCTAATTTTTAGAAGTTCTCTAATGAAAATTCTAACTTCTCTAATAAGATGTTAATAAATCTATCATTTTAGAAAAATAAAAAAACAACAGTCAAGAAATTCAATTGTCATTTAATAATTTATTGACAAATGTACAAAATAATAAATGAAATGCTTATTACTCGATTTAAGGTATCATTTTACTTAAGTCCAGGCAAATAAATATAGAGTTCTATGAAATATACGATTTGTTTTGAAAACCATAAATTTTAAATTTGGTCAAAATAGATTTAAGGAAAAAACTGAGCAATTTCATTCCTCAAAAATAAGTGGATATGTTTTAAAATAGCTAACTACAAAAGTGCACTAAACCAAACACTTTTGTATATTAATCTTACAAAAATAAAAAATAAAAACCCTATACTATTGAAAATTTTAAAAATAAAGAATGAAAGGAAGAAGAACTCTGTAAACACTTTTTATAATCATGGCATACTATTGACATCCACAGCTGGCAATCAAATACAAAATAGGCTGATGTATCTGTTCCTCAAGGATACCATATTTTACTTTGAGAATCCTTTGCTATCAACCCCACATACTACAAAAAAGATTGGAAGTTTCATGACTCAAACTTTCTTTTTGACATCTTTGGGGTTAATTTCTGTTTTCATAGATTAATTAAACTCCATGTCCATAAATGGGTTACTTCTATAAGGGTAAGCAGCATTTTAAATTTTATCACTTATTAATGTGATAATTTTCTATAGCTAAAAAGGTACAATTATGTTTTACTTAAATTATACTATAAAACATATGTACTTAGACATGGAAATATATTATTTTTATTGCTTTATGGTGTTACATTTTCTGTTTAAATCTACAAACCACCTGGGATTGACTTTTATGAGTGATGAGGTCAAGATTCATCTTTTTTTTCAGTATGGATGTCCAATCAACAGAGTCCCATTTATTAAAAAGTCCATTATTTCTTCATAGCACTACATTTTACTACACTTTACTTCATAACACTACACTTCATTACACTACATTACTACATGCTACCTAAATGTATGGGTTTATTTCTATGCTACTTATTCTTCACACTGGTCTGTTTGTGTATCCTGGTACAGCATCAAACTGTCTTAATTGTCATAGCTGTAAAGTAGGTCCTCATGTCTGGTTGTGTAATCTTATGTTTAATGTTTAAAGTGTCCTGATCATGGAATAGCCTGAGGAATATGAAGACTATTTTTAGACATTTAGTGAACTTTAGGAGAAAAATGAGGATCTAGAATGTGTGTTTTTACCTTTCAGTATCATGTTTCAGAGGAAGAGAACTTTGTAAGTGGCTGAGCATGTTCCCCAAATTACCTGAGTTTCCACAGGCTTATTTCTGTGGAGCAAAGACATTTGGGAAAATATAATTATGATACAGTTGACTAGATAATATGCAATTTTTCTTTTTCTATTTCTTTATTAAAAGTAAAATCTTAGTGTTGTTTTATGTGCATTGCAACCAGCCAAATAATTACATTTTCCAGACTTCCTTAAAGACAAAACTGGTTATCTGATACATTTCTAGAAAAATGTTTTGCCCCCTTTTTCTTGCACTTCCCTTCTTCTTGCATATAATACTGACATGATGTCTTGAATATTGAGCAACCATATTTTTACAATGGCTTAAACTACACTTGAAAAAAAAAAAGAAAAGAAACATGAGAATAAGTATCACAAGCCAAGATAAGTGAAGCAGAAAGATGGAAGTAAAAATGTGGTTGACACATGAATTTAATTAGACATTCTCGGACACCAACCTCTGGGCTTCTTATCATATAAGGGAAAGCTAACACTATTTGTTGGTCCAACATGGTCTGGTGTTCCATTTCATGCAGCCAAATAAATTCATAATAGGACAACTATTTTTCATGGCCAACCTCTTTCTCTCACCCATAAAAATTATGGGTGTATTTTGGGGAATACACGGTTACTTTATTAGTGCTAAATTGATATTTCAGTGTAGTGGTATTACACTTTTATGGAAAGTGATTCATTATTATTTGTTACTAATAGTAATTAAAATATCAAGTTTTAAGGAATAATTTTGGACATGAAGAATTTTAGATTATCTATAAAATATAATTGCTCTAACAAATTTACATTTCTTTGTGACTATTAAAGTGGGTTTAGAGTTAGCAAGTAATTTATCATGTAAAGCTGCTAATTTAGGCAAATCAATTCACACTTACCTCTGGAAAAAAAATAGACAAAAAATAAAGCAAATGAGGAAGCATCAGTAATAACAACAAAAGTTAAAATCACTGTCCTAATTAAATTTTAAATTTAAAATAAAATTTAAAAAGTAGATAGAAGCCAATATTGAAATGCAGAGCAAAGAATCAATAGCTCAATCAATTTTTGACATGCACAAGGACTCTTCAAATTGTAGATATTAATCTACACATGACTATACTCATTTAATATACTGTTTCATAAAGTACAGGGTTTTTATTTTTAAGTCTGAGAAAGACATGGAATAAACTGCTTACATTTACTGTTGTTAATTTTAAAATATCTTTCGCCTCTCACATAGTGACACTGATATTTTTCCATCTGTTGGAAAACTAAATAAAATATGAGCTATTGTTCATTATGCTTTGTAGAAATGGCAAATGCAAATACTTAGCCCACTCTTTCTAGTGTTAAACATTGTACCTTTTTTAAACTCGTGTGTTTATTTTAAACAAATTTCAACGTTTAAATTAAGCATTGTATTTTAAGTTTTAAAATGTATTAAATTAAGTAATTAATAAGATAACTGAGTAATGTTTAATTTCAAATATAGTCTTTGGATTTTATATTATAACAAGCTGAAAAATTAATTCCATGGAAGGAAAACTTTAAAATAATACTGATTCACTCAGTCTTCAATATTTTAAAATTAGTAAAAGAAATTCATAAATACATGCTTGGGAAAATCCAAATACTAGAAAATCCAATACTATAGAGATAAAATAATCCACAGATAAATACTTTAAAAATAATCGAGATGGTGATGGATAAAGTAAAATCATAAAGTATAAAGCATCTGGAAGGGGCTATTTTTCACAGTGTGCTGAGGAAATGTTTAAGTTGTGGTTGAGCTAAGATCCTATCTTAGGATAAATGTACAGTTTCTGTAAACAAAATCTCAACTGAATGATAACATTGTAAATGACTTTTTCTCTGTCATGTAACAGTCCTTGGGATAGCAGTCCATGTTGTCAAGGTCCATTTTTCTTCTATATTTTGACTCTTCTTAATTCCCTTACCACAAGGATATTGTTTTCATCTTCATGTCAATTAACATTTAATATTAGACCTAAAAGATTCACATTTCAAGCAGAGAGAAATAGAAAAGGAAGAGAACACATGCCATTTTATTGCAAGGACATCACCTAAAAGTTACTCAGATCATGTCTGTTTATACCCCATCAGCCAGCACTTAGTCATATAGCCACATCTGAGAAAGGATGTCTTCATTTTAGCCAGATACAATGAGTTCCATTACTAATAAAGACTAGACTTTGGGTGACAGAATTTTACCTGGAATGAAAAGAAGAATCGAATTCTGTTTAAATTTTGACAGTTTTCAGACCATTATTTCTTCAAATATTTTCTTTCTGTACCAGTCACTTTGTCTTCTCCTGGAATGCTAATAACATAATCAATAGATTTTCTGATACTGTCCCACAGGTGCCTGAGCTCTGTTTATATTTGCTTAATATCTTTTTTTATTCTTCTATTGTTGAGATTGGAAAATTTATATTGACCTATCTTTAAATTCACTCAGTTTTTCCTATTTCATTTCCATGTCCTCTATTGAGCCCATGCAGTAAACCTTTAATCTCATATATTGTATTTTTCAGTTATAACATTTCCACTTGGCACCTGATTCTATAATACAGTTTCTAGTTTTCTGCTGAAAATTTATTTCTATTAATATTGAGATTTATCAACTTTAGTTCATGGATCCTTGTGATAAGCTACTTGAAGTCTTTGTCTGATAATTTCAACATCTGAGTCATCTTGAGATTGGCATTTCTATTATTTTTTTTTTCCCATGATGTTGGTCAGATTTTCCCAAGTTTTTCAATGTGAAATGATTTGGGGTTATATCTTGGACATTTTGAATATTACATTGTAAAAATTTGAGTCCTATTAAAATTTCTTTGAAGAGTTATTATATGTTTTTTTCCTGTTTGTTTTAGCAGGCAATTGGCATGGTTAGGGTCACATCGAAAGTTTTGATTTGCCTTCCATCGGTGGTGCTTCCAAGTCAATTCAGTTTTCAAAGTCTGCACTGTGGTGTTTGAGTTTCCTTGTGCCTGTTCACTCAGGGATTTGTCTGGAACTCAGATGTTGGTGTAAACAGTAACTCAGTTCTCAGAGCCTTTACCATGCTTACTGATGTCTCTTCTGTTAGTGCACAAATTGGGGTGAGCCTGGGTTTTTGTCAGTTCAAATACAGTATTTGGGCATCCCCTCCATCTTTCAACTTCCCAATTTCCCAGACACTCTTTGGTTCCCTGGGTTCCCGTCGTCCAGTCTTTTGACTTGTAAGCAGGAGTTTCTCTCATGGTTTAGCCTTTTGTGCTGGTGGGAAGTTTTGCAATACCACAGCCATTCTCAGGCAAAGCTCATGGATCATGGTGATAAGAGAAAAGAGAGACAAAATAATCGTGATCTTCCTTACACTCTTTGAACCACTGGAGCTCCTTTCTTGATTCCTCTGGACAGAGGGGTGTTTTTGTTGTCATTATTTTGTTTTGGTTTTTCCTGAAGATTATGCTTTGCCATGTGACCAGAGCAACTTCATGACTGGGGTTTCCTCAGGGCAGGGGTGAAATAGAAAAGAAAATGAAAAGAAGGAGATTCTCCTGCCAGTTCATTCTCCAGTAAACAGAGGTTCTTTTGTCCTGTGTTCTGCCTTGAAAAAACACAATTTTCCTTCTAATTTTAATGCCCACCACTACTTGAACTCTCAGGTAAAAGCCAGGAGATAAAGGAAGAAAGAAAAAAAAAACAGTAGTAAAGTCATGACCTTTTTTTTCTTTTTCAAGTTTGACTTCCCTCTCAATTCATCTACTGTTATTTACTTTCCAGAATAAATATAGTCATCTGTATTCTGTCCAGAGTTTTTATGGCAATCACAAGAAGAGATAGGCTGTAATGATCTTATTCTATCTTGGTTATCATTGGAAGTCTTTTACTAATTCTTAATATTTTATCATTCATAATTTATTCTTCACACTACATTTTGCTTTATATTTTTGGTATATAGTTTGCCAAGTATATTTTCTGTGCTTTAGTGTAAAAGGAATTTGAAATATTTAGATAGTAGAGAAGAAAATTATGAGGAAATCTGTTATTGATATCACTGACTTCGGATCTAATGTACATGTAACTTACTTTATACCCACTTTTCAGGGACAGTATGTGAAAGAGGCAATCAATTTCTCGAGTTTCACTAGTTTGCAACATATTTTTGTGATCAATAAAATTGTGGCATGGTGCCTATATCTCACGTTCCTCAATTCATAATGTTGATTTGAAATGAATAATATGTTTCTTCAACTTTTCCTTCTTGAAGTTCATTCTCTAGAATTAAAAATAACTTTAAAACTTTGTAAAAAAAATATAACAGTGATAAAAATCACATAAAATGGATCTACTGTTTAATAAAATATCTACCCAACCTGTTTTCAGATTCATGTAACCTCTTAATATTTCTTTGAAGTATTATTATGCTTCATAGCTCAAATGTATATACCACTTTATAAAAGAGACAATAGAAAAATAGAATAATGTAATGTATACCACATAAAAATTTTTAACAATAAATTAAAGTGCTATTGCAAATTTTTTCCTGTACATTTTAACATTTTGGAAGATGCTTTCAAAACTAACCTTTCTTTATTCCATCTCCACGGTAACTATGTGTGAAATATTTTGATACAATGAGGAGAACATTGTCTAAACAATTACTTTTTCCTGTTAGTAAACTTTGCATGACTCTATTACTCATAACCTAAACTTGGACAAAGCAATGGATATAGCAGACATTCAATACTATTCTGGATGGATATAACCCAGTCTATATAGCAATATATTTCCTGGAATTGTTGTCGAGAAAAATCATGCACTTTTTAATGAACAGTAGTTCTCATGTACAATGTTAACCTCAAAACTTGCAGGTCAAGCATTCTTATCCTCTCATGTCATTAACACTGGTCAAAGTCAGAATTTGAATTAAGTTCAATAAAACTAATGAAAAAAACAGAATGTTTAAAAATCACCTAAATTTCTAACATTAAATATTATGATTATTAATAAAAAGAACTTAATGTAATATTATTAAATTTCGACTATATAGGGACCTGTACGCGAGACTATAAAGATAAGAGATAGATAGGAATATCAAAATTAGAATTCTTATGCTCAAGAAAGTTATAATTTTATAGAAGTCTATTTAAAAATTAAGAGAGTAATTTTTAACACTAACAATTGTAAAAGAAAATTAACATTTATCGAGTACTTACTATCTGCCTGGTTCTATTTTCTGCACTTTACAGTTTTTATGCTCTTATCTGAAGTAAGTTTATATTTTCCCCACAATACAAACAAAGGTACAGATTCAAACAGGTTTAATAATTTTCCAAAACAGATTTAGTTATTCAAATTCTTGTTTGATGCCTATGAAACACTATGAAGACTCAAACAATATTTTGGGGATACTTGCCATTATAGTTGCAGTTAAAATGCCACAAGGAATGAAAAAAATTGAAAGAAATCACTTGTTTGATCCACTCTAGCTTATTGAAAGGAACAATAAAGTCATAGTTTATTAAGATAAATCCTAATGCCTTAAGTAGGAAAGAACATGGAAAATAAACTGGAGGGAACGAGTAGAAAACTATTGTTAAAACTTTAGGCAAGAGGATATTAACAAACAGACAAAAGAGATAGAATTTATGAAATTTCAAACTCTCCAAGTATATTTTATAAATGAGAGAGAGGGAGACATTAATTTAATAATAAAGTTTGGGCTGTAATAATTGAGCAAGCAGAGATATTCTTCAAGGAAAACAAGATAAATGGTTTTGAGAGGATAATATTTTTAGCACTGGGTACTTTCAGTTTGCAGTAAGGGTAGAGTACCTGTGTGCATTTATCTACTGAGACATAGAGATTTTGGGAGGTTGGGCTGAAGCATCTCAGTGTGGGAAGTATCTGCAGAGAAATTATCACTGAAACTCGAAGTTGATGGAATCACCCATGAATCAAGTGCAAAGGAAATGAGGAGGGGGCAGAATTTAAAGCATCATAAATTAAGATTTCAGAAAACAAAAAGTTCAATAGAAAATAAAATAAAATGCTTTATTACATATATATTAATACATATAAGCAGGACTCATAAAGCAGAAAAGCAATTATAGCTCCCTCTTTTTTTATGCTTAAGTGCTATTATGTGTTTTCTCACTTAATCTCAACAACATCCCTCTGAAGTGGGGCCATTGTTTTTCCTGTGTAGAGGAAAAACCTGGAACACTGATGAGCTAAGGAAGTATTCTCTGGTTACACAGCCAGTGAATGGCTGAGCCAAGATTCACCAAGCAGCCTGCATCTAGATTTTGTACTTTTAATTTTTATGTTATACTGTCTTTTGGTTATGGAAAATAACTTGTTTTAATAAAATTTTTATTTTAAAAATATGCGTAGTTGAAGATTTATAGTCATTCTTGTTTGTAAGTCCTTATTTTTCTCTTGTTATCTTGATAAACAAAAATGACCAAGAGACAGAAAAGGGTTAAAAGCCAAGTAGGAGAGATTTCCAGGTAGGGTGTAATCTCTGCAGGGTGATACCACATCACTAAAATAAATACAGGTACAGTGCAGTTCACTCCATTTTCCAAGAGTGACTCCTTATCCAACTGATATAATTTAAGTTTGTTATCCTCCTAATCAATGCATGTAATAAATTTCTTAGTTTTAATTTATTCATGTTATACACAATGCCTTCAAAAAAGTGTGGATCTTCCTCAGAGTTAATTGTTGTTCTGATAACAAACAAACTTTTTATATTTTTCATAATGAACTTTGTCATGCTTTAAGACAATATGAATCAGTAGATTGGGGTATCTGTGTATTGAGATAAATGTTGAGAAAACCACAATGCTCTTTGCTACACATAGAGAGAGATTCAAGTAAAAAATTTAGGGATTTAATAAAGGGATACCAGGAGCTTCCTTAGAAGGTGAAGGGTCACAGAGGAAAAGAGTCAAGAGACTCAGAACTACAATCCCAGAAGAGGTACTTGGAGATTTCTCTAAGGAAACGTTGTGCACTCTATATCATAAACTCTTGGTACATCATGCTAATAGAGGGTTCAGTAAATTTTAAACAGCTCACTTATGTTCTGATAGCAAAGCTTACTTTTAGTCACAGCTATGGAAAAAGACTATGAGATTCTCACATATGAGTCGCACACCTAAAGAAACAGTCTTCTTTCATTAACAGAAGGCAGAATGGCATGGAGTCTAAGAGTGGACTCTGAATCCAGACAGCTTAGGTTTCAATCTTGGCTTGGACACTCACCCTCACTATATGATGGTAGATCAATTTTACATGCCCCATTTGTTGTTTTCTGAGGAATTGATTAAATTATCCATTTAAGTGCTTGGAATAGTAACTAGTGTGTGGTAAATATTCCATAATTTTTTACTTCTCCTGATAATAAAATTTGAATAAACATTTAAAGAATATTTGCTTAAGGTGGTGCTCACTTATTGGTCTGCCTGTGGCAGTTCATTGAATTAATTCATTGGATGTTATTGTTATCTTGACATCTCTACTTAGTTTTACTTTAGTATTTAGCTATTTGTATATTAATTGCAGAGGAAACTTTGTCATATTTTTCACTATATGTTCTGCATTTGTCATTTGGTCTTTTCTCACTTTTTTTCCCCCCTTTTATCTTTCAAAATAGATACTGGTGAATTATAAATTTTAGCGAAATAGAAAAGCCCAATCCATCACATTTTAACTTGAATCCTATTTTAGTACTAGTGCTAAAATTGATTTGTATTTGTAAACATTTCTTGATATACATATTTTTCAAATCAATTATATTAAAATATTGAAATATTGAGTGTAATTTTGCTTTCTTTGTCTCATATATAGATTTTAATTTTCTCATGTTATAGATTTTCCTTTAACAGTGTTGGATAATGCCTTTTAATAAAGGCATTAACTCAGTTTTTTTGTTGTTGTTGTTAGACTCACCTATAAATTTGGATTTATTAACACATTGTACTATTATTTATTTTTTAGGGTTTTTCATTTTCATCACTTTCTTTTCTTTCTTTTTGTTTTATTTTTTTGGTAAAGATTGAGGGGAAATATATATCATATTCACATTCTCCTTGTCAGTATCTTTAATCATTTAACCCACAATTATTTTTTGATCCATCTATAAATAATGAGTACCTATATCTTTCTTCTAAATAAGACAAAAAATTTGCTATTAACCTCCTTCCCAGAATTTTCACCAAACACCACTCATGTTAATATCATCTGGAGAGTTATTGACAGAATTATAATAATGTTTAAACAGAGTATTGTATAGAGTATTATCCCTGAGTATTTTTTCATCTAAAATATTTTTAATTTGCTGTTTTGTTGTTTTGACATATAAATGGCAGTTTAAATAATTAATAAAACAGGTTTAAAAGTATGGTTCTTACAAATTTGTTAAATAATTTTTTAGAATCCAGAATTTTAGAAAAGCAGCCGTTTTTCACTTTATAAGCTATTAGGATGTTTTGTTGCTGTTGTTGTTGTTGTTGTTTTTCACGTGATGCTGGAATGTCATGATTCATCTAGTTGTGTGCCTTTCCTATTAATCTTGTATGGTATTTAGTGCATCCTTCAATCTGATGACTTATATTTTTAGCTCTCAACAGTTTTCTTCTATTATTTCCTTCATTATTTCTACTCTTTTATTCTCTTGGAAGTTTTAATTTTCTTTTCAATTTTTACAAAAATATTTCTAGAGCAGTTTTTTCATTGCAAAATTGAGCAGAAGGTACAGAGATTTCCATACAGCCTCTGCCCTCACACATGCATAGTTGCTCCAATTTCCAGCAACCCATACTAGAGTGGTACATATGTTACAATTGATGTATCTACATTGACACATCATAACCACCCCTTGTTTATGGTTTGCTTCAGGTTTCTCTCTTTGTGTCATCCATTCAATGGATTTGCACAATTATATAATGACATTTATTCACAGTTATAGTATCATACAGAGTGTTTTCACTGCTTTAAAAATCTTCTGTGTTTCACCTATTGATTTCTCTTCCCCAATCCCTGGCAACCACTGATCTTTTCACTATCTCTATAATTTTGCCTTTTCCATAATATCATATACGTAGAACCATATAGTATTTAGACTTTTCTGACTGGATTTTTTTCACTTAATAATATGCATTTAAGGTTATGCCATGTCTTTTCAGAGCTTGATAGTTCATTGCATTTTAGCATTGAATCATATTCCATTGTCTAGATGTACCACAGTTTATCCATTTATATACTAAAGAACTTCTTGGTTGCTTCCAAGTTTTGACAATTATGAGTAAAGTCACTATAAACATCTGTGTGCAGATTTCTGTGTGGACATATGTTTTCAACTCCTTTGGGTAAATACCAAGAAGTGTGATTGCTGTATCAAAAGGTCAGAGTGATTTTGGAACATTTTTGAGATAAATGTTAGAGTAAATTGTCTATCATGATCTCCATCCCTGTGTCTTTCAGAGTTATTCTGAGCTACTCCAGAATTCTTGTATATCATCAAGATGGCTGCTAAAAGCTAATCTGGGGTCAGAAACTTTAAGATCAAATGCTAGTTAGTTCTCCCACTTCTTAGCTGTATGACTTGAGGGTTATTATTTAGTCTTTCAAGCAAGAAAATTCTCACCAATTAAAATAGAATAAAGAGGAACTACCAATATTTATTATGAATTATTATAGAGATTAAATAAGGTTATGCATATAAAGTACATTGCATAGTGTCTGTCACATAAGATTTTTTATATTTAACTATTATTGTCATTGGTTGATTTTCCTGAAATTTTGAAGATTCTTAATATGGGCCAAAGTCTCTAATATAAATTCATGGATTATCTTTTCTGAGGATTAGTGGTTACTGAAGGTATGACCCCACCATTTTTTTCCAATTGCTGGATCCACCGCTATAGTTTGACTATAAATCTCATTATTATTAATGCTGAGGACAATCAGCGAAAAAGGAGAGTCTGGTTCACCTAAATGCTCCCAGATTTCTCACCTCCAAAAGCCAGTGACATCACTGATTGACTCAGGACCTAGTCTTCCTCCGATGTTTCTACTTTTGTCTTATTTCAGCCTGCTCAGGTATTCTTCAGTCCTGTTTTTCTATATATTTGTAACTCATATATTTTTAACCTTCATAATTTATCAATATTCATTGGCTAAATTTTCAGAATCAGTATGGATTCAATGTAATTAAATTATATTACATTAATGTAATGTAATTATTTAATGTACTTTTTTTAATGTATGTTTTGTTATTTTGTGGGATTTGGGGTAGAAAGAAGACTTCGACCTCTTAAACCAATCTCAATCAGTGGTTGGGAGTGTCCTGAAAATAAGTTTTTCAGCTTATATTTAATGAGCTACCCATCCTCCATGCCTAGGTTTCTATGCTCTATTCCAAACAAGTGGCTCTAATGGAAATATGCCCTTGAATCTAGGGACTTTTGATTATGGTTCCCAGCTCAGACATAGGCATCAGAGTTCCAATGGCAATCCCAGGGAAAGTTGGTCTCTATTTCTTGAAGACTAGCACAGACCTTCTCACTATTTCATTTCAAGGAAAAAATACTTTTCTAAACCACCCTCTTGTCTTTAAACCCTTGCTGTTTCTTTTCATCAGCATTATCGTAGCTGCTCAACATGAGCCACTTAACATCAGCGTTGGCCACGGCTGACTGGTATGAGGCTGTGCTTCTTACAATTCTACATTTTCTCGCTTAGGGTGATCTTGAGGAAAAGTAAAAGTAGCCTGCCCATACCATGAAAAAATATAAGCTACTTTCTAAATAATCAACTATTTAAATTTAATGAAAACAAATTCCATGTAACTGTTCATTTTGAAAGGTAAAATAAAGGGACTAGCAAGTAATATTTAGAGGTCTTACTCTGCCAAGCACTTTAAAATATTTTCTTCTTTAATCCTCAAAATCATTATGTAAGGTGATTGTACTCTCATTCTACTAAAAAGAATGGCTGAGGTTCAATGAATATAAGTGCCTTGTCAAAACATCAAGAAAGGCTACATGATGGGTCAGGAATATAAAATCTACTGGACAGCAAAATCCATTCATTCATTTTCGCATAAGCAATTAATGACCGAACCCGTTAAGCAACATGATTCTTTTTTAAGATTTACATTAATGTCATATATTACAGAATAAAAATATATGTGACTACAAAATAGACTCAAAAAGAAATGATCAAAGTGTGATATTTCTGCATTGGGGAAAGGGCTTATTTAAAATGTAAATGTAAAGACTTACTCAAAATTTCACATAATCTTTAGCCTGAGACTAAAAGGAAAAATATCTGTTAATATTCTAACACATCATTTCCTTAATCTAGTTGCCTTTAATGATTAAACTCTAATATATTCATTTTTTAAAATCAAAATATATAAAAAGATTAATAATGTACATATCATAAATACATTTAGATTCTTTTATTGCATCCACTATAAAAATACATTTCAGAATACAGGGGTTAAAAGTCCAATGCTTGTAAAATTAATTTGTATTATTAGGCAAGTAATGTTTTAGCTAAAACACTGAGTGATCTTAATACGTGCTGAATAATATCATAATATTTATAGCAAACAGAGGTGAGCTTGGATACAAAGAGGGAAATGAGATTCCCAGATCAATTTCAAACTATTGTATTGTTCGAGTCATTTCAAATGCCTCCTCTGGGACTCTTTAGATTGTGGGGTTCAGAGCAACTGTGCACCTGGAAATTTTCAGGAGATAATCATTAGTTAACATGGCTTATATGATTTATTATTAGTTAAGGAAAGTATTCATTGGAAAATCAAATAATGAAAATATCATATGTCTCTATAACTTAATAACATCAGCACAAATTAGGCAATTTGGTGGCAATTACATATGTGGATTAACACTAAAGAAAGTCAACCCAGGCTATTATTTTAAAAATTGCCATAATGGAATGGAGCCAAAATAGACTTATTGAATGAGTTTAGCCAACAAATCAATTACGATGGCACATTTCTTTAAAAAAATAATTTACTTTGTTTTTAAAATTGTATCCTTCAATAACTGAGCAGAAATGATGTCTTCCAATCATACAGCATGTGGTTTTCAATTTAGATGTTAGAAACAACAACTTGAGTTTTAGTAATCTAGAGAGGAAATATTTTAATGAGGAATGTTTTCACCATAGCGTAGAAAGTGAGAATGTTTATTTAAAGATATCGTTGAGAGCACCATTGTGTTGGATGATGTTAAGTGATTTACACTTTGGGCTAAAGGTAAGATCTTTCCATCACATCTTCAAACAATAATTACCCAATTTTCCAAAAGTCTGAAACAAAGTTGAAAATATGAATATATTTTTAACCAGAGCTTTTGTTTTTCTGTAGTCTAACTTAAATTTGTTAAACTTGCTAATCTTAATTTAACTTACCTGAAACCACTATTCACTATGGCCTGTGTTCTACAGTCTTGAAGAAAGTCTGTTTAGTTCAAATCAACCACTAGTTTTACCTAAACTTAAGAAAGTGAAAGCATTCTCAAAAATAATATTGCCAGAGACTAAACTGTTAACTTCCATTTCAGCTGCCAGATCTTGTATTTTATTGTTCTCAGTGTACTAATGTACAATTGTGTAACTGCTTTCCCTCTGGAACTTCTATAAAAATAGATGCATATCTTAAAAAGCTGTCTAAGGAAGTAGAATTTTAAGTAAACAATATAATAACTTGTCTTAAGGCTAATCAGAGTTTTCAAATATCAGAGAAACAAGAGAAGCAGTTGGACTGAATTCTTAGTTACTACTTCTTTAAGTGAAACAAATATTGGCTAAATCTTTTGAAATATAAAATAATATAGCTTGTTTGAAATTCTCATAATTATGAAAGGTTAGGATTTTATGTATGTGTTTCAATTCTCCTTTTAAGTGTCTCTAACACACACTTTAAGCTAATGGACAATACATCTCTAAATGCATGGAATCACAAATAAGTTAGTAAACACAGAAAGAAACCATTCTGAGAAGAACTGAAATATAATAGAAATGCAGATAATGACACATTTCAGCTGAGAGTTTACAGTTGTTATCCACCAAGCAAAGTGTAAAGCTTGATTGAACAAAAGATAAAGTTAATACTATCTAATAAGAACAGACCATTATAGATCAGTGAAACTGCAAAACAGAATTATAAGACAAGGGGCAAGTCACATTATCTAAATTAACATTTTTCCAGCATGAACAAGAAGGGCCACTGTAGGAAAGCAAGAGCTAAATAGTACGGCCTGCATTTAGTCAACCTGAAGTAATTATTAATTTATGGTTGTCTGTGATTTTAATGAAAATGAAAGCTGTGAGGAAAGAATTGAGAGAGATAATGTGCCGTGAAATTGAGTTTCATTTACTTAGGGGCCACCTTTTCTTTTTTTGTTGTTGTTAAAGGAAAGAAAGTTAATGCAAGATGTCCACATTAAAATTTCACTAGGATTATGTAACCACCGAGTTAAATGGTAATCATTATATTCAAGGCAGAGTTAATGCAAAAGAAATTGAAGCCTGGATTGGCAAGGGCCCGTTGGCAAGGGCAGAGTAAAAAAACCACCAATGGGCTGCAATTAAAGTCAACGTTATAATTATTGTCTTTATAAATATGATAGATTCAATAAGTATATTGTCAGACATTTTATTCTTATTGTCATCATGAAAATAGCCCTTTTGATGATGGCATTATTGGAAAGAATATATTTTAAAAGTAAAGAGGAAGCCACAGGAGGCGAAACAAATCACCAAAATGCAACCTCCTTCTTTGACCTCAAAGTGTTTCTAAATAGTCAGAAGAGTGACAAGCCTTCCAGAGAATAACAGGCATGTCTAGTGTAATAGTGTGGAAAGAACACTAGTTCATGAATTGAATCTGTAGCTTCACTCTACAAAAATAACAATTCTGTTCCCAGAAATATCTTCAAACTAGGAGTCAAATGATAAGTCTAAATGCCTCTTACTAATTACAATAGGAAAAAATAGTGTTCAATGACTTCTCAACAGTTTTTTTCTTTTATAAAAGAAAAATTTATTTTCTGATACTTCAATTCCGAATGTTAAAATATAATCTAAGATTGGTATGTCAGCATTTATTCCCATCTTACCTCTTCAGAAAAAGCAAATGAAAAGATTGACTTGTCATGGGATCATGATGAGACTTTTTCTGAAAAGCCATAATCAAAAGAAGAGGTTTCTCCCTTTTGCAAGGGATTGGAAAATGTGGACAAGGACGTTGTCTTTCCATAAAAGAAAAAGAAGAAGAAACAGTGGGAAAAAATATACATTTTCCCCAAGATGTCCTGGTCCATACATCTTGGGAAAACTGTCTTATCAGATGTCATCTAATGAGACCATTCTGAGAAATCCTTAATTTTAGGTCATCAGATGGTGTGCACATCCAGTGAGAGTTAGGTGCTTTTTTAGATGTGTCACATGAATCCAAGAGTCTATTTGCTGGAGTTTTGAAGCAAAAGGACTGCTTAGCAGGTCCTGATAGGAGACTTTTCAGTAAGTTTGAAGATAATCTTTCCAGAGGTGTCTTTTCCAATAGATGAAATCTCCAGATTGCAAAGTGTGATGCTTAATGTCATTGTCTCCCACGAGCACACTGTGAAAAGATTGCTCTACCAAAGCATGGTTATTTTTAATAGAAGCAATTAGACCTTTACAATATGGAAATATGTCTCCTTTTATAAAGTATGGATTGAAAGAAGCAGGAGCCAAGTGCATGGATATCTTATATTTATCTCAAAGGGTGAGGGTTTATGAATTCCAAAAAGGGGTGGACCTGAGATTTAAAAGTTCTAGTGGCAGTGCTTTTGGCCAGGGTATCTGGTGGGTTTCTATAAATTTTGTCAGATGAGTCTTAATAATCCTATAAGTGTGTTCCACTAAATGAGAGGCCTGAGGGCAGTAAGTACAATGAAAGTATGATAAGACTGACCTAACCACACAGACTTGTCAAAGCATCTGACTGATAAAATCAGTTCCTGATCATTATGGAATGTGAGAGCAGTTCCCCTGGAAGAGATAATCTTTTCTAAAGGACTTTAGCCACAGAAGAGGTAGTCGCCTGTCTATAAGGGAAAGCTTCAGTCCAGGGAAAAAACCTACAGTTCTTTACTAAAATATATTTATATCCATGAGATGGGAGAAGCTGTTTGAAATCAATTTGTCAGACTTTAAGTTGTCCATTAGGCAATTTAAAATGTCTAGGTGCATTGCAAACAGCTTTCCTGTGTTGTACTTTGGACAAGTGAGGTAGGCACTTTTTTGTGGCCTTATTAACACTTCCCCAACAATATTGATTCATGAATGCTCTTATTTTGTCAGTGAACCAATGGTTTAACACATGTACAGTAGTTAGGAGTGAGAATTTTAGTCTATGGTAAGACTGCGTAGTTTTTTGGCCCCAAACAGAGCTTTCTCTTTTTATCAAACCAAATATTGTTGGATTTCTAATCTTGTTTTCTTCATTTCTGAGGCCTACTCTTGGGCTTTATACCTTGAAAGGCCTCTTTACTTATATGGTATTGATTGATTCTGGGAAGGAGTTTTGAAGAATCTATCTGAATCTTGATAGAAGGTACACTGTGGATTCTGCCAAAATCAATTGAAGATTTTGCCCATAAAGAGAATAGCAGTTGATCGAATAGGGACAAATGACCAGTGCTCCTAGATTCAGCTATAGTGTTATCAGAAATGGAGCAAATAAAAGATGTCAAAGGGCCATTCAATTTACCTGATTGGCTACTTTGATGGCTACTGTCAAATTCTAGAATTATTTCCCCCTTTTAGGAGAAAGAAATTCTGCCATGGTACTTTTTAAAGAAATCTTGGCCTAATAAACGAATAAAAGCAGAGGAACTACAGATAAAAAGGTGAGTACCTCTCAAAGGGTCTAAACAACAAAGGATGGGATTATAGTCAGGAACCTTTTGAGATCTATTAGTGATCCCCACTATTTGAATTGTTTTAGTACTCTGAGGCAGGAGCTGCTTTATAGCAGTGGTTTGAGCACCAAGAGTGTGGCTCTGGGGTCAATAAAAACAAAGAGAGATTCATTTCCAGTCTGGAATGGTTTCTCCAAGCCCATTAAGAGAGAGGCTAGGGGAAAGCTGCTCTAATTCCTTGGAGCCCCATTATTGGGAATTAGGAGGTTATTGGAAAGGTCAGTTAGAAGCCTGAAGGTAGCCGAAGTGCTTAAATTGGTGAGAGTCTCTTTTCCAATGCCCTAGCTCTTTGCAATAGTAACAGAAACTAGGAGGCTTTTGGTTTTGCAGAGCGAAAAATAAAAATACCAGAGTTGAAAAATAAAAATTTTAGTGGTCTTACTTCTAGATGACTCACTTAAGGTGCAAACAAGCTGATTCGCCAGATCAACCAAATCTAGATTGGACATAGTTTTCCACTCCATTCTGGTTCTTTTATCTTTCAGCCCATTAATAAACATAGAGTTAAAAGTTACCTGAGTGGAATCGACATCTAAAGGAAGATCACGATTTTCTTTGAAAACAATCTGAAGTCAATTATAATAATCATGAACAGTTTCATCAGACTTTTGTGAAAAAGCCTGAATTTTATTTCAATCAACAGGCCTAGGAAAGTCTACTGAATTGCTCTGTGGAGGTCTCCAGTAAGTGTTTTTGCCAAAAGTTGGAATTTTGTTTTCCTAAGTTCCTTTCAGGATATGCCTATTGGGCAAGCTTCATCCAATGTTTGGCTCAGCCCTCACCAACAAGCATGTAAACTAATTGATATAAATTTGAGAAACCAGGTTGATAAGTGTGAACAACTATGCTAAATTCTTCATAAAACCTATGGGAGTCCTCAATGACTTTATAAAATTCTTTTAACTATGAATTGCAAGTTGGCCTTAGTCCAGGGAACATAAGAAACTTGGGGTTTGTTAGAGTCCTCAGAAGATTTAACTTTAAAAGAACAGGTATTGGTAGATTCGGAGGAGGAGGAGGAAGATGGCATCAGAAGTGGAGCCTGAAATACAGAAGTCAGGGTAGAGGAACAAGATGGCACCAGAGGAGAGGCATATGGGGTTTGGAGGTTGTTTGTCCTCTTTCAATTGGTTGTTTACCTCAGTTAATCTTACATTTTTATTTTGCTAAGAGGCAATTTTAGACTCTGGGTAATGTTTAGAAGCCTCAAAATACCAATTGAAATAGGCATTTCATTCAATTTTGCCAGTTTCAGAGCTAATGTATGTCCAATGTGGTTTTAAGAAAAGTATGTTTGGAGATTTTGAAAGTTCCCCATAATGATCATAGGTATTCTCAATTATTTTCATTTAAACTAGTCCATTTGGTTAGAAATGTGCATGGAGGGAAGCGGGAATCATGGTTTTTAAACATAAAATTGACCAACGTCCCTGAAGAAGGGACTCTCAAAGTACTTAGGTAACTGGGATCCCATATTTTAGAGGTTTTTCTTTGGAGCAAAGGTGTAAACTGCCTACAGGCCAAATACCAGCTGGGTCCAGTGGGAACAGTTTGATTTGGAAGGAGTCAGGCCAGAGGCTGAGTAGCACAGTTAGTCAAAGGAGTATTTATAAACAAAGAAGACCTTTAACAGGAAAGGACAAAGCCTTTAAATAGACTCCAGGTAGAACCTGCAGAGTTTCAAAACACAAAGAAACAGGAAGCTCAGGTCCCAGGGAAAACTTACCCTTGAACTCTAGGCTCTGTGAGAAGCAGTGAGCTCAGTGGGCCCTGTAGATGCCACACCTCTTTGTTCAACAGCCTCAGAGGAAGTGGGGGTCTTCTCTGGATCCCAGGCCAAGTCATCAAATATATTGACCTTACACAAAAAGTCAGTCAGATATTTCCCCAGCTAAATGGGTTTATTGAGGAACAACATATTGCAACCCAGAACGTGCAGTCATGGCAGGCTCCCATGTTCAAGTCCATTAAAGCAAAGGAGAGGACACTCTTTTACTGAAAGGAAGAGGAAATTAAGAAGGCTATTACAAAAAAAAAGTTCTTCCTGTTGTGCTATACTATTATGTGGGGCATGAGAGCTCCCCTTTCTTGCCTCCGTACTCCATTTTTAATTAGATTTCTGTTTACTAATTTTTTTTACACCACCCTCTAAAACCTAAAATTTTGATAGTAATACCTGCCTTGTCTTCCTTCCTTCATTACTTCCTTCTTTCCCTTCTCTCCTTTTTTCTGTCTTTACTTCTTTCCTTTCTTCCTCCCTTCCTTCCTACCTTCCACTGAATCAGCAAAAATTTATTGGGCATCTATTAAGTGCTTGACATTGTGCTGAAGTGTTGAGAATACACATTTAAAGAAGCATGACTTCTATTATTAAGGAGCTTACATGTGTACAAATAATTCAGTGCCACATGCAGTAAGTTTCTGCAAAAGAACAAAGATCTAAATAAAATGTAGAGAATGCAGTCTTACTTTCAGAGTTGAGAAGAAAGGATTTATGTTGGTGTTAGCATTTAGAAAGCACCTTAATGAGTCTACAGGAGGATGGAGCAATTGAGAATGTTTATCGAAGGCAGTAGAGAGCAAATATTTACTGCTATATGAGAGAACTAGACTTCAGAATAGCATCTTCCAGGAGTTGCCAGAGACCTAAGATATTGGGATTATGTTTGGAAGAGAGCACTAAGAAAGTTACAGTAGCAAGTGAAGCTTAGAATTCCAGAAATAGTTATAAGGCTCACCACTTTTCACCTGAGAAGAAAGTCAGTCAGATTTAAGACAACAGGACAAGGGGGAGGTGGGTAGAGATGGGGTATAAAGTTCTTCTCCTTGTGGAATAATGAAAAAACAAAAGACTATATATTAGTCATCTTCTGTTTGTTTTATGTAAATTATCTATTTGGAACTGAAGTGCTGGGAAAGCAGTATGGAAGCAAAAGCGGCAATCGTATTTTGCTCTGTAGATAAAAACAAGTCTGATTTCCCAAATTGCCTAGTAGGACTCAAATAGCAGAATTCTATATGTTTCTTTATTCAAAGATCCGAAGCACCTAGATGTCTACATGGTATTCCATTTAAGAAAAGAGAATTGGGACATGTTAATATGTCCTTACTTGCTAATTACACATGCATTTTGTATATTTTAATCACTTACTGTGTAAGAGATTGATATTTAAAATCCTGTATGGACTTTGGATATTTAGCCAATGCCTAAATATTACTTCAACTATCACTCCAAAATTTCAGGCATTAGAACCTCTTGATGTAATAGCTTCCTAGGGACAATATAAGAAGCAGATGAATGGAAAATATCCCTTTGCCTGCTTACAAAAACATAAGAGGAAGTAAAACCTCTCCCTGAGTTAATCTTAACTGTAATGTGCACTGACTAAGATACAAAATCAGACAAACAAATGAACAAAAAAATCAGGAACTTGCAGCAGTAACAGAAAAACTTGACACCTGTTTCCCGAATTCTCTCTTTTTCTTCTTGTACCTTATCATTACCTACCTAGTAACTTCTCTTATTGCTGGAAAGGACAATTCATGATTTCCTTTTAAAAAATGAAATTTGAGCCTTCTCTTTCTGCAAGTTTCTGAACTGAATACCTTTTCTCCATCACCTACTCATCTTGAACATGTTCCTGGTAAAGACTTTATTCGTATCCTCTCAAATTAAAAACTCTCTCTTTTTGTGCATTTCCTTTTTCTAAAAATATAAGCCTACCACTTTTCGTTCAATGTAGTGGTAGCTATGGTCCTTCAAAGTTTCAGCCATGCTTCATTTATTTTAGGGTACTGGCCTGTTTTATCTTTTAAAATAATTGTGCAAAAAATGTTGGTTAAATGCTGATAACTAAGAAAGCCATGCCATAAAAGGAGTTTTGAGGCTCAGGATTTCTATCGTCTAGATCATTTTAAGGATTTGAAAACTCATGACTCATCTTTGAAAATGGTTTGAATCATTTGTTGGAAAAAAATAATATTGATTTGTATTAGCACCATGCAATTTCTTCAGAATAATTTCTTATTGAGAAGAATTAAATAATGAGTCTATGTTATTATATCTTCAGTAGGTCATATCCTAATACCAATTTAATTTTTATAGTCACACAATGATGAATAAGAAAATTCTAACATCGTTAGATATTTGAACCCAAGAGAAGATTTATTTCAGATTCTTAAGTCAAAGTGCAGAAACCTAATGTATCTGCAGAGACCAGAAAAAATGTAGTCCACGGTAATAATTTTGTTTTTCCTTCTTGTATTCTATTATGAATAGTTTCAAATGAATTTCCTCTCTGGATTTGCCTACCTGCTAGAATTCAAACACCTCTTTAAGCAAAGTGGCAATAAAAAGCTTTAATAAGTGCAAGCCTTGCTGAGTGAGGAATCATTAGTGTAGAGGTGCAGAAAAACACACTTTCTTATTTGTAGAAAAGTGTTAGGAAAGCAGAGTATGGAAATAAGAGTCATCAAAATGCAAATATAATAAGCTATTTAAATAAACATATCTCACACTACTATTGTACACTAAATTCTCTTTTTTTTTAACCTCTCTCGAAGTAGAATTTTCATTTCTTTTTCTATCCTAATCTACATTTTTGTTTACTTTAAACCCTGTTGGAACACTTTCATCTTTGGAAGGTTCCCACATGAATAAATGGCAGAGTGATCCTCTACAGGTGATCATTTCTTACTTCTGTAGATGAATATGTAAAAAGGGGCAGGAATTTTCTCTTACTATCAGCCCTCTTAATGGTAAACCTATCTTACAAAGTCCCAGAGGAAAAGAAAAAACATAGCACTTTGAACTAAAGAATTTTAGACAATTGATTTTTCTAGCTACCCTGTGTCTGGGGCCAGATGGCTGAGAAGCATAATTGAAATGAAAGCTCTAAATAGTTCCAGATATAATAAAGTTAAAAAAAAAAATTTTTTTCCTAATCGAACAACTAGCAATATTTTGCCACCCTAGTAATATAAATCGAATAATTATTAATCGTATATAAATCATAGGTAGGTGCACAGAAAAATAATGCATAAATCATAGTCCTATATCTATGAGAAATCTTGTTAGGAATCCTGTTTTGTTAAGACCTTTTCACAATGATATGTTAATTGATGTCTCCTATGGTTGTGAGAACCATCATAATATCCAAACAAAAAGATATCATTGAACCCATCAAAGCAAGGGACAGAAAGATCTGAAAGTAAACAATGGCGTTTAAAAAAAAGCTTGAAAGATTTTCTAAAATCTTATTTTCCACTGAGATATGTGTCTGGGTGTGTATATTAGTAGTTTTGTTTTTTTTTTTTCTTAAGAAAAGAGCTGAAGTAGAAATACATGTCAGAGAAAAAATAACATTTATACATATATATCATGGAAATATTTTTTATTCTTAGAGCTAAATAGTAATTTCTTATTGCTAAATTTGCAACTGGTCTTAACTCTTTATTTTTGTGGATAAATGTAATATTGAGAGATGGAACAGATAGGTCAATTAAAGTTTAAAAAAGACTATTCTCAATTGTTATGCTTTTGAGGAATTATGTGTCTATATACATATATATAGGTTTATATTTATATATTCTCTCTTACTTAAGATCCACCGTTATAAAGGCCAAAATCTTGAATTGGATTCTCATGTAATTTTTTATTTATTTTTTTGCTGATGAGTCATTTGTTATACTTATTTATGTCTAAAATGTTATAAATATTGTTCAATAATCACTAGACCACAAAGCACATTTAGGTAATCACAATCTAGCACCCTATTCAGAAAAGCTGAGGGTTAATTTCCTGCTGGTTATGGAACAGTACTACCATATGAATTTATATTATTTTTTATAATAATTATCATCTATCGAGTACTTATAATGTGTCAGGCACAAAGCATTTTTCATGCTCAAAATAATCCTCTTTTATAGGTATTATAATGATTTTTTTCTAACTTATAGAAGAAACTGAGGTTAGAAATATTTTAAAAGATGTGTGATGTTGCAAATTACTCAGTGTAAGAGCTAGGATGTGAACCTATGGTGTCTGATATGAAGTCCAACCACTTAACTAGAACTCCATAGCTATTGCTACCAAAAATAATCAAAAAGAAGAAAATTTTAATTCTGCTACAAAAAATGTATAAGGGCAAATTAAGTTATAAAATATTAAATATGATTTAACATGTTGGTAGCTGTATCTCTCAGAAATTGGATTCAGCTGCAAAGATACAATCTGAAAAATAGTAGCTTTAACAAGATAAAGGTTTTTTTCCTTCCCTCTCTTAAAAAAAAAAAAAAAAAAAAGTGCAGAGGTGGACAGTCCAGGACTTGTATGGGGACTCTTCTGTCTGAGCCTCATGAATCTTCTAAGTTCCTCTCTCCATCATGCTTGAAGCCTGGCTTTTATACTTAATCTGGGGTTACAAAATGGCTGCTGAGGCCGAGCAATTACATCCACATTCTAAGCAAGAAGAATAATTAAAAACAAAGAAGAAATAGATGGGCTAAAGCTACTTGCCAATTGAGTCAGATACCTTTATAAAGAATGATCTTGGAAGCTCAATTAAAACCTCAACCAACATCATATAAACAAGAAATTAATCACATGGCTACCTCTATCTATAATGACAGGTATCAAATGAAAATTTTCAGGTGGGGATGTTGCTCTTCACTCACTCCCCAAAAAGTGAATGTTTATTTTGTAAATAACCAATAGATTCTTCCCAATGGATAAACTGATAAAATTTTATTTTAAAAATTGTATGCAAATATGTATGCACATGTGTATTTGTATGTTTCATATCTTTTTTCTCTTTAAGCAATACCCAGCAAATATTTTTATTTGCTTGCATTTCTAATATAGTGCAAAGAAATGATTATAATGAAATCTCCTTCTAATAAAGACAAAAATCTTTAAGGGCTGGTCTGTGTCCAGATGAAGACAACTTTCCTCAAAAAAGCCACCAGTTTCTGATTTCTCCAGCAGAACCCTGTCTGACTATCTGAGAAGTCAGGAGGGCATAGTTAGTAAATGTCAATCCAACATGGTATTGCAGAAAAAAGACACACTAGCTTTTTTATTTCATTATTATTATTTAAATTTGATGAGGGAGCACTAAATGTAAATAGAATAAACACATTTGATTCCATCTTTGATTTATTAAAAGTGTCACTGTGATTTCATCAATGCATATAAAGTTAACCTCTGCATGTCACTTCTGCTTCTTTGGTTTTAGGAGAAGTTAACTGTGGATAACTTAAGCAAATAGAAAATTTGGGGGAAAGCTATGAGCATAAGTGAAGGGAAAGCTGAGGAAATGGGTTTGGAAAGTACTAAAATCAGGACAGCTGCACAGTTTCCAAGTTCACAGTAGCAATGACTAACAGATCGTTCTTTAAGGTTAAATCAGCCCAAGGTCTCCAGGCTTTTAATCCCAGGGGGGTTTCAGTTCTAGACAGAGAGATGCCAACTTGTTTATGGAGCACCATTTCTTGATGAGGGCAGTCACTTGGATTGGCTGAAGAACTAGCCTGTTAGCAATGGAAGAAAGATTGTTCTTCAATACAGTTCACAGTGCTTTTACCTAAAGTAGCAAAAAACATCTCATGTTCAGTCCAGCCTCTGAGGATTTTGTCTTTCTCTGAAGTAGCATACTAAGTGTTCAATGACTCAAAAGTGTGACTCTCAGGACTATTTGAAAACACAATAATTCTTAGGCCCATTGTAAAGAGTAGCTTGTCCTTACAACTTCCTTTAATGTTTAAACACCAGGTGCTGTGGAAACTTTTTATTTGTCTTATTCTATCAAGACGAAGGTCACATTTTTTATGACCGTTGATGTCACCCTGTTTTTCTCCTCATTCCTTGTATATTTTCTGGCATTGTGGCCAAAATGAAAAGCAGTCCCTTTGTTTTCCTACGGGATCCCATACAAAACAACAGTGGCAAAGGATCCAAATGATTCTTTCCTACTTCTAGTTTGGCACCCGAAACTATTTCATCTCTACAGAAGTAATTACAATCTAAATTGCTTTTTGATCCATAGATACATTTATTTTCCTCTTGTTATGATTTTTGTTTCTCTTCAAACACACCAATGTAATACAGATTTTAAAATTCACCTCTGAAAATAGGGGAGGCAAATATGCTTTTGTAAAACCAAGTTAACATTCACATTTACAAGGCCATTCTTTGAAGTTTTTTATTTGAAGTTTCCATTTCAGCCAGGAATGATAAGCAGAAACAACATGACCAAAATCGTACATTTCATTTCTTTATGTAGTTCTTGTTTTATTTCAATCCACATAACCTGATATTTTCAGGTACATCTCTTGTTTTTTCAACCACTTCAGATATATTTTTCATAGATGAATGTTTGATAACTTTATGGCCTACTATTACAAACTTATGGAAATCACAAGGAAAACCTGAGAATTAGCTTTCAGTGACTTAGCTTTGCTGGTGGAAAGCAGTAGCATTTGACCTTAAACCTGAAACATGTTAGAGAACCAGTGATTGTTAAATTAAATTAAGGAGATGTATGAAATGTATTCATAGGCAATGATGAATACAGTTGACCAGCACCTGAAATATATTTATCAACGTTTTCACTATTAATATCTCTATCTTTTTAATATGAATGTTGTTTTCTGTCAGAATGTTAATTCCAGTAATATGACTGCTGTGGTCCTCATAGGATGACTAATTAAGAGCTCCTCTAGCTTATGCATTTTCTGTCCACTTATCCAAATTATAAAGTAAATCCTAAACTATCGGGAATATGATCTGAAATAATTTTCCGCTAAAATTACTCTGCTAAATTCTTTTTTGTATTTTCCTTTCTTTGAAAAATCTTTTCATTAATTTTAAATATAATGTCTTTTGCAAATATTTATGAAAATACAGTCAGTCAATTACTTTTATAGTCTACAGATAGATGATTATATAAACCAAGACTAAATCTAAATAGTTACGGTTCGTTGGCTCACTCGATTTGAGTGAGATCACAACTCCAAGCAATTTTCTTAAGCATTATCATCAATAATACTTCAAACTCAAGGACTGAGATTTTTTACAAAAGGCCACTGGTTATAGTAACAATAATGCACAATAAAACTATATATATGGAGTATATTTTCTTAGTGATAGAAATACAAGATTAGTTCGTAAAGTCCCTTGATTGACCCAAGGCTTTGAGAAGCTTCAAAGCAGGCATTTGAAATGAAAATGTGATCTTGCTAGACTTGGCCTGGGTGATGTGAATAGAAGCTACCATAAGAAGAGGGCAGTAATGGGGTAATAACATAAACATTTGCATGTGGCAATGAAAAAAGTGTGTCTCCTCAGCCTGGTTGCTAACTAAACGATTCTTACACACTTAGTTTGGAAGAACAATTTCTGGAGGAGTAAAATCAGACTCATTCTCTGATGAGCTTGTTTCTGAAGGATTGGTCTTGCCTGTTATTCTCTTATTCAATTTTCCTAAGATGTGGTGTTAACTGTTGTTTGTCTTCAGAATACACAGATGAGATTAAAACTGTGTGAGTGTGTTGGGGGAGGGGGGGTATTCCATTTAAGGCCCGAGTAAAGGCTCCCAAACCCAGTGTCAGCAGAGCCACATTTTACTTTTGTCAGAAGTGGTGTAGGACCTTGATGAGCAGGTTGAAAATCATGTAGATAGAGAAGCTCCCTGTGTAGATTAATTCAGTGCACAGCTGGGGCTGGGATGGCAAGCCCATTCTAGAGAATGAAGAATGGCTGATCAGGGGTGGAGCTGCCCGCCTCCCTCTCCACAATGTACTAATCCTCAATTTGGCACTGCTTTAAAAGAAAAGAAATCTAAATTGAGGCCAGCTGATTTCTTACTGAATCAGCCAGCTGGATGTGGAGCCAATTTCCGCAGCTTCCACGCTGTGGTAGCCAGGAAATATTTTAATTGAAAGAACTCTATGTTGACAAATACCGAAGACAGCCTATTTATAACTTTTAAGCAATATTTATGGAATTCCCTGATTTAATAACATTTCCCTTTAAACTCAATTGCAAAATAGAAAAATTGTTAGGCCAGAGCCAAAGCTAAATGATGTGGAAGGATAATAAGTAAAAACAGAGAAACGGAAAAGGAAATAACCATTAAATGTACACGAATCAATAGGCACATGTAACTGAGGTCAGTAGTATAAATATATTCAACAAAAATAGTTCCAAGTTGCAATTATTAAAAATAGTACAATTTAGAAGTTTTAATATTATAACATCAGTGATAGTATGTTCTTAAGCACGTATGGTCTTAAGAGGTATGTCTAAATTGTGCATAGTGGGTGGGGGATTTTATTTTGCTCACCAAAATGAATAATTTGCCTTATTTATTCCTCTTTTAAGATGAAACGACTTGTGCTAAAGATGATCCTAAAACGCAAAAGAAGTCCAGTACAAACTTTCTTCTTTAACATCGATAGTAGTTTGAAAGTGCCGACCTTGATTATAAGGATATCATATTATAATCTTTAAAATATAGGCCTTCATTTCTTAAAAATTGTGCCAGTTTATTTTCCTTATTCCACAATTGAAGCTGTTTAGGTTTTGCTGTTCTTTTTTCATCAATACATTTTTAATGTTTGAAGGCAGTACTTTGCCTTTAAAAGTTATTACTCCTTTATATAAATCTATCTTATTCTTAAAGAACTCAACTTTCTACAATATTCAAAGTGATGCACATGGAGATTTCTGTGTTTTTCCCTTATAATCAAGAATATTATAAAGTTACTTTTACACAGCCAAAGAGGAGTGAGGAAGTGAAAAGTAAAAATGGTTTGGAACACGGTTCATTCCATATTGAAATGGTGGCAAAATCTAAAACTGATGATTTATGCAATTCCAGATACCCATGAATCACACATGTAATCTCACACAATGATATTAGATGTTAAGAAGATGCTATTACTAAACTTATTTGGTTGGGAAAGCTACTGTTGTTTTTCCCATTACTGTTACTGGTGATGGAGAATTCTCCAGTGTGGCAGTGCTGGTAGCTGTGGTACGCTGTAAGGGAGCTCTCCCTAGTGGACATTTTGCTCTAACCACACTCAATCTGCCTCAAGAGTGAACATCCCCATGAACTGTCTGATTGTACATTGATCTATATAGATACACAAATGTCAAGATGTTAGTTGTAGTGTACATACATTTTAAGAATATTGTTATCTCAAATGGTAAATTGATTTTGGAGTGGGGATGTTGAAAATCTGATGTTACAATATCTCTCTCAAAAAAGAGCAAGCATTTTCGAGCACCATCATCCTCCAAATTAGTTATTATTTATGGAAGCGAATAATAAGTGATAAGAGAAATATTTTAGTTCATTCATGGGAGAGATAAGGAATATTTGAGTTCCTGTAATCTGGTATAAAAACATTCACAAGTAAACCCTAAGTGTAAATTTTTAAAAATTTTGGCAGAGAACTGTTGAGAGTTATTTGATCATAGAAGAATATGCCTGCCACAGAATTTCATAAGTAATCATATTGGGGAGATAGATGCACCTCATTACTCACTTTCCATTTTTATGAAAGGTTCATCCACGTGTGCAATGATGCATTTATAGGTTTACACCCCCTCTGAAAAAAAAAAAAAGGCATTTTGCATTTAAATTGCTCTTCCTATCCTAAAGCAGCTTTGAGGAGAAGCGTGTGAACCTTAAAATGACATTATGCAATAAAAAGAGAATAATATTAAACATAGTTTGAAACAGTATATTTTGTTTTTATTTCTCACAATTAGTTTATTAGGTTGCTTACATTTGATTCCATGAAGTTGTGGGATAATAATTATAGGAGATACTATCTCTTTTATAGTACTTGAGGCAACATGCTGGCTAATGGTGTCATTTCTGGGGGTATAGTCAGCCTGTGAGAGTCTTTACCCATTGCTAGATCTTTACCTCTTCTCTTTTAAACTGTGAAGAGAGAGAAAAAGACAGTCAAGAGAAACAAAATTACTCCATGCGCAACCTTCAATCCCTTACTGTTTTTCTCCATTTCTGAAATACCTTAACCTTTGTTCTGAGGAGGCTTATATAAAGTAGTTATCTGGCTTTCTTCCTCTGTTGTTGTCAATGGAAGTAGAGACGGCATCCTTAATATTATTCAGAGAGGTGAGAGTCTCCGTCGGCCCCAAAGACTATTAAATAATGTTCAAATGGTAGCCCATATGTGCTTATTGACTGGGCAACTATCTAAATCTATGAATAAATTAACACCATGTAAGAAAAGGAGAAATTAGCTTTTCCAATCTGCCTTTGCATCCACGTAGTATTTTTTGGTCTCAGCTGCAATTAAAGAACATATTAGAAAAGTAAACTGTAGCCTCTCCTTCGAAGTAATACAGGAGCCTCAAATTAGCACATCAGTAAAAAAATTCCAGGAATCATAAAATTCATACTGGAAAAATGCTATTTATATATTTAAAATCCTGGGACAGCAAATTTCTACTAAAAAAAAAGTGTGTGTGTGTGAGAGAGAGAGAGACAGAGAGAGAGAGAGAGAGAGAGAGAGAGAGAGAGAGAGAGAGAGAGAGAGAGAGAGAGAGAGAGAGAGAGAGAGAGAGAGAGAGAGAGAGAGAGAGAGAGAGAGAGAGAGAGAGAGAGAGAGAGACAGAGAGAGAGACAGAGAGAGAGAGCGCGAGTATGAGAGCGAGCCCAGGGCGGGGGCGGGTTAGGGGGCTGGGAGGAGAGAGATTTTAGGAAAAGGAGACTGCAGCTCTCACGCCTGCAGAGAGTCAGCTGAAATCTAAACCTTCAGAATTCTGAGGTTGTAATTCTCATATGGAGAAATTGGAAAGAAAAATAGAGGAGTCATGTTATCAACTTAGAAAGACTAAGGTGACCGGGGTGCTGGCACTTCTTAAAAGAGGATTTGTTTTCTTTCTTCCTCTATCTACATGGGTTAAAAGAGCACACTTTGCAGAATAGCTGCATGAAACTAGCACATGTTATATACATGAGCAGGGAAATGCCTAATGCCCTGGATAGGCACATTAGTATTGTAGTTGTTACTGTCCTTGTAAGGAAGGCTTCTTCATCCTCTTTTCATGTTAAACTCTCATTTTCCAGAGGCCATATCAGCATTTAAAGGAAAGAATCATGAAATAATGCACGTGCTTATGAAGGCTTGGGCTCCTCACTCTTACACTTATTTAGGATGATGTTTAAAATGTTACTATTTTATCATTGTATTAAATTTCAACGTTTTATATATTGAAATATGTTTAATATATTATCAATGCATATTTCCTGATTTAATTTTTAATGATTTTGAATAAGAAGTAATACAAGTGAGCTTCATTTTTTTTCATTATACATGCAGATTAACTATTATTGAGTGTTTTTTATTGCTATTGTCAGAAAATTTAAGATTATTGAATTGTGTCTGGATATTGTTTTCTAGCTATATTCATATATTTGCCCATCTTTTATAAAATAGTTATTCAATTGTAAGTATATCAATATAGTATATATTCAGATCAACTACTTATGTAACTGAATATACTCCTCATACTTCATACGTTTTTAACCCTGTGGTCTAAATGTTACTCAAGGTTATCATTTCATTAAATGATATATGATAACTGCTTCCTTTAGAAGTCCTAGATTTATTAGTGATTTCTGTATATCCATGTCATTATGATTCAGAGAAATTACAGCATTTTTTCAGAAATTTATATTTTATTTCATAAACAATACTATTTACAATGGTAGGCACATGATGATCTTTAATAATACCATCATCATATGGGTTCAATGATCTGTGCTAAGTATGGCAGGTGTAGAGCTAAAGCCTCATTCACCCACAGAGGAATGCCTATTGTTTTCATAAACCGTCTTCACCATACACTCCATTGCTACATTTTTACTCCCATGAAAAATCTCATGGTGTTTCCTAAATCGGTTGTGACCTTTCTCAAACAGTGGCCAGCAATATGTTTTGTATAAGGTAGTGGATCCCAATAATGGCATATGCTTTTTCATATTTCTAAATATAAATGATTGTAGAATGCTTAATAAAAAAATACACTTAGCCAATGTTGTAAGCAAGTATTGTTCTTACATGTGAATATAAAATTTTCTTTGACATTATCCAGAGATAATACAGTGCTGTATTTCACATATTTTTTAAATATCTTGAAGTCTTTCAGTATTATTGCAGGAGAATTTTGGAAAAAAAAATAAATAGCTCTTAAGACAATAGAATTATTAAATGTATAACTTTGTTTTGACTATTAGTGACACTGGCCCTTTAAAGTCCAATAACACATAATCAGCCATTCCTTGACCATTCAAATAGAAATCTAAGGACGTTTTCAGTTCAATAGTTGCATTGCAATGTGAAATGGGGTGTATCAACAGAAATAACCCTTTTCATTTTACCTAATCCCAGGAAATAAAAGCTTTAGCTAATAATAACCTATCCTTACATTAGAAATGTAATTCTAGTAACGGAAAAATCTGAAATAGCTGACCACATAGCATTCATCATGGAATGTCAAACAGCCATCATTTTAAAAATAGAACTGAGGTGCCAAACTAGTAGATATAAAAGTAGTTTATTAGCAGATCCTCCTCCTATGGTGGAGGGAGGAAACTACAATGGTGGAAAAGTCCCCATTCCAACCCTTTAAAAATTTTAGCACTGGTGTTGGCATAAGAAATACCAAACATTCAATATTGTACTTGATTTCTTCCATTTATAATTTAAAATACTTTATCTGACACATATACAAAACTAGGCAGACCAAGCTGTATTAAAAGGAGCTTCAGTAAACAAACATAAAAAAGATATGTTAAAAATTATGAGCTAATTTTGAACAAGGTGATAACTACTATATAACCCAAAGAAACAAATTTGCTGAGGAAGCTAAAATAAAAGTATCTCTAATCTCATTCACAAAAGACTGATAGGTTAACCCACTGATTAGTAAACTGTTTGACTTTTTTGTGTATTTAATATTTTTTTAATAGTTTAATGGGGAAATATATTTTAGCAACTGATATAGATCATTGGGATATACATAAACATGTATATTAGTTAGTTAAATTGTGCTTTTTAAAAAATAATAAACATGCTGACATTACATCCATTCAATCTCCATAAAGCAGTTAACAAATTTGTAGAACTATCAAAAGGGTATATTATGAGATTTGATGAAGGATTTTTACTTTAAAATGAATGTTATAGATTAAAATTTTATACATGTAACACCAATCCAAGTAAACATGAAGAAGGTGAAAAATTCAGATATTACCTATGTTTCAGTAGCCTTCCCACAATTTGTCTTTTTTCTCAATCAATCCCCTCCCACTTATGGGTTAGCTTTTACATTTATGTTACTGCTTTTTAAAAATAGTTTTAGTACTTATGAATGCATCCTTAAATAATATGGTTTAGTTTTGCCTGCTTTTATAACTTGTAAAAACAAAATCACATTGCATGGATAGATATTTTGGTCTTGCTTTTCCCTTTCAAAATTACATTTCTAAGATCAGCATTGTTGGATGTAGCTCCAGTTGATTCATTTACATTGCTCTATATTTCATTGTACACAATTTATCTATTTCACTATTGATGGTCATTCAAGTTGTTTTAGGTTTCGAGCAATGGTAAACAATGTTTCTTTGAATATTCTTACGGGTATATCCTAGTGCATATAAAGTGTATTAACTATGGTTATATATTTGGGAGTGCAATTAATTAGTAGGTTAGAGCATATACATTTCTTCAATATTATGGAATAATACACATGAATTTAAAAGTGTTTATGACAATTTGTATTCCTACTAGCAGTGAGTTCTTAAGGTTAATGAAAGATTTAACAAAGGTATAAACCTGTATAACCCAAACCCATTTTAGGTATAAGCTCTCATTATTACTCTAGAAAGTTCTCTCATGGCTCTTCTCACTTAATCTTTACCTCCATCTCCACAGAGGCATCTATGGCTACAATTTTTCTTCACTACAGATTGGCTATGTCTGCTCTAGATATTCATATAAGTGAAATCCAAGGTATATATTGTTTTAGGTAAAGTTTTTTTTTTTTCTCTTTTATTTGGCATATTGATTCAGAGATTCATCCATGTTCTTAAGTGTGTTAGAAGTTTGTTTATTTTTATTCCTGGTTGGTATTCAAATTATATGAATATACAAATATTTATATATTTGGTTATCCATTCTCTCCCCAAAGGGGATTTGGGTTATTATCAGTTTGGGGACATTATGAATAAAGTTACTATGAACATTCTTGATCAAATATTGTTTTGTTTGTTTGTCTGTTTCTTACATGTGCTGTTTTACAGTTCCTTAAGCAGAAACCTAGGAATGAAACTGTTGGACCATAGGAGAGCACAGATTTATTTATTTTTTTAAATTGCCGGACATTTTGTATAGTGCTAGTTCCTCTTGACTCCTATCAACAATATACAAAAGACTGTATTTCTCTATGTTCTTGTCAATATTTGGTGCTGTCAATCTTTTAATTTGAGCCATTCTAATTGGTGTGTTGTGGTAACTCATTGTGGTTTGAATTTGCAATTCCTTGATGAGTAATTGATCATTTATTCATGTAATTATTGACCATTGTATATTTTATTTTCTGAAGTGTCTAAATGTTTTACTCAATGTTTTCTTTTTTAATTTGGTTGTTGGTATTTTTATTAATGAGTTATGGAAGTTCTTTATATATACAAGACAGAAACTGTCAGATATAGTTGTGGCATATTTTTTCCCCCCAGATTGTGACTTTTGTATTGATTTTCTAAATGATATTTTGGTGATCTGAAAGCTTTTAGGTGTTTTTTTACATTTTTTAAACTGAGATGAAATTCTTATCACATAAAATTATCCATTTTAAAGTGTATAATTCATTGGCATTTAGTATATCACAATGTTTTGCATTTACTGCTGCTATCTAGTTCCAAAACACTTTCATAATTCCAAAAGAAGACCCCGTGCCCATTAAGAAGTAACTTCTTATTCCTCCCTCTTTCAGCCGCTGGCAATCACTAATCTGCTTTGTCTCTATGGATTTATCTATTCTGGATATTTAATATAAATAAGATAATACAGAATTTGTCCCTTTGTATCTAGCTTCTTTGACTTAGCATAATGTTTTTGAGTTTCATTGATGTTGCATACATCAGTACTTCATTTTTTATGACTAGTAATTTTATTGTATGTATATACCACATTCTCTTTATCCTTGAATCTGTTTATGGACTCGGGGTTTTTCTATGTTTTTGTTATTATGAATAGAATCTTTTAATTTTAATAAATCTTAATTTATATATTTTTTATGACTATTGTATTCTGTTTTATTTCTAAAAATCCTTGGTGTACCCTAAGTAAATAAATAAATATTTTTATGTTTTCTTTAAATACTTTATTGTTTTAGCTTTTAAACCTAGATCTAGAATCCATCTCCAATTAAATTTGCATATTGTGTGAAATGAGGATCAAAGATCTCCCTTGGCCCTTTCCTCTGTCCTTTTCTCTCCTTCCCCTCCACCTCTCCTTGTCCTCACCCTCCCCCTCCCATCTCTCCTCCTCCTCCCTCTGTCCCATCCATCTAACTCCTTCTTCTCCTCCTTCTCTTCCTTCTCCTTCTTCTTCCCTATGTGAATATATGTTTTATTCAGACCCACTTTTAGAAAAGACTTTTCTTTCCCAATGAGTTTTTTTTTCACGTTAGTTCCTTCATTCAAAATCAAATATAATCCTATTTCTGGGCTCTTAATTTCATTCTAATGATCTACTGGTCAATTTTTATGCCAATATTATACTATCTTGATTAGTCTAGTGTCGTACTAAGACACACAGTGTAATATTCCAGTTTTATTATTTTATTAAAGATCGCTCTATCTATTCTATGTTTTTGAAATTTCATATAAATTTTAGAATAAGTTGGTGAATTTCTCCAAAAATGTGCTCCAATTATAATTGAGATGAAGTTGAATTTATATATCGATTTGTGCAGAATTTATATTTTAACAATATTAAGCCTTCTAATTTATGACTGTGGTATGTATCTTCATTTAATTAGTCTTTCTTTAATTTTCCTCAACAAAGTATTACAGTATTTCATGTAGTAATTTTTTTTTTTTTTTTTGTAAAGAGCAGGAATTTTCACAAGACTGAAGGAGATTTAATGGTCTGGAACATGAATAGGAAAGATGACACTAATGTCACTTTCAGACCAAATGTGAAAAGAAAGCTTTAACTTAAGAAGCATACAAGGAAGTACATTTTATTTCCACTGAGACATGATAATATTCAGAGAAGAATTTTAGAATACAGAAGAGTATGAAGAACATGGATCCAGAGTTCAAGGGATGTATTAGTAGAGTGTAAGACAGAGGCAAATGTGGAGAGCTTGAGTCCAAGAACAGATGCACAGAGTATTATGGGAGGAAGGATTAGGAGTTAATTATGGTAGGGAGCCTTTGTTTTGACAATGAATATTTTAAATATGTGTCTGAGGCCCAGTAGATTCAGTGAAGATAATGTCCTAGAACAATGTCTTCTCTATCTACGTTTGCTTCAAATAGAGGAATTTTTTTTGGTATGTTTATTCTATTTTATTTTGTTTTTGGGTAGTCAAGAGTTCTTCACTACTAGTATATGTGTGAGGAAAAGAGGGAAGGGTAATTGAGAGTGATAAACTTTGATCATTTAGGTATCAATAACTAGTTGTAATAAATCCAACTTTCATCCTATAGCTTGATTTTTGCTGTGACTACTGGGGCTGGCTCATGATTGACGCTGTCTTTCTCTACAAGTAGATGTAATTTTAGACAGGCCGGAGGCTTATTTGGATAAAGTAGGAGCTAATTCCTGGGGAAAATTTTTTCCTTCCCAGAGGGTGAGGTATTGTATTCAAATAGTATAAATACTGCTTTAACTCCCTCTCATCAACCAGGGAACTTTGCAAAGACATTTTTAACCATTCTTAAATACTTGAATTTCTTTTTAATGCAAAGAAATATATATATAAATATCTTCAAGTTATAAAAAGAAAGAAGATTTAGAATTATTTTCCTAAGACCGAAACAGAAATAAATGGAATAATTTACTATTTAAATCCCAAATTTCACCAAGAATCTACCTTTTTCTCTAGCACTTCTTCAGTAGTATATATCCGTCTGACAGTGAAAAGACACTCTTAATCCCATTTAATACCCTGGGGAGTGACATTTGCGTGGAATGTCAGGTTCTGGGAACTTGCTGTTAATTACTATGCTTTCCAAGATATTTTTAATTTAATACGAATTAGCAGATTTGTGTCAGAATCTTCCTTCCTTACATTATACAATATCATTTCCAACTTATCCTATGCTCTAGCCCACATCAAATTTCAAAGTGACCTTTTGTTGCACTGGCAGATCTAAGATTATATCAATTATGAATTGCAATGTATTATCAATCATAATGTTACTACTCATCAGGCTGCTTTTCTGCTCTAATCAACTATATCCCCAAAAGTTATAATCCTATATTTGAAAATATAGTATGAAGGATTTTATTCTCCTATCAATGAATGCACATTAATTTTTATTTCTCTGATATTAATGGGTAATTTACATGTATATGTCAAGTATAAAATAAACCTAAAAAAGAATATTAGTTAAAAATTTTTAAAGAGATTAAAAGGTGAAATGTCCTAGTAGAGTTTTAACATGTAAGTTATTAAAGATAATCATATTTAAAAGATGTTTACAGTTTAGAGAAAGGCATTTTTAAATTTTATAACTATTCCCGTTAGAGTCAATACGATGCTTGGTGTTATCCAGTATCTCAAAAATTGAAGTGAAATACTATATATATTCATTTACTTAGAGACTGAAGACTTGTTTTCTAAACAAAATTGATCAGTCCAGCAAGATGAATGGTCTCACGAATGTTGGGTTGGAAGTCTACCTTATTATAAACAAAAGTCAGTAGAAGTAAATGTTACATATTTATATTTATTTTTTATTTGTACAGAATTTTCCCCCTAATTCAAGGTTCTTCAAAGTTTGACCTGTATTAGAATATTCTTTAGAACTTGACAGTAGACAGAAGAAAAGCAATTCCTCCCATCGCAGGGCTACATGTTCTAAGTATTCACAACACATTTTAAGAACCACTGCTCTTAAAAATTTCCATTTAGTATAACTTCTGTAATTTTTAATTCAGAGAAACTCCATTCCTATTTTCTTCCTGTGTCCCAACTATTTTCAAATCAATAATGTATCCTATAATCGGTGAATATTAGAATTTGGAATATAGGAAAATGAGGAAACATCATTTTTCTTCTTTCCCATGCTTTGTACATTCTATAGAGGCTAGGCTTCAAGCCCTGGTGATGGAGATGCTACCTGAAGTTCATCCCTTAAAGTTTTCTTCTTATTTCTCATTTTCTACCTCCTGCTAGCATCTCACCAAGAAGGAAGGTGATTTTCCATGTTGTCTTCCTTCAGAGGATGATGTGTTATGATTGCCACGGGTGTTAAAGTTTTACGTTGGATAAAGCTCTTCGCCAGTGTCTCCAAATGCTTAGAAAGAGGTTACGTTTGAAGTGCGCAGCTTTAGCAGCCTTAAATTTATTCCTCAGCTACCCTGGTTTTCCCAACTAGCCCACTATCAGATACAGAGCTCCTTTCTAGCAGTTGAATGTCTTATACCTATCCTCAATCCTCAGAGCAAACTCAGCCTCTGAGGTATAGCTCTGATATCTTATCCATGCATCACAGTCATTTTTTTCCCTATAGTCTTGTGCTATGATCAGCCACTGCTGCAGCCAACTTATACTGTATTTTTCTGGACTGTATTTATTAATTTCAAACTGCACTGGGTAATACTGTCTCTCTAGAGCCCCTTCATTCCCTTGTTGCAATTCAAAACAACAGTCAATAAATAACTAGAAATCTCATTTAAATATAAAGTAAAAAAAAGGGTATTGTTCTTAGATTAGGAAACCTGTATAACAGGCTCATGCTCTTTGCTGACCTAGTTGACTGCTCTTCCCTCAACCCAAATTATGTCAGAGTTCTGAGAATGAGGCCTGGAGAAGAGGTACATCTGCACCACTTGCTACTATGCATGCTCGTTTAGAGAACTGGCAAAAGGCACAACCTATGACATGTAAATGGCATCGGCAGAGCAGGGAAGAAGCAGTTGTTTTCATGTATATTTGAAAGGTCATTCTTTTCAGTTTCTCCTGAAACATATCTCTGATGACCCACTCAAGGCTTAATCTCCGGTTATGAATATGATATCACTTATAACTCTGTGATAGGCATTGACTGAATAATGTCAGGGATTTTTTTTCTCCAGCATTTTTCTCCTCTAATGCTGCCACCAGTGGGAGCGTATGAAATATGGAAGGCTTTTTGGGGCTGGCAAATATGACATGACAGAACAGTGTTTCGTATTCCCTCTTGGATGTGGTAGCATAAGAGTTGGGTAAAAAATGGGAGAGATTATCATTTGTGGGGCAGTTATAATAATATCACGTGTTGAGCTTAAAGGACAGAACAAGGATAGAAATAGGCGAAGAAGTACCTACAAAAGGCAAGAGCAGAATGAGAACAGATTTGAGGAATACGTGCAAAAACGTGGTTGATGGGTTATTCTGCAAGCCAAAGTGGGTAATGAAGCACCTGTTTACTTCCTGTCCTGTGGGAGCAGGCTTGTGTTCCAAAACGTCACACTAAGTTAGATCTCCCCTTTCAGACATTTTTGTCATTACTGGTGACTTCAGTTTCTCCTTGTCTACTAAACCATTCTCTTTGCGTATATTTGTGGTTGATTCTAAAAGCAATAATAGCTCATTGTTTTTGTTCTGTTTTTCTTTTCTTTGTCAAACTCTGATTGGATGCATTGAAAATAGTAATGATGAAAATCATTCAGTTGATATCAAACCCACATCTCAACATTCAAAGTACAAAGAATTTTTTTTTCCCCGAGTAACTTCTTTGAACAAATGTTTGCTTTTTCTCTCTTTCTCATCTTTACTCTTTTCCTTTTTAAGTAAATAATTTAATAATTTTTTTCTCTCACATCTGTCAAATGCTCTGTCATTTCTTCTTTTGTTCTTTACTGCCACAGAGCTTAGTCTTACACTACTAAAGAAAAAGATTGAATCAGCTGAGACTGATGAAGAATCAACTAAACAAGACACCACAACTCCATGGACTTCCTTTTTCCATCTATTGTTTTTACTGCTTTTCGTTCTTTTAATCATGAGTATATTAATATCTTCATTGCTATTGCTCACAGAACAGACAGCATCACCCATTTCTTGCTAATAATATTTTATTAAAAGTTTATTTGTTTACATGCTCCTTTCAGGAAAATCTTTCTAAGTGCCAAGCAAAAAAAAAAAAAATTCTAAGCCAAACACAAAAAACAAAGATGAATTTTGTTGTTTGGTTTAGTAGAATTTAATAGCATGTTAGATTTGGAAAGTCTTTAAGAAGATTATTCTATCAGAGCCTTTCTTCTACAGAGAAAAAAAGTAAGCTAAGATAATATAAATGGTATGCGTAAGGAGGTTGGTATGAAAATCTGTTTTTCCAGATTTTAAGCTCATTGCTTTAGAGAATTAACAACAGAAATTGAGAATAAAAGATATTTTAAGCATTAAATCTTAATATAAAAAGTTATCTTGTATAAATATATTTTAAGAAGAAATTTGACATATTGGAGGTAAACATGAGCAAGAATTATAAACAGTAGAATGCTTGTGTTTCAAAAATGAAAATTAATTTTACTGAACTTAGGTAAGAATATTGTCACAAGACCCAAGACTGACTAAAAAAAAAAATAATGATGAATGGCTATTTATTGAGCTGAGATGCTAGATATCTCGTAGAGAGAAGCAAGAATCAATGTAAGATAGGTTTTATTTAATATCTTCATTATGCTCGAAAATTGTAAGAACAAAAATGACAAAAGATCTTCAAGGATTGATTCATGAGAAAAAGATTAAAATCACATAGTATTTATAGCTTTGCTAAAAATGACTTGTGAGTAATGATAAATATGTACAATGACTAAGATTAATTATTTAAGAGGTCAAAACTAGATAAAAATAAGCTAATTTGTTTTCCAATTGTTTTTAGCATGCTAAAACATAATGTATCTTCTCCAGCTCCAAATTGTAGAGAACACCAACAACTTTAAAATTGGAGATTATAATAACAACAAACGTTTATTGAGTTATTTGTGTGCTAGGCATTGTTCTAAAGTGCCTTACGTTTATTAACTCAGTCCTCATGATGATCCTCAAATGGGTACTGTCATCTGTAATTATAAAAGACACCAAGGTACAGAATAGTAATATATGGTAATAGTAATAGTAATTTTCAAAGACGTCACATCTTGGAAAAGGTAGAGTCAGTACTTAAAATGAGGCATGTCTACTCTAGTGTGGGGATGGATAATTAACCTCTACTCTATATTGTCTCAGATTAGATTTCAAAAAACTATAAAGTACCTGTAGGAATTCTTTGGTGCTATATATGGAAGATTTTATATGTTACATTAATATAGTATTTATCGAGCACATACTACATTCAAGGAATTAACAGGACAACATAGACCAGATAGGAAAATAAAGGTTCAACTTGTATATTTCCTTCTCTTTCATTTTCTTTTTCCTCCAGTCTAATACATTTGATTATTAACTCCTTATTGAATTCATGATGTTACTAAACCTCCCTCTAGCAAAATCTGCTTTCAATTAATTGCCATGTCGTATCTAATATATTAAGTCACACAAAGGGAGAAATAACAAATAATAAGAAACATTTTTATTTTAATAGCCCATAATCACTTTTGTCAAAGAAATATCACAGTCATTCCATTTACTGTGGAGGGACATTTTTGAGTCAGGGCCTTTCCAAGCCTATAAATGCTTATAACTTTAAGAGAAGAAAATAATATATGACTTTCATAAGTAAGTCCTTCTTACTTGGGGCAGGTCTAGAATTGCTTAAACAACTCAAGCATAAACCTACCTAACTGGGTTCCTTTCTAAACCACCTTGGTTATTTGATTTGATACATTTATGTACCTCATGTCTTGGGAGAATGGAGCTATGAAATTCTTACAGAATATTATTTTTAATTGAATGTGCCCTCTTAAAAGATCATTTTAATTGAGATTTAATAACTACATAAAATAAATCTAGCTACCATATAATAAACAGTAATTAATTAGTTAATATCAATTAAATACTAAAAATATTAATTTACATTTAACGTCTAACTACTGTAATTTGCTATAGCTATCTTATTAAATGCTAATTAAATTTCTAAATATTCTTACAAATTTAATGCATTAATAACAAGAACGTAAGTACATATTTACTGTATCTGCACTTCTGAGTTCATTACATGGCAATGAGATTTATCTCTTTTACAGTAATTAAATATACTAAGCAAAGCTCAGTAACTTTTCCTAACACATACCATAACCGTTTTATTAATTTCAAATTAAATGCTCATTTAAGGTTTTTAATCTACAGCTGCCCCAAACAATTTTCTATAGGATAGAACAAAGGTTATTATATGGTTTAATTAAACTTTAGTCTTTAAACTTTGGGCCAAAGCTTTCTAAATATTACTTTGGGTTTCTCACTATATCCAATATTAACTTTTTGGTAATATTTATTAACATTTTTATAGTTTTCGTATTGCTTTCTTTGTTCTATCTTTGTACTTTTGTTTACCTTCTACTAAGTCTGTAACTATTTTTTCCTCTTTAATTCAGGCCAGCAAAGTTTTTTTCTTTCCTTTTCCGTCATTAAAGAGCAGAGCTTTTACTAGCATCCTCTTCAGGTATCTTTTCTTTCCATTAATTACCACTCCATTGTTAAGGAAGCATCCCCATCAGGAAAATTAAAAAAAAAGAAGAAGAAGAAAAAGGTCCTGTGACATGTGTAAGCAAAAGTGAGTTCAGTTGGAGAGGCTGCAAAAGCAATAAGGCTCTGCCAAGATTCCAGCCTCAGGATGATTTTTGAAAGACTAAGAGAAAATACAGTCCTAGCATGTATCACATGATTTAGAATCTTCAGTCCTTCCAGAGATGATGGGGGATGTCATAAAGACAGGAGGCTGCTGAGCAGCAAGGAAAGCACATTAGCTATTAACCTTCCCCCAGCCGATCAACTTTATTTTGCAATCTTCCCTCAGAACCATTAGAATACCCTGAAGAAATAACTTTCCAATTAAAAAGGATCTCAGAGAACAAAGCCATTTTATCTCTGACTCCTGGTGTTCTTTATTCCAATAATTTAAATTGGAATTGATTTTTCAATTTAGCCGTTGACTTGCTATGGACACACAGCTGAAAAGGCCGAATGGAATTGCATGGCTGAAATATTTGTCTTTGTGATGCACTTCTCATAAATTCACAGGAGCCCCATTTTTTTTTTTTTAATGCATTTTCTTCTGCTGCCTTTGCCTTAGACAACAGCTTTTTAGCACAGCATGGGCAAGCTTAGAAAACACGTCCACCATGACCCAGGGGGGCTCATCCTCTCTTCTTCATAGATTTAATTTGTTACATCTCCTGGAAAATAAAGAAATCCAGTCTTTCCAAATGATAAGAATTCTTGAAATCCAAATATTTGTTTTCTATTTTATATTGGAGATTTAGTTTCTTGAAAGAGGAAAATACCTTTTTCAGTATATTTTACCTCAAGAATATGTTGTAATGAAGATCGAACTCTCTCATAATTGCTTTAATTATTGGTAGCTAAAAATAATGAACTTTCAATTAACACTTAATAATTTTGAATTAAATACTCCAAATATTAAATTGTTCTTTATTACACTTTTATAGTCAATAATGAAAGCACTAGAAATATCCAATTATTAAAACACTTGATTAGCAGTCAAAACTTTCTTGTCTATTTGCATTTCTGATCATTTTCTTTCTGTGACCTTATCGAAATGCCATAATCTTTGTCACCATCTCCTTCCTGTTTCCTCACCCTGTCACTCCAGCAGGTGTCTCTGCTTTCCTTTGTCTGATAGGCTCAAGTCCTGTTCTGTGATCAGTACTGATGTGAATAGCAGGTATGGAAGGAAATCCTGAGCTCCAAACATTGTTTAATTTTTACCAAACACCATATTGCTTATTACTCACACTCCTTATGGTTTTTGCTATGCATTGTTTTTTATATAGTTGTCTGAATGCATGATCTCAGACTTGTCCTTGATTTTTATTTTTAAAATGTCAAGAGAAAAGAGAACATGGAACCTCTAGGATGTAAATGCCATGATCACTTGATACTTGTAAGTATTTATTACTCACCGCTGTATTCCTTATGCCAAAACAGTGGTTGGCACCTATTTGGTACTCAAAAATCTACTGAAGGTATGTGGTTCCTATCTGACTATGCGTCCCTATGATGAGTTACAAATTGATGCAGAGAGAGGAAAATTTATAGTACACGTAATAAATGTACTTTCGTACTGACTGTTGTAACAGCGTAGATATAGTTAAAACTATTAAAAACACATTTTCCATAGCAGCATGGTAAGTGTTTGGCGTTGGTTCCTCACCTCTGGGTACTGAATGGTTTACACCACCTTTAATTCACCGTGATTAAAATAACAACCCATGGCAGTGTTGATCACATGCCTACGAGGAGCATGCATTTCTTGCCAGCCAACATCAGAATACAGAAGAAATATTTTTACAGCATTTATTCATTTAACAAATTTATCGTGTCCTATTACATGTTTGGCACTGCTCTAAGCACATGTACACCAACAAACTAAACAGAAACTCTTCTCTTTGCAGAGCTTACAGTCTAATGAGAGGAAACACATAAAGAACAAGCGTGATTAGAAAAGCGATTTCGGAAGTTAAATAGTTATAAGAGATGAAAGATAATGTAGGTTAAGATGTGACTAGAATGGCATAAGGAGGGGATACCTGAGCGACACGAGGGCCAAGGAGAGTGGCTGCGATTTAAAGAAGACTGGTCAGAAAAAGCATTTTGAAAGGTATTTGAGCAAAGCCCTAGAGAAGAAGAGGGAGGGAGCCATGTAGATCATCTGGGATAAGAGCCTTCCAGGAAGAAGGAACCATTGCCAAGGGCTCTGACCAAGGAGTGTGCTTGGAAGACTTGGCAGCCAGAAGCTCCTGGCTGGAGCAGAATGAATGAGGCTGGGAGGAGTTTAGGTCGGAGAAGCTGACACCAGATCCTGAAGGACTTTGTAAAGCCAGCGCGGGGACTTTGGCTTTTATCCTGTAAGAGAATCGAAGAGCCACTGCCAGCTACTACTGTTCTGGCCCTATTTCGAATAAACAAAGTGATCTCTGCAGTAACACCTGATCACACACCATCTTGCTTTTTTCTCTGGGGTGGGGGTAGGGCTAAGGGTGGATTGAGGAATTTCTCAAAAGAATTGTTATCTTTATTCTGACCATAATTTTGCAGAGATCACCCTTCTGATTTCTCTGTTTCTTCTTGACTTTAGGCACCTATTTTGCCCAATTATGTTGTCCCCCAGAAGTATGAGAGTATTTCCAGACTTTCCTTACTGACTTGAGGGCCGCCATTACTTCTTTTCATTTATCTATTTTTAGAGTCTGACACAGGATAAAACTTCTACAAATGTTTGATGACATATTGAGACTAATTGAGAATTAGCAGAAAAAGAAAGACCAAATTGTATAATTAAAGCACTACTGGCTTATTTTTACACTAACTTGCGGACCTCCTGCTTAAATTACTGTGCTAGATTTTTATTTTATTTCTTCTGTATTCTGATGTTGGCTGGCAATTCAGTAAGAAAAATTTCCAAGAGTTTTTCTAATATAGACAATGATTATATTCCAAATACTATTCTGCATTCTCTCAGAATATCTACTAATTTAAGATTTCACTTCTACAGTTTCAGGAAATTTGTCTGATGTCTTATATGCATTCAAATTCATTCGCACACGTATAGAGAGACTCTTTATTTGCTTGCCTCTGAGAGAATTCTCAATTCAGTCAATGACAGAGAATGAATATGAAAATTTTCACATTCTTCTGATGATTCTGTGAGAGCACCAACCTTTAGAATATCTCCTTACTATAAACAACAGATGGGAAAAGCAAGGAGCAAGAATCTTTTGCCTTCCACCCATTAATATCTGGAATAGCATAAATGCACATGCATGCACACACACTTTGGAAAAATTCAGGCTCTGATATGCTTACTTCGAAACTCATTTTCCTGTCCAACATTCAATAATGTGGATCATCACTGGGTGGGAGGCTACTTGCATGTTACTATACTGACTTTCGAGGTGTCATAGGTTATAACTTTTCATTGCATTTCAAGATATACATTTAATTCCACAAAAAATAGAATACAAATTGTTTTATGAATTTAAAAGAGGATGCATTAAGAGGACCCTCACTTGCATCCTGCATTGACAATTATTTAGCCATTTTTAGTATATGAACCTGTCCACCAGAAATTCAACTTGAAGTAACACAAAGAGGTGGGTTTTGTTTACATCCACTCTGTACTACAGAGGAGTAACTCTAAGCCATATGGTCAACTGAAGATTCACCTAATTCTCTAATGAGCTCTTGCCTGGATCCATCATACTTCAGGCTCTCTGTTTCATAGTATTCTTTTACGTGAAAATATCTCTGATGCGACAAATTTCCTCTTCTTCTGACTTTACTAGGGACATAGCTCTAACAGTCTTTCCATCTCGATCCTGATACATACATTTTTCCTCTTTATTGGGTCATCCCATAGTTAAAACTTACTGAAATGTCAACCTTAAACCAAAAATCTCTCTTGACCTTGCAGCCCCCTTTAGCTACTATCCATTTCTCTTGCTGCTCTTTACAGCAAATTTCCTCAGTAGATTTGTTTATAATTTCCACAGTCAATCTGCATTATCTTAGTTTCTTTTTAACCTATTTCAATCAAGCTTTTATTTCAACTACTCTACTGAAAAAGTTCTTTGTCATGGTAACCAATGGTGCTGCTAAACCCAATGGTCAAATCTGTCTTACTATCAGTCAAACTGTGTTTGACATAGTTAATTGTTCCTTCCTCATTAATATATTTTTCATCCATGGCTTCCCAAATATTGCACACCTTGGTCCCTTCTACCTTACTAACCACTCATCTCTGACCTCGAACATTTGGAGAGATTTTGAGCTTTTCTCTCTTTTGTTTAGATGTATTTCTTTGGTGATCTCATTATTTCTCATGGTTTTAAGTATCCTCCATACACTGATGCTCCCGGCCTAGACTATTCCCCTGAACTCAGGAATTGTATATCTAATTGCCTACTTGCTAATGCTATGCAGTTTGCTAGAAGAGATCTCCATGTTAACATAGCCAACATTTAACACCTGTCTTTCCAAATTAGGAGATGGTAACTCCATTCTTCCAGTCTCTGCCCTCATGTACTTTACACTTAACGAGGCAAGACAAATAAGTAAAATATACAGTATATTAGGTGGTGATGAATGTTATAAAAATATAAAACAAGGAAGTGAATAGAGAGATTTGGAGAAAGGCGTACACTTTGAAGAAGGTAGTCAGAGAAGGTATTACTTGAGAAGAGACTTGAAAAATAAAAAATCTTAATAAATCTATTAGAAAATGGTGAAGATAGTTTGAACGATATAAATCATTTTTATGCTATAAATGTGATATAAAGTTAATAAATCAATTAATAGATATATAAGAATATTGTTTAATGTTATAAAGAAAATTAAGGAAAAAAATAAAATGAGTAATTTTAAATGGGTTTAATAATTGAAATGACATAAAAGTGGAATAAAATAATTCACTTTTGCTTTTTATTGTTATCTCTTCTGAACATTCTTTGTTTTCTGTGTGCATGTATTTTAAAAATAAAGGGAAAATGCTGTGAAAGGCACGTCATTACCTAAATCACACTAGAAATATATATTCAAAAATGTACAGTGAGAAGAAGAAACCTAAGTGCAAATATACATTAAGAGCATAGACCCTCCCTTTTACATTATTTTCCGTTGGAGGAATGTTTGTGAATGTATGTTAAGGTGAGAATTTACCTCGATATTTAAATTTATTTTAATTGTGAATTTTGTCTTTTTCTCCCAGCTCTATGTGTAGAAAAAAAAAAAAAATCCCTACTTATTATGATGTTCACCAACTGCCAAGAAAAATATTGGATTTGGATCAGATATCTAGCAACAGAAAGCATTAGAGTAGCTCCAAAAAAAATAATGATTTGGCAGTATATTTTTAGTAGAAAAATAGGGAATGATTTGGAAAATAAACATTAAAATAGCAAAAGTTGAAAACAACAGCTGGATTGTTTGATCCTCAATGAACTTCTCCATTGAAGTCTGAGCAAATGATGGAAAAAAGAAGAATAAAGTAGGGCTGGGATATAAGATCAGAAGAGAAAGGAAGCTTTTATTTGCATATTTCATTTGAGTGAACTTGAAGACTATTATGACATTTCCTAGAGGTACTTAAAAGTAAATCTGAGTCTAGAAGAAAAAAAGAGAAGTCAGTGAATAAAACTCTTTGTATAAGGCTCAAAATTATTCTAATCTCTAGAAGAAACTTTTACTGCTACTTTTTTCAAAAATTAAAATTTTGAAATATTTGATGTTCTTTCCAAATAACTTTAACATACTTTTAAAAAAATCAGATAAGCAAAACATGGCTGCTCTGATTCCACAGAGGCCTGCTTGTCTCCTTTAAAATGTCTGCTTTCCTGAGCGTTTATTTTACTACCGTCATAATCCACTGCTGCGCTGAACCCAACAGTAGTGTTAAGTGAATAGCGGAGGGGCAGAGTGATTTGTTTAAGAAAATGAAGAATGTAAGGGGAAAGACGGATTATAAACATGTGCAGAATTATAAACATGGATGAATTAATACAGTTAGAGATTTTTTTTCTCAGTGAATAACCTGCAATATTCTGGAGTCTTGGGGATCATAGGATCAACTTCCAGTTAAAATGACGTAGCTATTTCCTGTTTCCTGAGTACCTCCCATTCATTTGTTCTTTCTATCTGTATGTAGTATCAGAAAATTGAATAGATTTCTAGTTGCCATGTCTTGATGTCCCTTGGATAGTAAAAATGTGCCTAAGGTGTCACCCCCTGAAACCCTTCAATTTATATCGCTGATTAGATCATTGTTCCAAACATCTCTCTTTCTCTTTGAAATTGGTTTATATATTCACACTCTGCCATGGAATTTTGCCTTGTCTAGAGACAGAGAATGCCTGCCTCCCCCCACTGGCACTGGGCTTGGTCATCTGACTTGCCTTGGTTAATGAAATGTGAGCAGAGATGAAGCCAAATTAAGATGAGCAGAGCTCAGGTGAATACAGTCAGGTCCAGCCAAGTTTAGTCAAACCTAGTGGATCCCAGCCAAACCCAATAGTAGCCATCCAATCTCCCAAAAAGCATAGCCTTAATGTGACATGAGCAAGAAACAAATGTTTGCTGTTACAAGCCACTAAAAACTTGGGGTTGTTTGTTGATGTGGCAAATGCTGACTATTTCACATTGCTATTTCTGTAAAAGTTGCCAGTTAATACAGGAAAATAAAGTTTTAAAAAATAAGCAAGAATGAGTTGGGATAGAAATCAATAGAATGACATACCAATTTTTAACAGAAGTTATTGCTCTTAGTTTTTATTCAAATATGAGTTAACCCAAACCTTCAGTCATTGGTTCCATTTCTAAATTTGTTCTTAGAGGATCTGATGGGAAACTCTGTAATTCTAACTGAGAGAAACCTGCCTAATTCTGTGTAAATTAGAAGCAACACCAAGTTAAGCAAATTTTGGCTTGAGGTGGATGTGAGTTTACAAACTATTAGGGTTACATAAATCATGAAGTATATACTTGAGTTCTAGGTATGTACCAAGCACTCCAACTCTAGAAGACACGGAGTGCTTAGTATGTACCTGGAATCCACTTCTTAGGTGCGGCAAGCAGTAGGAATGCCTTTCGTGATTCTCTTTCCTTGCCCAGAAAATCTTTCTTTGATTCAGTTCACTAAACATAAAAGTATTATGGTTACAAGAGCCAGTACTCTTTGTTAGTAAGTTACAGTACCTAATTCATTCTAGTCTTTACAAAACAGACATTTCACTGAATAATATACTAAGGATATTCAGTCTCTCTCTCTCTCTCTCTCTCTCTCTCTCTCTCTCTCTCTCTCTCTC